>NW_022103955.1:490363-498128 GCF_000313985.2 Echinops telfairi
GCCTGCTCTCACCTGTAAAGAGAAGAAAGTGTCAGTAGATGCTGGAGAACTATGGTAAAGCCCCTGCTTTTTTTTCCTTAAACTCATCACCCCACTTGAAATGACAACAAATCATGGTGTGCTTTTCATGGCAAAGGAGCACAGCCGCATTTGCCAGGAGGTCGAAAAAGCTGTTAGGCCTAGGGGGCAGCGGGGGGAGAAACAGGACATGAAACAGAAACAAAATGTTTTAAGTGTTTTTAAATCAAAGTTAATAGCAATTGCTCAAAGGGTGACAAACTGCAGTGACGGCCTTAAGAGAAGCAGGTCAGACCCCTCCGACGCCTATAAAACCAATGACAGAGTTCAGATTCAGAACAGGCAACCTTTAGAAGGAACCAATGCACGTGTCATAAAGAAGAAAAGCAAAACAAACAATAACAATGAAATATTAAAACCTTTGCTTAATCAAGAAAAAAGTTATATTTGTATTTTAACAAATAATAATAATTTTAAAATAATTTTAAATTTTAAAACTGATCATTTTAAAATATGAGGTTCTCTTCGGTGTGTCTACCTTCAGCACGTTGTCTCCCGAGATTCCTACCAGGACAGCCTCTATCACAGACCTAACAATTTCAACTAAGACTCCTGAACACATGCTTCCGGCCAAGCTGGCAGCGCTTGTTCGTTCATCCCAAGTACGTGCAGATCCCTCTTATGGAGCTTACATTCCTCACACAAATTGTTAGACAGCATTTGCCAGGACCTGCGGTTTTCATCAATAACCCTCAATGGACTCCAGGACCATGGGGAGATGGAAAAAAAGTCCCTTTCTCGACAAGAAAGGACATGCCTTGAACTTTACTTGGGCTATAACTCTTATCTATTGTGGGTGAAATCTGCAAAAGTTTGTCTTAAAGCTAAAATACAAATATGACTGTCTTGGTTATCTGTTAATCAGACTAATTATAGATTTCTCTGCTTAGTCGGAGTAACTTCTGCTAAATATAAAATAATACTGCACAGCTTGGCAAAGAAAATAATACATTTTGTAAAGTTTTCACTTATAGAATTGTATAAAAGGAGTGACATTGATTACACTAAGGCTACACTTAAAAAAGTGTTACTAATTCTGTCACTATTGTTAATTGGGGTCCTCATAAAAATTGCTCTATAGGTATAATGAAACTATTTGTAATTATGTAAACAGTGCTATTTGAAATTACACAGAATCTTCTTATTGGGCTAACACTAAAAATATTAATAACATAATGGGAAGGTGGATTAGCCCCACCTCAACTTCTTTTGTTTCCATCTTTTGTTACCCTGAACATTGGAACTCATAAAAACTGCTTGTAGGCCAGATAAGGCCACACTGTTTACTTAATTGTTTTCTGGAAAGAACATGAAAAGCTAGTTTTTACTCTTAAAAGTTATGTTTGGTTAATGTTGTCTAAAATGGCACACAAAAAAGGTAATAAATATACATTTTAAGCTAAGGGGGCAAAAAAGCCCCTTAAAACTCTGGCAGAAACTATGCTGCTTGGTAAAAGTGGCTGAGGAAAAGTCAAGGTAGCTGTTAAGAGGCCCTGCCCTGGCGTAAATCTTGCAAAGGCCTGGAGCCATATTTCATGTCAATAAAATTGTTTAAGTAAGGGTAAAAATAAAATTAATAAAAAGTAAATTTAACTTTTTAAAATTAAGTTTAGAATTTGGGTTTACTAGGTTCATACTGTTTTCTTCTGACTATTGTTATTAATACAGTAATTGATGAAAATAATGATTGAAAAGTAAAAAATAGAAAGTTTGTAAGCCTATTTGCTTTCATCCATCAATTTAAATCTTTAAAATGTGTATAGGACACACCTGCAAAGAAGGCTCTGGAAAAGTAAGCACCACCCAGTGCTTTGCAGACACTGGTGAGGATTACTGTTGGCTGAAGGAAAGGGAATGCTTGGGGACATAGGAGAGGGGAGGCAGGGAAAGGAAGTGGGTGTTAACAAACTCAGGGACAAGGGAACAACAAGTGATCTAAAGTCAATGGTGAGGGGGGCATAGGAGGCCTGGTAGGGCTTGCTCAAGGGAAATAAAACTGAAAGTAATTACTGAAACCTCAATAAAGGCCCAACATGATTGTGGGACAAGAGAAAAGTAAAAGGAAATAGAGGAAAGAACTAGGAGGCAAAGGGCACTCATAGAGGCCTAAATACAGGCATGTACATATATTTATATATAACAATAGGGAAATAGATTTTTGTACATATAGTTATATGTTAAGTATCAAGGTAGCAGATGGACATTGAGCCTCTACTCAAATACTCCCTCAATGCAAGAACACTTTGTTCTAATAATCTGGCATTCTGTGATGCTCACATTCCCAACATAATCACTGAAGACAAAATGGGTTCATATCAAATGTGCTGAAGAAAGCTGATATTGTACCACAGTTTTTTTAATCCATTCAACATACAATGGAGTACAACGCATCGCTAAAAAGCAGTGATGAACACAAGAAGCATATCACCACATGGGAAGAACTGGAGGAAAGTATGCTAAGTGATGTAAGCCAAGCACAAATGGACAAGTACAACATGAGTCAGCTGAGGTAAGCTTAAAAAAAATGCAAAAGGGGCATAGGGAAAAAGCTACTGTATACAAACATTCCTGGGGTGAGGTCCAGGTAATAAGGCAGGGGCCAGACCAAATCCAGGGTAGCCAATTAGAAAGGAGGTGGGGTGGGGGAGAAAAAAGAGAGAGAGAGAGAAATGAGTAGTGGGGGAACAGGGCACTAACTCACCCAAGGGGAAGGTATTGTTTATATCTCCACAGGGAAGGAGGGACCAGACTTCAAACTGGTGCTCCAAGATGTGAATGCATCATACCGGCATGAAACAGAGAACCGGTAGTGAGGTCTGAGGAGCTGGCCCCAATCCTAACTATGTGGAGAGCTGCCCATCCCCCCCAGAAGAATTTACTTCAAAGGACAGCACTGAGGCTACAGCTCAGGGAGAGGGACATGTCTGATCAGAGCACATAGGAGCAAATGAAAGGGGAGGAAGAGAGAGTGGAGCACATCCTGGCCCACCAAGCCTTGAGGACAATATCCCCGCCCAGAGTAGCCAATGCACAGAGAGGACCATATGCCCAGCCCCATTTTGAGACAGGACATTCCTCACTGACCATAGCCCTACTGGGGACAACACTGGAGACACAGTGTGGGAATTGTGCCAGATCTGACCCCACCATACCGAGGCAAAGCACTACGGGCATGCAACAGAACAGCAAGGGGAGCAGAGCAAGGAAGTCCTGAGGGAGTACCAAAAATAGATTTTGGGGCCAGGGCATGGCGCCCCATCAAACTCAACTGAAAAACATTCCTAAAGGTCAACAAACAGACCTTGAACTATTTACAGGCTTTTCTTTTTCTGTCATTATTTTTTGTGTGTGGCTGTCATTGTTTGTTTTCTTTTGTTGCTTTGTGTTGCTCTGTCTTGATTTTTTTGCATATTATTAACTCTGCAGGTCTATCTAGATAAGATAGGCAGGATAAACATTCTGGAGGAGAAAACAACAGGACTGATGGTTCCAGGGGATATGGGAGAGGAGGAGGTGGGGGAAAGGAAGTGGTGTTAACAAACCCAGGGAAAAGGGAACAGCAAGTGATCCAAAAACCAGTGGCAAGGAGGGCATAAGAGGCCTGGTAGGGATTGATCAAGAGCAATATAACCGAGAGGAATTACTGAAACCCAAATGAAGGCTGAGCATGATAGTGGGACAAGAGGAAAGTAAAAGGAAATAGAGGAAAGAACTAGGAGGCAAAGGGCATTTATAGAAGTCTAAATACAGGCATGCACATATGTAAATATATTTATATATGACAATGGGGAAATAGATCTATGTGCATATATTTATAGGTTTAGTATTAAGGTAGCAGGTGGACATTGGGCCTCCACTCAAGTACTCCCTCAATGCAAGAACACTTTGTTCTATTAAACTGGCATTCCATGATGCTCACCTTCCAGACACTATCGCTGAATACAAAAGGGCACATAAGCAAATGTAATGAAGAAAGCTGATGGTGCCCAGCTATCAAAAGATATAGCGTCTGGGGTCTTAAAGGCTTGAAGGTAAACAAGCGGCCATCTAGCTCAGAAGCAACAAAGCCCACATGGAAGAAGCACACCAGCCTGTGTGATCACGAGGTGTCGAAGGGATCAGGGATCAAAGACCCAGAACAAAAAAATCATATCAATATGAATGAAGGGTGTGTGGAGTAGGACCCAAAGTCCATCTGTAGACAATTGGACGTCCCCTTACAGAAGGGTCACATGGAAGAGATGACCCAGTCAGGATGCACTATAGCACTGATGAAACATTCAACCTTCCTCTAGTTCTTTAATGCTTCCTCCCCCCCACTATCATGATCCAGTTCTACCTTACAAATCAGAGCATGTACATGGGTGCAGATAACAGCTTGCAACACAGGGAATCCAGGACAGATAAACCCCTCAGGACAGATATTGAGAGTGGTGATACCAGGAGGGGAAGGGGAAGGTGGGGGGAGAAAAGGGGAACCGATCACAAGGATCTATGTATAACCTCCTCCCTGGGGGACAGACAACAAGAAAGTGGGTGAAGGGAGACATGGGTCAGTTTAAGACATGAAAAAATAATAATTTATAAGTTATCAAGGGTTCGTGAGGGAGGGATGGAGGGTGGGGGAGGAAGGGGGGAAATGAGGAGCTGATATCAAGGACTCAATTGGTAAGTAAATGTTTTGAGAATGAAGAGGGCAACAAATGTACAAATGTGCTTGACACAATGGTTGGATGATGGATGGATTGTGATAAGAATTGTATGAGCCCCCCAAAAATGATTTTTTTTTTAAAAGGCTCTTTATCATGTTCACAACTCTGACTGACCATAGTTGAGGTGAACGGACTTGTTGCCTGAGCTCACTACTAATATCACAAGGCTACCCTGCCCGGCGCAAAAGGAAAGGTTCATTCTTCTGTAAAAAACTCTTTAAACTAAGACTATCTCAGGTTTCTTAATATATTATCTCAGTCTAGCTTTTCTGCAAAGTGAAATCAAACTACTAAAATGTGTTACAATAGGTCACAAGTATATGCT
This sequence comes from Echinops telfairi, assembly GCF_000313985.2. Classification (NCBI taxonomy): domain Eukaryota; kingdom Metazoa; phylum Chordata; class Mammalia; order Afrosoricida; family Tenrecidae; genus Echinops; species Echinops telfairi. The sequence continues at coordinate 495,479 of NW_022103955.1, forward strand.
AAGGCTTTCCCAGAAACATGGTTTTCTTGCTCTTTTGGCCTTACCACCTGCTTGTCTACTTCCGTGTTATTTATTTATTTATTTATTATTAAATACTTTTATGGGGGGCTCTTCCATCTCTTATCACAATCCATACATGCATCCAGTGTGTCAAGCTACACTTGTATGTTTAACAAGTAGATATTGCAGGTTCTGTAGCCACAGGTATCTCTGCACTCATCACCCAGAGTCATGGCTTGAATGGCCTCTCCAGTATAATTAATGTAAATATTAACGGGTTAAAAGCCACCATTTTAAAATTGTCAGAAAAATTAAATCCTTAGCCAAAGTAGCCTTGTAGAATAAACAAGGTCTGAATTTGTTATTCCTTAAACAAGGTAAACTATGCACCATACTTTAAAAAAATGTTTTATGCAAACAAAACTGGGATTGTACAAGAAGCTCTCGCTTTAGTCAGAAAAAGTGTAAAAAGTATGATAAAAAATAAAATTTACAGGCAACAGGTATAAAAAATATTTAATTGGTCTCCTTGGGTCGCTATCTTAATTACTGGTCTGACTGGTCCCCTATTATTCATTATTAATGCATTAGTAGAGTTCACATAAAACAATATCGAGTTAAGGATCCCTGGTGGTGTAGTGGCTATGGGTTAGGCTGCAATCTGCAAGGGCAGCAATTTGAGACCACCAGCCACTCCTCAGAAGAAATACTGGGCTTTCTACTCCAAAACTGAATGGGAGCTGTTAAGATATTAAAATCTCAACACACAGCCATAATTTCAGGAAAAAAAATGCTGATGAATCAATGATTTGATTCCCTAAGAAAAACAGCAGGGGATGACAGACTAGCACTAGCCACTGTAATGCCTGTAATCTTGACTGCTGAATGACCTGCCTCCTTCCCCCTCCCTTCTCAGAAAGTCCCAGTAGTGATTGATTTTGAAATGTACTCTGTTCTCGAGATCAGAACATTGTAATTAATAATATTGTTTCTTTTGATGTTGTAACCAGGATATTACTGTTTTTATTTTATTAACTAGGATGTTATCATCAATGCTTTCTCCTCTAATGCTAGCTCTAAAGAATAATAACATTAATTTTGCTTTCTGCTTCTGTCCATGCTTCCTTAAGCTCTAGACAAATGATAAATGAAATTTGGGCCTTTAAAGATAGGCTGAAATGTCCACTCGGGACTGTAATCAAGGAATCGCTTTTAGATTCTAGCAGTCTAGTTATAACTGAATAAAAACTCTTGTAAATTATCAAGACGTTCTAGTGGCTGTCATGTATTTGAACCTGCAACACAGTCCCTCCCCATTGCCAACAGCCTCAGTGCAGGGACAAGGCTCATGGTTGTGCCTGAAACACTTGAGTAGCCAGTCCCACAATGTTGCTTGTTTTCTGCTGGTTTATCTGCTGCAAGGATAAGGCTGTGTGTTTGAAACTGGACCAGAAATCACTGATCAAAAGTAATGTAGTTAAATTGGCGTTGCAGCATCATTTGGCAATCTGTTAGTGGGAACTTTGGCCCAGAACTACTCAGAGGGAAGAGATGCGTGCTGTGGCTCGTGCATGCAGCAGGATGGCACATCTTGTTTGTAACTGATTACTGAGGTGCTAGCAGATACAGCATTCAGTCAGGACCTTTATTAACCTCGCCTTTTTTGGTTATACTTTACTAGGTCTGGAGCCACACAATGTGCCCTTTGACTAGCCTGAACTGTGCACCCAAGACTAATGGCCAATGTCCTCGCAATGAGCCTAGATTCCAAAAACCTCCTCAGTGCTTATGGTGGCAGAACATCCAGTTCTTCACAGGGGAAGTGAAGACTCTGGCCTTCCTGCCATTCATCCCACATACACCTTCAGGACAAAGGTTAATCAGGAAAACTAAGCTATCTGCTCTCTGCCTTGTCTGCAGGCTTCTGCTGAACATTGGCCAACATCTGAAAATGGTGGAAACGAAAACTAGTTGTCGTGGAGTCAACTCCAACTCATGGCTACCCCATGGGGGTCAGGGTACAACTTTGCTCCCTTGGGTGTGCATATGTAATACATGTATATGTTTTCAAATAATGGTGTGTGTATTTTGTTTTCCACACTGCAGTTTTGGGAAAACTCCATTCCCTGGCTTGTGTTATCTTGGCCTTCATGGTGTGCAGTTACTGCTGTAGAAAAGTATTAATAGCAGCGTGGGGCGCCAGAAGTCTCTGTGGAGCCCCAATACTGTCTGGGAGACCCCGGAAGCCAGGAGCCCTGCCCTGGCAAAGAGACTCCAGGGATGCAAAGAGACTCGTGCCCAAGACTGAGACAGCCCCACCCCCACGGGGCCCTTTACTCACTTCGACGCCCAGCCGAAGGCCGCCATCAGGGCAGACCTGGGCTCCTAAACACCCCTGGGCTAAGACCCCCCCCACACACCCCAAGGCCAGGCCGGGTTCTGCGCGATTCCAGATTCCCAGTTCCAAACCTTAAGCAGCGCCTGGCCCAGTGGAGACCCTCTTGACCAGGCCTCATGGAGACCCTTCCCCTCTTAGTAGGGGCTACTATTGCCCTGCCTTCTCCTTCTGAGCCTCACTGGAGTGTTACGGAAGAAATGCCCAACAAGAACCACTGACCACAAATCTGTAAAAGCTAAGAGTAAGTTTATT
>NW_022103955.1:499447-500532 GCF_000313985.2 Echinops telfairi
TTTTTTTCTGCAAGAATAAACAAATGCCTCTCCTTTTTCTGCTGTGATGAGGTCCAATGCACGTTGGTTTTGCAGAGCGACTTGGGCTATGGAGGTAATCTGTCGTTGTAGAGATGCCAGGGACTCTGCGGAGACGTCTATAGCTTCTTGGAGGCGGGCAGCCAAATCATTGGTGGCGGTGATTGAATGTCCGAGCACTCCTCCCCCAAACCCAACAGCGGCGGCGGAGGAGGCCATGGGCTGAGGGACGTGCAGACTCCCACATGTCCACCTTTTTTTTTTAATAATAGCGAGCACAAAGTATTCGTGCAATGAAGTTTGGAATATCCTTTAGGGGACTGCGTCTGTCTTAGGTTGTCATGTCACTGATTCATCCTTACCCATCATGGGTCTCGAGGAATGCCTTTAATTACATTCTGGCAAACCAGGGCCTGCCTTAGGTTGGTATGAACAGTGCCTGATCTTACCCGTCATTGACTGTCCAGCCCAGCACACAAAGGAAGGGGGTCTTATCACTCAGGCGAGTTGGGGAGTGGGCCACCCTTGTCTAACATTTCCAAATGATGGTAATGCACTTGAATAGGCTTTGCTAGAACAGCTTCAATTTGCTGTTTTAAAAATGCCATGACTTTGTTAAACAGCACCGGTCCTAATGAAATGAGTAATAGTAATATTATGAGAGGGCCTAATCCACTATTTTAAAGTCTATATGATTTAACAATATTTTAGGCCGTTTTTCTCGACAAGTTTATACGAATTATTACATTTCAGGATTTACATTAGGGAGTGGGCAAATAGATAACAGGGTAGAAGTGGCCTCGGAAATATTACCGACCTTTCCCCAAAGCCTTTTACAGAAATAAGAACCGTAGTTACTGAAAAAGAATGATTATACCTCACTCTTCAAACCTCATGTGAATAAGATAAACAATGAGAATCATATCTTGGGAAAATAGGGAATCCCCTCACCCCCAAGCTATAATTATTGATATTCCTGTCTTCTTCTTTAGCAAAAGGAAAAGGGAACAATTTTAAACTCTTGCAGAAACTTTTGAGTGCGGGACTTCTTAGCCATCTCTCCGTTT
>NW_022103955.1:504596-506469 GCF_000313985.2 Echinops telfairi
TCTGCCCAGCTTATCTTGGTCCAGGTGCACTTGTAAAACTTTTTGGCTGACATTTACAAGTGCCAGTCTGCAAGGTCACAGTAGTTATTTTTACAACTTATTTCTCGTCTGCTAGAGATAACATAGTTTTACTTTTATGACTTATTTTTCTAAAAACATTCTCTTCTTAGAGCCAGGTCCGGTCTATAATCTTTTCCAGCCACAGATGTTCCTCTGGTGACAGTTTAACAACTTATACTGTAACATGGAGGAAAAGATAATAAAAGTATGAATAGCTTTGTTTCATATCAAAATAAGCAACTTCCCCAAACTTATGTAGAGGGCAAAAATGTATCTGGTATTTAAGCAATCCGAACCAGTTCTGCAAGCGACTGTGTTTTGTATTATTGTGAAGATATATCGGTCAGTGTAAGACTTGAAAAAATAATAATAATTTATAAATTATCAAGGGTTCATGAGGGAGGAAGGGTGGGGGAGGGAGGAGAAAAAGTGAGGAGCTGATACTAAGAGCTCAAGTAGAAAGAAAATGTTCTGAAAATGATGATGGCAGCGTATGTACAAATGTGCTTTACACAATGGATGGATGGATGGATTGTGAGAAGAGTTGTACAAGCCCCCAGTAAAATGATTTGTTAAAATAAAATAAAAAACAGAAAAAAATTTTAAAATAAATTAAAAACACCACCACCAAAAAAAAAAAAAGATATGAAAATTAGCTAATTATAATAAAAGAGTGTTCTGCATAGTTTCCTAATTTCTACCTTCCTTCCCTTACCCTTTCAGGCTTTCCTTTCAGTAAGCAACTTTTCCATGCTCTTAATGTGTTCCTTTTTGTTGGAGCCCAAAAGGATTAGATTGAATGGAAAAGCATTGAGTATTTCTGGCTTGGGGGCGGGGGTGGGATGCGCTGTGTCCTGTTGAAATGCCTCCTAGACCAAAAGGAATTTGGTCTTGCTTACCCTTCATTTGCTGTTGTTTCAGTTGATAACTTCCCTTCCCAACAAAAATTCACTTACAAAAAGAAATAATGTCTCATTGTATTTAGGGTAAAGGTTTACACCACAAATTAGTTTCTTATTTAAGAACCTGAATTATTTAATAATTTCTACAAGAATTATTCAGTGGTATTGTTAAAATTTTCACAATATGTCATCATTCTTATTTATTTCATTCTGGTTTTACCATTTCTAAAACTCTAGTTTCCTTGCCACTTTGACATCTCATTTTTGCCTTAGAGAAATGTAGCTTATAATAAGCTACATTTTCATATTTTCACAATAATACAAAACACAGTCACTTGCAGAACTGGTTCAGATTGCTAAAATGCCATATACATTTTATCCCTCTATGTAAGTTTTTGGAAGTTACTTATTTTTATATGAAATAAAGCTATTGATACTTTTCTTATCTTTTCCTCAACTGAGGCTTGGAAGGAGAAGACAGGGCAATAGTAGCCCCTACTAAGAGGGGAGAAATTTAGAGAAAATAAATTTTTGTACTCATATATGCAATTAAAAAAATCATTACTGATAAGTGATATTCTTTATTTTATGAACCAAATCTATTACTTAGCTGAAAGATACCCTAAAGTGATCATTTTGGCTTATGGTGTAAAGAGTAGCTGAAGGAATCAGGGAGTCTTCTAGTCCCAACCAGCCCAATAACTCTGGCTTTTTTGGGTTTTTTTTTAAGAATTTGAATTCTGTTTTACATTTTCCTAATTTGGCCCATCTATTGCAGCCCTGATCAAAATGGCTGTTAGTGGTAGTGTTTATGGTCAGGATAGTTGAGGCTGTGTTTCTTTTATTTTTAAATCATTTTATTAGGGGCTCATACAACTATTATCACAATCCATACATACATCAATTGGGTG
>NW_022103955.1:507747-515238 GCF_000313985.2 Echinops telfairi
TCTTATTTAGACAGACCTGCAGAGATAATCATATGCACAAAAACAAGACAGAGCAAAACCAAGCAACAATATACAACAAAACAACAACAAACCAATGGCAAAAAAAATACCACAACAAGAAAGAAAAGCTTGTAGATAGTTCAAGAACTGTTTGTTGGCCTTTAGGAGTGTTTTCCAGTCCAGTCTGTTGAGGCACCATGTCCTGGCCCCAAAGTCCACCTTCAGCATTCCCTGGGGACCGTGCCGCTCTGTTCGCCTTGCTGTTCTGTTGCACCCCCTTAGTGTTTTGCCTCAGTGTGGCAGGACCAGATCAGGTGAAAATCCCACACTGTGTCTCCAGTGTTGTCCCCTGTAGGGCTATGGGTCAGTGAGGGACGTCGTGTCTCATAGTGGGGCCAGCCATGTGATCCTCTCTGTGGACTGGCTACTCTAATCGGGAACATCGTCCTCAAGGTCTGGTGGTCCAGGGTGTGCTCCACTCTCTCCTACTCCCCCTTCATCTGCTCCTGTGTGCTCCAATCAGATATGGCCCTCTCCCGGAGCTGCAGAATCAATGCCGTCCTTTGATATAAATTCTACTTGGGGAAGGGGCAGGTGTCCATGTAGTAGTTGGGATCGGGGCCGGCCCCTCAGACCTCTCCACTGGTTCCCTACTCTGGCTGTGTTTCTTACAGACTGTAAGTCCGGTAGACTTTCTCCTCTAAGTCATAGGGTTCCTTGTTTCTCTTTTGTTCCAGGTGAGTAGAAACAAATAGTTGTATTTTATATGGTCACTCACAAGCTATTAATACCCCAGACACTGCTCACTATATTGAGGTATAATATAGAATATCTAATGGATGAATTAAACAAAAACCACACTCACTGCCATCGAGTGGATGCCAACTCATTGTGACTGTATTGGACAGGGTAGAACTGCCCCTTTGGGTTTCTGAGACTGTAACTCTTTACAAGGCTAGAAAGCTTCTCTCTGGCAGAGTAGCTAGTGATTTCAAACTGTGGACCTTGCAGTTAGCAGCCTCACTTGTAACCACCATCCATATGATGTCCATTAACTGAGTTATCCCATAGACTATGGTCCTAAACCTGCAAACCCAGAAAACCAATCTCACAAGGTATTTAATTATATCTAAAAAGTATCAATAATGTGCTATATTATATATATGTGCATATATACATACATGCATACACACATACCTGTATATATATGCCTACTTATTTGTTTATACATATTAATACCTATATGCATATATGCTTATAAGCTCATTTATTTAAATAGGCACATATTATCTGGTTCTTTTGGGCCCACAGGGTTTCAATGCTGGTATCTCAGAAGGAGACTACCAGGCCTTTTTGTCCAAGGCCATCTCTGGATGGACTCAAACGTCTTACCTTTTTGTTAGCAACTGGGTATGTTAACCACCTGCATCACCAGGACTCCTTAGCATGTGTGAAGCTGCCCATTCCTGACACCTCTGTCTCTACTTCAATGCTTCCTCTGTCTGTCCTTCACCTCTTCTTGCTTTCCTCCCTTTCTCATACCACAAGTCTTCCCTAGACACCCTCCTTGTCTAGTCCAGGGGCTCAGTCCCTGATATAGCATCTGGGTACTCCAAGTCTATGAAGCAGGGGAGCGACTAAGATATCTAATCAAAGCCCTCAACAATGGCAGTGAGATCAACACATTGTATCTTGGATATCTAGTGCTTGCATGACAGAAATACTATAACTGGATCATTCTAACAGATAGAAATGTATTCTCTTACAGTTTAGATGTGTCAGGGTTGGTTCTCCAGAGAATCAAAACCAGCGGTGTTTGTGTGTGTGTATGTATATCAAAAGAGAGTTATATCAAGAAATGGCTTACACAGTTGTAGAAGGCAGTGAAGCCAATTCAGTTCTAGACATCGATCAGATGTAAGCCAGAGGCTTCTCCTGACCTATAAAGCTGTGGAAGCTGTTGAACAGGAAGCCGAATGATGAAGCAGGAGGAACACAGGCTGGTGGATACAGAAGTAAATTAATCTGAGGTGGATAGTCTGCTGACAGCTCCTGGGATCAGCAGGTGACAGAACAGCAGATTGACAAACTAAAGACAGGATCCAGATCCAGGATAATGTGAAGGGGCAAGAGCACTCAGCTTAGTTCTGGGTCTCTCTTAACGAGAAGGCCACACCCTCAAGGAGGTGTCATCAGGCGATGACATAATTGATAGGTTGACCTCTGGCCTACCTTCCCGCTATAGTGTCTTGTCCATATAAACTCTAACCACCACAGGAGGCTAAAAATCCAAATTCATAACACCATGTCTAGAAGAAGATTTTCTCTGTGTTGGCTGCTTAGACAGGACATCCTTGTTGTCATTCTATTTCTGTGGGCATTGTATTCTTTTGAGATTTCCATGTATTGGGGCATCAGCCCATTTCCCCTGGGCCTTGGAGATTCCCAGTGCAGGAATTGAAAGTTGACTCACAGTTGCCAGGGACTGAGGAGAGTATGAGGATTAGTGGAGAATATCTAAGGATATGGATTTATTCCTGGGCAGATGGAAATGTTCTAAAATTGACTGCAGTGATGTCTGCACCGCTTTGTGAACTCCTTAAAATAATTGAATTTTATACTTTAAGATTAAATTCTCTTTCAGTAGAGCTGTTAAAAATGGGGAGAAAGAGCATGATGATAAGCTGGTAGCATGCCACAATCATGTGTCATGATGGTAAATGGTTTAATATAAATAAATTTATTCACATTTGGGGAATATATCAAAGGTAGACTGGAGACTCACCTGTGAGACATAGCAAGAGGTTATTTTCACAACCGGGCCACAATCACTGTCAGCTGCCCCACCCCTCACACCACCTCCAAGCCTCACTCTATCTGAGTAGGCCTCATCACAGGAATCCCAGAGCCAAAACATTAACTGAAAGAAACACCATCACCTCACCTCAAGTGGTAGATATTTGGGTGAAGAAGCCTGAGATAATGGCACCATCATGGGAGCATCAGGCAGGTCAGAGGCCCTGTGCTAGAGGAGCTGGATCATGTTGAAGGGCCCACTCCACAGCCTGTTCTCAATTGCATTGCCTACATGTTAGGTTTTCACCTCCTGACACTTGCCTCAGCTGCGGACACAAAGGAGAAGAAGCTTAAATTCCTGGTGCTTGCTTCCACAAGACATGGTGATTCGATGAAAAAATATTACCCTACTATGTGAGAAACCTAAGTAATGTTGGTAGCACAATGGCTAAATGCTGGCTGCTAACCAAAAGGTTGGTGGTTCAAACCTACCAGCTTTTCTGAGGGAGAAAACAGTGGCAGTTTGTTTTTGTAATGATGACAGCTTGGAACCCCTATGGACAGTTGGACTCTGCCTTACTGGGTCACTCCAAGTTGGACGCCATAGCAGTGTTTTTATGTTTTTGTTGTTTAATGTGAGAGACCTAAGATGGATTTCCTCATGCACAGCTTGTCTGTCATTAGAGGCCTGTGTTGTTTAAATTGTTGTGAGCATCTAGACTAGGGAGGACTAGAAAGAAAGGAGGCCTGCTAATCTATTCCTGAAAATCAGGTCACGAAAACCATATAAATCACAATGATCCAAACCACTGTTAGGCATAGGGATGGTGCAGGGTCAGGGAGCATTTCTTTTGTGCATGAAGTTACCATAAATTGGAGTTAACTGTATGGCAGTTAACAGCCAGCAGCCTTCATTTTGGGTGTTCATTCTGTAGCACTTCACATACACCCACACAGAAGGTTGATCAGAAATTGTTCCTGACCTATCAGGCAAGGTGAGGGCAACATTCTTTACTCATGATTTGGCTGGGTGGTTATTTCCAGGCTAATGAAGGGTGGAAGACTGGAAGAGATTTTGTGACAATCCAGAACTGGCTGACCTAGATTCAAATCCAGTCTTCCAGGTATCACAGCTCAGGTTTGAGTGGAATCCCCAAAATTGGAGGGGGATGAGGCAGAGGCATACTAGACCTAGTTCACAAGGATGAGCAAAGTCCAGGAGAATGGTAGCGCAAAGCAAGCTGGGGAAGGGCAAAGCCAGGCGATTCAGGGAGGTATGGAGCTGGTAGAAGCCCTGACTGCAGACCCAGATATTTGATTCACTTAATCCAAGGGAATAGAAGTCCTGGTAGTGCACTGTTTAAGAACTCAGTTACTAACTGAAAGGTCAGCAAGGCTACAGACTTAGAAACACTTTGGAGCAATTATCTATGCCAGGGCTGGCAAACTGTGGCTAATTCTCAAAGCTGGGCCATTCTTCCTCATATACATCCAGACTTGTTATAAAAGCAGCAGGTTTTCTGCCAAACAAAAACAACAAAAAAACAACAACCCCACAAACACCTCCTTCTCCTATGGAGAGTGGATGTAACCCCCTTCAATTTAGGAGGACTATTGTGGCTAAAGAGTCATCTTGGCCTTGTATGTTAGTTGGTGAAACATGGTCGCTAACCTATCAGATCTTTAGACAGGAACATGAGATTAAGTGATTCCAGGCCTGTGCCTGCCGTACCCATTCCAACCTAAGTAGTAATACCAAGTCCCACTCGTCCAACCTAACTGATAATACCAAGTGGGATTAGCTGTGTGGCTTGGGTTTGGTGGGCAGGGACTGGTAGAGGCCCCAGAATGAGGGTATTGCCTGAATTTAGGGAATTATCTGGGGAAAGGAAGACTAGGGTGCGTTCTTCAGTCTAGTTGCCAGGTAGGCATAAGTAGAGGACCCATACAGAAAGAAGTCGCTTGTCTGATCTAAGCAGGTGATAAAATTAATAGAAAGGAGAAATTCTAACATCCTTGAATATTTTTCAGGGGAAGGCTCAGAATCTCAACGAGGAAAAGTTCCTGCGACAGTGGCCTGGGTGAGAGCTTGAATCATGGAGGTGTCAGATGAAAGTTGAAGAGATGAAACTTTTGGGTGTCTTAGTTAAAAGTCATGTTCTCTTTTAGGTTTGAGCCATAGAGAGAAATTAATGGGTTTATTGTGGTGACTCTGGCAAAAGAGAGTGTCCAATTTTGTGCCTGAGACAGAGATAGAGGGAGCACCACCAGTGTGCTGGAATGTGAACCCATTGACTGAATAACCCATGTATCCAGCATCAGAGTATGCATTTACAGTGATGATGTTACAGCGGATAATGGTATGGAGCCTTTGGGGTGTCCTTGGGTTTGAGTCCTAGATATTCAAATAAGGACCTGCTCTAAGAGGGAGAATGAGGTACCTAATGTCCCTTGAATAGGCCTTGGAAGAAGGAGGGTTGGGCTAAACCTGTTCTTAAGTTGTTGTAGGACAACTTTAGCTGTGTTCTGGTGTTGCTTGGAAATTAGTTGTATTGAGCATAGGACAGAGATATGAAGGCTGGCCCTAAGGTGAAAGAATAAGACAAGGTTTCTGGGAACGGAAGTCCAAGTTAGGACTGGGACTAGGGCTATGTATGAGACGATCTTGTGCTGAGGTTAAGGTTGGGTTAGAATTTTCGAGTAGGGTTTAAGTGATGGTAAGGGAATTGTTAAGGTAAGTAGGCAGAGTGAAAGAGGAATAGGGTAATGTTAGCAGGTTACTCACAAGTCACCAGATAGCAGCAAAACAAGTAAGGAAAACATTTCTGGCCATGGTAGTCCTGCAAGGTCCCTTGGAGGAATTCATCTAAGAGAATTTCAAGGAGGCTTTGGCAGAATGTGGTGAAATGTGTTCTGAGCACTGAGAGCATATGGTCTTGCTATATGAGCGAGTACAAAAAAAACAAAACCCAGAATTTCCCTCCCAAACTCTGTATATGGACTTGATATACAAGGGGGTACTCCCCCCCAATGGAATTCTTTTTCAAAGCTGTGGATTTGCATTTTTTTACAAAACAAACTTGTCACTGTCAAAGTAGTCTCCATTACAGTTAATATATTTGTCAAATCAGCAATTCCAATTCCTTTTCAGACTCATTTCTTTGGATGGCTGACAACACTTCCCTCACTTTTTTCTTCACTTCTCCATCATCAAATCACTGTCCTTCTGTGGTAGTTATATAATCAATTTGAGGATTAAGAATGTAGGGGTAGAGTCTAGCCTGTCAATCAGATCATAGCCAATAAGGCCTCTGTATGGACATGGCCTTCTCCTGAGAATTCTGGGAAATCCAGTATTTCTTCCTTGGAGGAGGGACACTCTCTGCTCACACTATGGGAGACATAGCAACTGACAAGACACATGGACCCACTTTGATGCAGCCCTGGGTGCTGGAGAAGCCATGCAGAGACCCCTGCCAGCGCTGAGATGTTTCAATGCCACTGGATCCAAAAACTTTTCACCCACTGGCCTGTGATCCTCTACATTCGGTGTCATTGCATGTGTTTCCTGAGTCTGAAGAGGACTTTATAGATTGGTATTGGACAAATGGGCTAATATTGGATTTATGGACTTGATCGGGACTGTGCTGGGGTGTTTTCTCAATGTTCAATTGCTCTTGTACACATATGTGTGTCCATGGATTTGTTTCTCTTGTCTACCTAAACTAACACACCTTTCATGTCCCTCTTCGTTTGAGAAAACAAAATGAAGTCATATGGAGCGAGGTCAGGTGAGTAAGGTGCATGGGGCAAGAGAGGCATGCTGTTTGGGGGCAAAAACTGGCACACTGAGATGGCTACATGAGCAGATGTATTGTCGTGGTGGCAAACTACTCCTCCATTAGCCACAAATCCGGCCTCTTTTTGTCACACGCTGGTATGCACTCTTTCCAGAACCTCTAAATAGAAAGCTTGGTTAACAGTCTGACCTGGTGGGAAGGACTCCAAATGCATTACTAGTCGACATGTTTGTCCTTTTGGAAAGTTGATGGGCATCCAGAGCGAGGTCTGTCATCAATCAACATTTCACCTTTTTTGAAACGAGAAAACCACTCGCACACTTGATTCCTGCACCCCGGGAAGTTGTGATCCACAGCACAACCATTTCTGCGACATTTTTCCCATATGATGGCATATGGGCCACAGAACTTGGGCAGCACCAGTCCTTTGCTGTGAACCCAAGTTGATCTGCAATGGAGGAGGGCTGGGAGGGTTCTAGGAACTTAGATGTTTGGGCAATTCATTGTCCAATGTTCTTTTCACCCGAAGATCAGGCAGTCGAGATGGAGGTCTAAGGTTGGGACATTACTTGACCCAATGTATAGTTACTTTAAATTATTTTTTAAAATATCAATTGTTTGCCAACAATATTTTTGTGGAGTCACTCCTTGGGCTCTCTAAATATAGAGTCATGTCGTCTGCAAATAGTGACAGTTTCACTTCTTTGCTTATTTGTATACCTTTGATTTATTTCTGTTTTCTAATGGCTCTGGCTAGAACCTCCAACACAATGTTGAATAAGAATGGAGACAGGGCATGGTGCCCCAACAGGCTAGACCAGAAAACACAAGTTTTTCTTGCTTGGTATATTTTAATTTGTTCTTCGTCAGTGGATTGATGTTGTTGCTGTTTTGT
>NW_022103955.1:516773-524334 GCF_000313985.2 Echinops telfairi
GATGTACAAATGCGCTTTACACAATTGATGTGTGTATGGATTGGGATAACAGTTGTATGAGCCCCTAATAAAATGTAAAAAAAAAAAAAGAATGGTGATAGGGAACATCCTTGTCTAGTTCCCATTCTCAAAGGGAATGTTTTCAGTTTTTCCCCATTGAGCATGATGTTGGCCATTGGTTTCTCGTATATGGCTTTTATTATATTGAGGAGTTTCCCTTCTAGTCCTATTTCATTGAGTGCTTTTATCAGGAGTGGGTGTTGGATACTACCAAATGCTTTTTCCGCATCTATTGATATGATCCTGTGGTTTTTATTCTTGTCCTGTTTATGTGGTTGATTACATTTATTGTTTTTCTGTTGTTGAATCAGCCTTGCATTCCAGTTGGTTGTGGTGAATTGTTTTTTTGAAGTGTTGTTGAATCTCTTGATCAGAATTTTGTTGAGAATTTTTCCATCTATATTCCTAAAGGGTATTGGTCTTTAGTCTTCTTTCTTTAAAGGGATTGCCCCCTGGCTTTACTATCAGGTGTATGCTCACTTCATACAATAAGTTGGAGAGTTTGTTGTCGATTTCAATGTTTTGGAACACTTTGTGTAGAATTGAAGCTAGTTCCTCGGCTAATTCTAGGCTTGATAGAACTTCCCTGTGAAGCTGTGTAGTCCTAAGCTTTTCTTGGCCGGGAGTTTCTTGATAAACTTCTCTATTTCTTCTTTTGTTATGGATCTGTTGAGGTTTTCTACTCCTGTGTAAATTTGAGTAGATTATGTTAGTCTATTTTAGTCCATATTAGTCCATTTCTTCCAGGCTATCAAACTTGCTGGAATATAGGTTTTCAATGAAGAGTGTTAATATTATTTTTATTTCATTTGGATCTGTTGTGGTATCACTCTTTTCACCTCTGATTCTAGATATTTCCACCTACTCTCTTTTTTCCTTGGTATTTTTTACCCATGGTTTGCTGATTTTGTTGATGCTTTCAAAGAACTAACTTCTTGTGTTGTTGATTTTTCGCTTTTTAAAAATTTTTCGCTTATTTCTGCTCTAATTTTTTTATTTTCCTTTGTTGCTGGAGAGTTTATGCTGTTGTCCTTTCCCTAATTGTTGGAGGTGTTGTGTTAAAGTGTTGATAATACCTTTCTCTTCTTTTGTTAACGTGTGCTTTGATTGTTATAAATTGTCCTCTGATAACTGCTTTTGCTGTGTCCCATAGGTATTGGTATTTGTCTCAAGGAATCTCTTATTTTCATCTAATACCTAGCCTTTTTCAAGTAGTGTGTTGTTGAGTGTCCAAGTGTGGGCATTTATGTTCTTGTTCTTTCTATTGTTGAGTTCCAGTTTTATAGCATTTTGGTCCAAGAGGATTGGTTATATAATCTCTGTGTTTGAATTTGTTATGGTTTACATTGTGACCTAGAACATAGAATATTTGAGAGTATATACCATATGCACTGAAGAAGAATGTATTTTTTGTTGTTGTTAGTTGGAGTGTTTTGTATATACTATGAGGTTGTGCTGTTTGTGTTGTTCAGCTCTTCCATTTCATTATTGAGTTTCTTTCCTATTGATCTGTCTTTCCTTTAGAGTGGTATATTTAAGTCTTCTACTATTATTGTCCATATAGTGATTTCTCTTTTCATCTCACTGAGGATTTAATGGATAATATTTTTAGGGTTAGGCATGTTTATGTATGTTTATTATGGTTATATATTCCTAATTTATTGATCCTTTGTCTCTCATTATGTTGTTTACCTTGTAACCTAATTTATCAGGGATTAATACTGCTACTCTGACTATTTTGGTAATCATAGATTTTTGTCACTGACTCTTAGTCTGATTTTGTCTGTGAATTTGAGGTATGTCTTTTGAAGGTAGCATATTGATGAGTCTTGTTGCCTAGTCCAGTCTTCTATTCTTAGTCTTATGATCAGTGCATTTAATCTATTGGCATTCAGTGTTAGTATGTTTAATGTAGAGTTTTTACTGTCACTTCATATTCTTTGTGTCTGGGACTTTTTATGGAGGTGAGAGCGGAAGTATTTGTTTCTTTACCTCCCTCTTCTATTGTGTTGATTTTGGACAATGTTTTCAGTGTGTTGGTTTCTGGGTAGTTTTGTAGATTGTAGTGGTCTCATGTTTGTGTGTTGTTGCTTTTTATCTTTCTGACCATACAGACTTGTTTTTTAGGAATTCTTAAATTTTTCCTTGTTTGAAAATGCCTTTATTTCTTCCTCATATTTAACAAATAATGTTGCTGGATATAGGACTCTTGATTGGCAGTTTTTGTATTTCAAAGTTTAGATATGCTGACCTACTGCCTTCTTGTCTGCATAGTTTTTGATGAGTGATCCAAGCTTATCCTTATCATTTTTCCTTTGTAGGTGACTGTTCTTTGTTCTCTAGCTACTCAAAATTGTCTCCTTTCCTTTGAAAGCAGAGAGTTTGACTACTATATGTCTTAAGTGTTTTTGCTGGGGTCTATCCTGTTTGGAGTTCTCTCTAATTCCTGGAAAGGCCTGAACTTCTTGCAGTTCATTGTCAACAGTTGTTGAATGATCTTTAGTAAAATTTTACTTGCATACCATGTCAATGATATAGTTCTACAGTTTAGCATTCTGTGGGTCACCTTTCTTTGGATTGGGCAACAATATGGATCTTTTCCAGTCAATTGGCCCAGTAGCTATCTTCCTGGCATAGAAGAGTGAATACTTCCAGTGCTACAGTTTGCTGAAACATTTCAATGGATATATCACCAATTCCTGGAGCCTTGTTTTTCACTAATGCATTCAATGCAGTTTGAAGTTCTTCCTTCAGCACCTTTGGTCCTTGCTCATGTGCTATCTCCTGAAATGGCAGACTGTCAACTAGTTCTCTTTGCTATGGTGACTCTTTATATTCTTTCCATCTTCTCTTGATGCTTCCTGCATCATTCAATATTTGTTTATAGAATCTTTCAAAATTGCAACCCAAGCCTTGAATTTTCTCTTGTGTTTTTTCCATTTCAGACATGCTGGCCATGGTTTTTCTTTTGGTTTTCTAATTCTAAGTCCTTACACATTTTGTTACAATATTTGGCTTTATCTTCTTGAGCTGCCCTTTGAAATTTTCTATTCAGCTCCTCAACTTAATCCTTAACTTCATCTCCAATAAATATCAATGCATGTTGACCACATGTTTGATCAATTTCAGACTGAAATCATTGGTAGAATTCATCAATTTCTTCATCACAAGCATTGGTAGTTGATGTATAAAGCTGAACAATAGCTGGATTGATTGGATTTCCTTTTGGAGGTGGATAGATATAATGCAATCACAGGTAGCATTGTATTTCATGATGGATTTTGCAAAATCCTTTCTGACAATGTATGCCACAAAATTCCTCTTTATTGTGTTACTTCTAGCATAGTAAATCATGTGATTTTTTGGTTCAAAATGACCAATACCAGTCCATTTCAGTTCACTAATGCTTAGGATATAGATCTTCATGCATTCCACTTCATATTTGACCACTTCCAATTTTCCTAAATTCATAATTTGCACATTCCAAGTTCCAGTTATTTTCCAGCTGTTTCTCTATAACTTGAGTCATGCTCCATCAGCAAATGAAGATCCTGAAGTTTCCAATCCCACAGGCTTTCTCTGACAAATATCACCATGGTCGACTTCCTTCCAAGAAATTATCTCCTCTTCAGTCACATTTTAAGTGTCCTCAGATGTGAGGACCCCATCTGTTGACAGTCTCTCTGACAATGTTCTGCTTCTTATGTTTAGGCTTTCAGTGTTTGATAATGTTTTAACACTATGTATAAGGTTTTCACAGCTTCTTCCTCCAAAGTGGGGTTCAAAGCCCTTCTTCTTTGTCTGAGCTTAGTCTGGAAGCTCCCTTGAAACCTGTTTCCTTTGAGTGACCCTGCTGGTACTTGAAATACCATTGACATAACTTCCCTTAACACAGCAACACACAAGCCACCACAGTAAAACAAACAGAAAAGTGGTGGGTGAGTGAATGAAAATACAATATACCAAAGCCTCTGGATCACAGTAAAAGCAGTACTGAGAAGAAAATGATAAATGAAGAAACAATTGAGATTGTCAAGGATTTTTATTTGCTTGGATCTATAATCAATGCTCATGAAAGCAGTAATGAAGAGATTAAAAGATGCATTGCATTGGGTAAATCTTCTGCACAAACGCTCTAGACTGTTTAAATGCAACGATGTTACTTTGTGGACCTGACCCAAGCCATGATATTCTCCATTGCATCATATGCATGTTAAAGTTGCACTATGAATAAGGAAGGCCATAGAAGAATCGGTGTATTTGAATTGGAGTGCTGACCAAAAAAATATTGAAAGTACCATGGACTATCAAAAGAACAAAACAAATCTGTCTTGAAAGAAGTACAACCACAATGTTCCTTAGAGGTAAGTCTCACCAAAATTGTGAAACTTCATCTCATGTACTTTGGACTATTGCCAGGAGAAACCAGTCCCTGGACAAGGGCATCACACTTGGTAAAGCAGAGGAGCAGCAAAAAGAAGGCCCTGGACATGGTAAATTGACACATTGACTTGTAACAGTAGGTCAAACGTAAGAATAATTGTGAGGATGGCGCAGAATGGGGCAGTGTTTCCCGTTGTTGTATATGGAGTCACTCTGAGTCAGAACAGACTCAATGACACCTGACAAGTATATATGAGGGGGCACCAAAAAAAAAAAGAAAAGGGAAAAAGCTCTGCTGGGCGGAGCTTTCGTAGTATGCCTTTTTCCTACTAGGCGACCATCAAGCCACTCACTCTGAGGTAATACATACCTGGGAAGTATGTACTAACTCATTGCCTGGGAAGTATGTACTGTACTAAGCATTGCCTGGAAAGGTTCTCTCTGGTCATAGTGAATTTTTTCATAAAAGCAGTGTCACTTGAATCTCATTTTTTGTGATGGCCAACAAGAGAACAGCATGGGGGTGTGACATTTTGTTTCCTGCTTGGGAAAAATGCCACAGAAACTGTTGCAATGTTGAACACAGCTTCCAAGGACAGCACAATGGGAAAAACTTGTGTCTGAGTGTTTTTCTCATTTCGAGAAAGGTGAAATGTCCATTGATGGCAAGCCTCGTTCTGGATGTCCGTCAACTTCTCAGGCAGATGAAAATGTCGACTTGTAGTGCATTTGGAGTTCGTTCCACTGGTCAGGCTGTTAATCAAGCTTTCTATTTAGAGGTTCTGAAATGATAGCACAACATTGTGTAACAAAAAAGGCTTGATTTGTGGCAGATGGGGGACGAGTTTTTCCACCATATCAATACATCTGCTCATGTAGTCATGCAGTCATCAGTGTATCCGTTTTTTTTGGCAAAAGCAGCACGTCTCTCTTGCCCAACACACCTTACTCACCTGACCTTGCTCTGTGCAACTTCTTTTTGATTCTGTGACTGAACGGACAGTGATTTGATGATGAAGAAGAGGTGAAGAATAAAATGAGGGAGGTGCTGTCAGCCATCCAAACAGATGAGTTTGAAAAAGGTTTCCAAGAATGGAATCGCAGATTTCACAAATGTATTAAGTGTAATTGAGGGTACTTTGAAAGCGATGATTGTTTTGTCAAAAAATTTAAATACACAGCTTTGGGGGGAAAATTTTTCTGTTTGGGGGAGGTAACCCTTGTGTGTGTGTGTGTGTGTGTGTGTGTGTGTGTGTGTGTGTGTATTATATGTCTATCTACATCAACTTGAGAATCAAAATCTCTAAGTTATTTGCTAAAATTACATTACAAATGTTTGCTGTTATTGGAAGTTCACATACCTTTTGAAAGAAAACATGTCCCTATGTTCAGGTGTGTTAAAAGGTGTGTTTATTTTTTGTTTTTAAAGGGTCATTATCAAAGTTGTTTAAAACAAGGAAATGTTTTAAAGCTTCTTTGACATCAGATTGTTTTGGGTGGGCTTATTCATAAAATATAGAAAGGCTGTCAAATTTGTTTCTTAGCTCTTTTTTAAAGATCAAGGGTTACATCTTTCATTTGCATCTCAAAATAAGGCTCAACAGACATTAGTTACCATATGAAGACTCCTTTTTAGCATTTAAAAGTTGGCAGACCTGTTTATTGGCTTATACATAGGCAAATAAGCCTATGTATATTACATAGTTTATTATTTATAGTTTTGGATCTTCAAATCTTTCATGAGATGTAACATAATATTAACATTCTAAAAAATAGCAGAGAGCTTAAGGTTTCAGCATTGTGTCTTAATATCTTTCCTTTTGTCTAACATTTCTTCCAACTTTTGGTTAACTTCATTTGGTTTTGTATTGGTTTATGAATTCCTCATTTAAGTCTTACAAATATATATATTTGTGCATTTTACTATGACTTAACCATGGTTATACCAAGTTTTTTCACCTATAGATAAGCTTTTGCTTTGTGAACCCATTAAGGCATTTAATTGAAATTTTTCTTTTAAAAATGGACTTATAGAAAGGACTGATATCCTGAGCTTGGAACCAACTAGACTAAATCAAGATTTCTAGAACTCTAAATGTGATGAGTTCATGAATTACAGTTGATCCAAAAATGGAAATTAGTCAATAAATAGATTATATGTTTGTCTAAATTCTTTATGTAGGAATGGTGAGAATTTTAAGAGTATCCTCTGCATATAAGTAAACTCTCTTTAAAGTTTTGTTATAATTCTATCTATATTCAGGTCTGATACAAAGGTATTTTCCTCAGAACACTGCAAAAATCTATCCATTAAGCTGCCTGCATATTTAAAACAGGGGCAAAAGGCCATGGTGAAAGAGTTGGGCTGCTGATGGCCACCAGTTTGGGACCACCAGCCATTCTGTGGGATTTAAGTGAGGCTTTCTGCCCCCATATGGATTAGCAGGTCTGCTTTGCTCTATAACATTGTTTTGGGTCAGGATAGATTTGGTGGCAAAAGCCAGAAGCCATTATGAAAGAGATGTGTGTGGGATTATATCTCAGGCCACTTTCCCCTACCAGTTTTGGGATAGATGGAGCCATAGTGTAGTTTTACTTTGTGGGTCTTATGAGAATTTTCCAACCCTCAACCGAGTGTCTTTAAAGGGTGGGTACTTTTACAAATCCCAGTAGCCATGCAAGCATGCAGGAAACCTTTAGAGCCTGCTGTCTCTCTTTGCTGATTCCATTACCTTAAAAAAATTTTTAGCAGTGTGGGGTTAAGGGTAAGAGGGAACCCCACAAAACATCACAGGTTTGGTAGGCGCAATTGTACAGCGATAATAAGTAGAGATTATAGTAAAGTCATAGAGAGCATGAGAGTTAAAGGATAGAGTCAAGTAATGGAGTCAGACGCAATTCATGGTAGCATATCTCACCTCAACCCGGCTTGATGGTCCTCGTGGAGGGGGCTTAGCAGTCAGAGAAGAAGCTGCTGCTTCGTCCTCCTTAGTCACCTTCTCCAGCCACCCTTTCGAGTACCAGGGAGCCTCGATATTTATTGCTAACCATGCATCATAGAGTCATACATCACAGAAAGGGGCAATACAATTCATTCTAGAACAAGTTTGATCATTCT
>NW_022103955.1:527542-529907 GCF_000313985.2 Echinops telfairi
AACTGCTGTGAGGGTTTCTGAGCGCTATCTTGGTTAGTTAAAGCAACTGCAGCGGTAACAGAGGCTCGGACTTTGAAAGTCTTGCTAGGTCTGATTTTTTCCTTAATTTCTCCGTCGTAGTCCTGATCAATCACATCTGTGATGGTTTGTACACTGAGAGCATTTAAGTTAGATTTCCCTAATAAGAGTCCAATTGTGCCTTTGGGTAAAGGACCCTGAACTCCTGTCCTGACCGCAGTAGGTTCCTTATCTGGTAAAAGCTGGATGTCTTCCTGACTGGTCAAATTTAGTGACGAGTTCTCTTTACTAGTAGAGGAGAGCCCTATGCCCGATAGGCAATGGGGGGAGCGGACATCTGACTGCAGACTGGTAGCATTCCCAATGGGGTCCTGCATCTGAGGATTATCTCCTGCGCTCCGTTCAGAGGGGCTCGGAGCACGCCCCGCTACACGTTTTTTGGCTGGGCGTTGCTTTCTAGCGGATGTCCTCTATTGCTAAATCTTGAATGACAATTTTTCGCCCAGTGCCTGCCTCTGTTGCAGCGGGGGCAAACTCCGGGTTCCTTGGAGCCCATCTCTGGCTCTCTACCTGGGTCTTTCCTGCTGCGAATTGTCTTGTTCCTTTGCAATACCTGCCTGCAATTTCTCTGATAATGTCCCTCTTCTCCACATGTAAAGCATTTCCCTCTAGGTCTGGTGTAACTTGCCAAAGCAGCAGCCATGAGGTTGGCTCTGTACTCATCTGTCCCTACGTCCCTGCACAGCCTGATGTAATCTAACAGCGTGCTCTGTTCTTTGAAAGGGCGTATAGCAGCTTGGCACGATGTATTAGAGTTCTCAAATGCTAATGTAAGAATAAGATTATCTGCTGCCCCTTTGTCTGCTACGCTCTTGTGGACAGCATCCTGCAACCTGGATATGAAATCTATATAAGGCTCATCATTCCTTTGTTTCACTGTCGTGTAACTTGGCCGTCTGCTTCCTGATGGTATTAATTTCTCCCAGGCCTTTAGACAAACTTCTTTAACTTGCGCAAAAGTCTGCTCATCAAAGTTTAACTGTGCCTCAATTGTGATATAATTCTCATCTCCTAACAGCTGATGAACCCCTATATTTATGCCTTCTTCTATATTTTTGCGCGCCCTAGCTTGAGCTATCTCGTTCCATAGCATCTGGAATTGCAAAGATTCTCAAGGGGAAAAGCACACTTTTGTTATAACTTTCCAGTCTGCTGGGATCCAATAATCCATTTCTGCCATATTCTTGACCATGCCAATTACAAATGGTGAATCTGGACCATAACTAGCTACTGCTTGCTTAAGATCTTTCAGCAGCTTGAAGAGAAATGCAGTATAACGCCGTTCTTGATTCCCTTCAGGATGCTGATCATCAGGCTCCCTGTCTATAATTCTAACGGGATAAGCCATTCTGAATTCTAAATCTCCTTCGTGAGCTATACTTTTCTCCATCCTCGACATCAAAGGTGCCTTTTTGTTCCCTAACTCTTTGCTTCTTGCTTTCCTAGCATCACTTTCTATATTAAATCTCTCAGCTTGTTTTTCTTTGGATCTGACCTCTTCTCCTCCAGCACTGGCTTGCTTGATAGTATTGTGATTCTCCACACTATATTCAGGTGGGGCACTTGATTCAACTCCGCTATCTCCTGGTTCTAACTTTGCTTTCTCAGCTGCACTTACAATTTTTTCATCTGCCTGAAACGCATCTTGCCTGCTTCTCACCTGATTTAAATCTGCGTAGTTTAGAGGTTTCTCACTGTTCTGCTGGTCTCGTTCTTCTACTCTCTCTCCCTGCAGCGGCTCTAACACTTCTTTAACCTGCGCCCACAAAACCCAGGTCTCCATGGGTATGCTCTGTCCTTCCCTGTGAGCTTTTCTTAAGTTAATGGCTACCTTATCCCAGATCTCCAAATCAAAGGTTCCTGACTCCGGAAAAGAAGGATTAAATTTCTTTACCAATTGAAGAAACTCTTTCATTCTCTTATCTGTTACCTTTACCTTCTGTTTCTTCAAGAAGTGGCAAAGAGTGATACTGTACTCCGTACTTTTACTCTTTACCTGACCCCTATCTCACTCGGACTAAAAATTCACACTTAAACAATAAGTTCAAAAAACTTTTCCTGATTCACCCTCACAGTCCGATGAGGCCGTACAATTGTTACACGGGATATAACTCAGAAGAGTTCTTTTCCTACCAAGCCCCACGTGGTGGGTGCCAATCTGTGGGGTTAAGGGTAAGAGGGAACCCCACAAAACATCACAGGTTTGGTAGGCGCAATTGTACAGCGATAATAAGTAGAGATTATAGTAAAGTCATAGAGAGCATGAGAGTTAAAGGATAGAGTCAAG
>NW_022103955.1:530452-570676 GCF_000313985.2 Echinops telfairi
TATTTTCGCTGCCTAAAGAACAGTCACACTAACGCAGCTAAGTTTGGTACATATTTTGGGGAGACAACTTAAGAGAAATCCTTCTGTTCCCCACATAGCAGTAAGTCAGAGCTACATCTTTTAGCTCCCTGTGAAGAAGGGAAGTTACCCAGAGGGAGGAATATATTAGAGACATTTTCAGGGAGTGGGGATATTCAGGCCTTATCAAAATGGGCTGGAGGGGTTACCCAGTATCGACCAGCTAATTCTGGAAACCCAGGTTTGAAAGAGGGATGCTCTCTCCAAGCAGGTTTATAACATGGCAGAAGAAAGAGGATGTCAAAGGGCTGTTCCATGACCTTTGCTCTTTCAAAAGGAAAAGCAAGGTTTATTATCTCCAGCCATACCTCTGGAATGCATTCTGAAGGACTGGGAGAAATTTGATTCTCAGACCCTAAAGAAAAACTAATATTCTTTGTAATAAGTTAGGCAGTGGGGGAATTTGGCCTGAAAAGTGTAGTCTATGTTATGATAGCAAACTAGTTGCCATTAGCCAGGGCTCTCTAAAGAAACTAATAGCCTTAAAAATAAAAAAGTAACAAAACCTACTGATTTGCATCTGAAAAATCCCCCAGGAAAAAATAGCATTAAAAGATAACTTCATACTCCAATCCAGTTTATAGATCTGCTCCCAGACATTAAAAACAGAAAAAGAAAAGAAAGAAATTACAAGAGTTGGGGATAGATGCAGAAACCTATTAGGTTTTGAGAAATCAGGGGAGAGTGGTCTGCTCACAAGAAAGAAATTTAATAGAACTTTGTGGTTTCTCATCATTAAATCGGGTCCTTATAAATTAAGGGAGCTAAAATACTTTAAATTTTAAGTTGAAATGCCTACAACAGACAAAAACAAGGATATTCCAAAATCCTCAAATCATTAGACTCTGGCAACTTTGAGCATCCTACATTTGGCACTTGTTACAATCTTTGCTTATCATCTTTTACCTGAATCTTACAAGTTATATTTGTCTTAGTGAATAAGAACAAAATGTCTAAAATGCTGCAAAATGACTAGGCATAAAATCTTAGTACATCTGAAAGGTAGGTAGAGTAGGGACAAAGAAGGGTTGTCTTCTTGAAGGCCTTCACTAAACGAAAATTAGCTGTCCATGCCACAATAAAGGGATTGGAAAGAAATCAGGGACATCAATTAGACACCTATGGGGAAATCCAAACTTGGCATTCACAGACAAGGGCCACCTAGGTGCAGGTGAAGCTAAACCTAGCCACAACCTAGGCACATGACATCACACAGGTAAGCTTAAACTCAGCCAATAAGAGCGGCCAACCATGCCTCCCCAGTCAGTGAGGATAAAAGCAAGCCTTGGGCAGGCCACAGCCGCTCTTCTCTTTCTGGTGTGCTCTGCAAGCAGAGGGTGGCGGGCAGCTCGCTCTCTTGGCCTCTGGAGATTTCCTGCTTCTACATGTGTGGTTTCCTGTTCCTGTTCCGCTGTTCTTTCCACGGGTATTTTGGAGTTCAGTGAGAACTCCTTCGCGGTCCCTGCTCACCTTGTATGCTTTCCAGAAACCGTGTGTACTTTTTGAGATTGTAATACCTGAAACTTCCTTTTCCCTCAGAAGAGTCCCTCTTATTACAAAAGTGCTTCTGCTGTGTGAATTCTTTTGGCATTGCCAAGCAAGAACTGAAGTACACCACTCCAGAAACCTAACATATCTTTCTCACCTAAAGAAAGTTCCTGACTTGGTGGCCAAAACGGCCTGATAACTAAACCTGGAATCTGTGTACTCTTCTAAATCAACTACCAATCAGCCTCTTTTCTAATGGATGACTCACTTGCAAGTGCAATTTGATTATCCTCATATGTACTACTTGTTATATATTTTAATCTAAATTAAGAATGCTTCTGTTAGACTGTCACAATCCATGACAAGTTCTGGTCATCTAATGCAATGTGGGATGTAAAACCCCAATTTTAAATTGTCGTTTAATTCTTCCTCCCACTTTTAACTTTCATGAGTTTTTATGTCATGCAATTAAAATTAAATTATGGACTAACATTCAGTAACCTCACTACTTCTAAGATCTCATTTTAATCTATTTTGGAGTCTAGTTAAATGATTACTAATGTGACACTCAGTCATTAAAACAGTATCCTCACTTACTTCTCCAAGAAAATAGGTGTTTTGTAGCAACGTGCCAAGCCTTTCCTTGAAATTTAGGTAGGTGGTACTGAGAGGGCTATGACAAGCTAGTTGAAATGGGTTTACATGTTTTAAAATGAAAGTAAGGAGGAAATCCCTTAGTTCAACATCCAGGTTGGGTTTTGTCCCTTTTTAGAGCTTTTGTCTCTAGTTGTGCTATAGTTGAATTGCAACAGTCTTTGAGAAATTTATAAATCATCATGGGACAAATAGCAGACAAAGATGGTAAGGAATGAGAACACATTAATGTTGCTTAAACTCTTTGGCCAATGTGCCCCTGAACAATAGCAGCTTAGGACTTTCGTTTTACCAGCCCAGCAAAGTAGTCTGTAGTCAATACTTCTTGCACACAGATAATACAGGAAATGTAACGCAGGACCTACTCTAATGTGGCAGTTAGATTGTATATCAATTTGAAGCTTGAAGTGTAGAGTCCAACCTGTCAGTCAGGTTACAGCCTGATGATGCTTCCGTGGGGGTGTGGTCTTTTCTGTAAAAGAGACAGAGATCTTCGTTCGCTGCTCCTTGGCCCATCCCGTTTGCTGGGACTCTGTGTCTACCTCCAGGGATAGCCCCATGTGAACAGGTAACCCTAGAAGTGGAAAAACCACCTGGGAGCCATTGGCACCCTACCATATTTCCAACAACCTTGGATCCAAACAACTCTGCACCCACCAGCCTATCATCTCCCTGATTCCCACTTCGCCATTCTGTGTCATCTGCCAACAGCTGTGGGAGTCTGAAGAAGGCCCCCAGCAAACATTGGACCCATGCTCTTGAATTAGAATGGATGGGGATGCCTTTTTGATATAAATTTACTTCTTGATATAAGGTTTTTTTTTTTCTTATATGTTCTTATATTTGTATAAGTGTCACTAGCTTTGTTTTTCTAGACAACCAGGCTCACATACTCAGGCTCAGACAATAGCTACAATAGACAGCTACACACTACAACACCCCTACAGGCACCAACGTTCTTTGAATAGCTACCATCAGGAACCGACACATAAGCTATATCAACTTTACAAGGGATAATAATGATTTTAATCTGTATTCTTCTCTTAGGATTATCTTTCACTGCTGCCTCACATATAGTAGAGGAAAAAAGTATTTGGACCAACGTGACGAACATAGGCAGTGAAACAACACTACAAAATCTCGTGGTGACGGCAGACAAGATGGTATCCAGTGAAAAATTGAGTTTAAAGCACCATCCTGAGCTCAGCTAAAGCCTGGTTAGGTTTTAAGGTGCTGCTTTCAACTTCCAACCAAGAGGAAAAGATGCATAATTGCCAGAAAGTAAAAGGCACCTGTTCTTCAGAACGCTTCAATCGGCACACAGAGACTTGTCTCCAGGCTATGTTTTGGGTCAATCCAAAAACCTTTTCAATACTCTTATCTACACAAATATTTCTAACTATGAAACTACACAAGTGACCAGGAAAAAGCCTAGAAAAAGCAAGAAGAAATAATGTGCTTATAGAAAGAGAGACATGGATATGGATAGACAAACACATATACATTAATTAGAAAGTGTGGTGTAAAAGTGTCCTCAGAAGATAAAGATAAGCAAATGTGAACAAAGCTGATGGTGCCCTGCTATCAAAAGATATAGCATCTGGGGTCTTAAAGTCTTGAAGGTAAACAAGCGGCCATCTATCTCAGAAGCAACAAAGCCCACATGGAAGAAGCACACCAACCTGTGTGATCAGGAGGTGTTGATGGGATCAGGTATCAGGCAACAAAGAACAAAAAATGAGGGGGAGTGCAGAGTGGAGACCTAAAGCCCATCTGTAGGCAACTGGACATCCCCTTGAAGAAGGGTCGCGGGGAGGAGATAAGTCAGTCAGGGTGCAGTGTAGCAAGGATGAAACATACAGCTTTCCTCTAGTTCCTAAATGCTTCCTCCCCACCACTATCATGGTCCCAATTCTACCTTACAAATATGGCAAGACCAGAGGATGTACACTGGTACAGATGAGAGCTGGAAACACAGGAAATCCAGGACAGATGAACCCCTCAGGACCAGTGGTGAAAGTGGTGGAGGGAAGGTGGAGTAGAAAGGGGTAGCTGATTACAAGGATCTACATATAACCCCCTCCCTGGGGGATGGACAATAGAAAAGTGGGTGAAGGGAGACGGATAGTGTAAGACAAAACAATAATAATTTATAAATTATCAAGGGTTTTTGAGGGAGTGGGGGTGGGGGAAGAGGTGAGGAACTGATACCAGGGCCTCAAGTAGAAAGAAAATGTTTTGAAAATGATGATGATGGCAACAAATGTACAAATGGGCTTGACACAACAGATGTATGTATGGATTGTGATAAGAGTTGTACAAACCCCCAATAAAATGATTTACAAAAAAGAGTGGCCTCAGAGTCAAAATGTAAGAAAAGAGGAGTTATCTTTTGTTGTCCTCTCATTTCAATCTGTTAGACCAGCCAACCCCTTCCTAGTATAATAAATCTTTAATTACGAATCTTTGAGAATAAAGTAGGAGAGGAAGAATGTTTAGTAATATGTTCAGTTAGTCTTGACCTTGGCCAGCATAATATTGATGGGCTGTATATCTGTTCTTCACCCCTCTTTTCTTTTGTCTCATCACGACTGAGAATGTCCCCTAGGACAACCTTTGGTGTGACTATTAAATAATTTTCTGAAACAGACCCAGCTGATTCCAAGGAAACCTGGACGGCAGACCAGGAAGAAGTCTATGCCTTTGAATGACTTCACTTCAAGTTAAGGATCTCCACTGACTCTAGAGTAGTTTGGGAGAGATTTCTACTCATATAGGCAGGATAAGGATTCTCTACGCCCCATATAAGCAAGAACCAGCTACAAAAGGAGAAGCACCCCTGACCCCATAATTATGTGTATGAAATGAGACAGAACAAGGGAGTGAAGGTGGATATTTGGACCAAGCACATGCAGAGTACATGATAACACTTTGGGACTATGTTTTCCAGAACCTTGCTACCCCAATGGGAGTTCCTGGGAATCTCATGCATGTGCAGGAGTCCTTAAAAATGCTTGGTATGCATGAGGGGGACAAGAAATATGGAATTGATTTTCTTTTTTCTAGGTGTCCCTAAATAAAATACTCTTGCAATGATGTAAGTCTTCCATAAGTAATTCTTTCACTTCATAAGACAAGAACTGAATTCTGGTAACAGTAGTGTTTATTAAAAAAGCTTATTTCTAGGTGCCAACCCCTAACTTGGCATCTCTGGTGTGAAACTCAGAAATTTACATGTTTAAGAATAATCTGGGTAATTGTAATTCTTGGAAAAAGTTTGGAAATAAGTACTGCACTAGACTATCAGTGCTCTGAGAAGATAGGAACTGAAAGTTATGCATCTTTGTTTACCCTGGATCTGTTTCAGTACCTGGCAAATAGTCACTTGATAGTGCTTGTTCAAGGAGTCAAGGATGACTCTGAGGGAGTTATAAACATAAGAGAGGTTTAGTCTTCTGACAGGTTGGAAATACCCCCAACATATCTACAAACACAGACGACTAGTCTACTATATTTTGAACCACTGTCCAGGAAGCTCTATTGCCCTTGGAGTTACCTATAGGGGAATTTCAACCAGTGCAATTTTATCCATTCAGATTCTATATATTGAAATTACATGTCAATATTTCATTTTTACAAGAGTCTAATGCTATAAACAGATAAGTTTGAAAACGATGAGACCACAGTAGGTTTTCAATTGAGAAAAAAATTCCATCTCAAATAAATTAATTAAAATTAAATCTCCCAATAAGTGGAAAGTTTTTAAAAGGCTTGTAAGCTGTTTCTTTCCCACTTGCCATTCTTGATGTTTCATTATCTCAAGACTAGAATCAAAGTTAGAGTCAATGTTAATTGCTCTTCAGAAACAGTGGTTCAAGCTCTGTTCTACAGACTCTACCTCTCACACTGTCAGAATAAGAAAGCAGAGGCTAGAGATTCAGAGTCGCATGTCACTACGATCTAGATCTTCTAAGATCTGATGTATAGAATATTATTGAAATTCAAGCACATGTTTCCTAACTAAATTCTGAAATATCCTGAGCAATAAGACAATTAATATACAGTAACAAATTATTGAAACAAAGTATATCAGTGTGACCTTTCACTTGCCATGGTATATGCTTTTATATAATTCTCCCCAAACCCTACATCTGATTTCTGAAGCAAGTCTGTTCAACATATATCTTAAATGTCCTTCAATATGTATTTATTCTTGGCATTTCATATACCCATTATAGCATACACAGCTTTTCATTAGAACCTTAGCCAATCATGTCCTGACCAGCGTGCAAATCTTCTCATCATGTGCTCTGGCACTGCAGTAGACACTCAAGAGAGTCTGTGACTTAAGGGTCTATTGATCAAAGCAACCATCATTTTTCTTGCCAGAAGACATGACTGAAAAATTCTAAGAACTTGTCTTGAATGTGTACACTGTGATGGCCAATACTTTTAGAAAACTATCTGATAATTATGAAATGAAGTCGTGATTGAAAATATTAAAAAATGCTCTGCTCTTGACATTAACACAAATTGAATCATTAGCAACCTAGTGCCAGTGTCACAATTCATTATTTTATTCATTTCAAAGAAGACAGTAATGGGATAATTTTTCTTTAAAAATTCTTTTATCTGATGCTCATCACCAGGAATGAGAGCCAAAACCAGGGGTTGTCAAACTTTTTAAACAGGGGGCCAGTTCACTGTCCCTCAGACCTATTGGAGGACTGGACTATAGTTTTAAAAAAACTATGAACAAATTCCTATGCACACTGCACATATCTTATTTTGAAGTAAAAAAACAAAAGGGGGAAAAATACCCGGTGGGCTAGATAAATGTCCTCGGCGGGCCGCCAGTGGGCCTGTAGTTTGAGGACCCCTGGCCCAAACCATGACCACCTTTGGAAAACAACATACTAACTTAACTTTATAAGAAACAGAACATGAAGAGTGTTAGAAATGAGCTGTGAGAACTACTAAAATCGTTAAAAAAAACAAACAAAACCCAAGACTAACCTTGCTAACGTGTTTGAAGATTTTTTAAATGCACTGTACACTATTGTCTTAATGATTTACCAGCCTCTCCTGCCACCAAGTGGGAATAGTAGATGTAGCACAGCTCTGCATACCTACTTCAAGGACCTAGTCTGAAAAATGCTGGTAAAACTGACCCTTAAACAACACATATTTGAATTGCATGACCATAGGCCTGCTTATTATTTATGATGAGCTCTAATGTTACTAGAAGCTGCTACTAATTGAGCTCACAGTCATATCCACTACGAGCAAGTTGATTCTGACCCGTACAGAGTTGTTACTCGAGGGTCAACTTTTTTTTTAGTTTCTGTTGAGATTAGAAAATATTTTTCTTTTAATTATTTTTAACTTTTTATTGTAGTTTTTGTCAAAGTTCATAGAGCATATTAGTTTTTTATTCAACAATTTGTGCCTTGGTGGCATAGTAGTTACTGGTTGGGCTATGATCTCCATGGCCGGCCGTTCCAAACCACCAGCAGCTCTGCAGGAGAAAGACTGGGTTTCTACTCCTGTAAACAGTTAAAGTCTTGGAAACCCAAAGGAGGCTGCTATGTATCAGCATTGACTCGATGGCAGTGAGTGAGTATTCAACAATTTATACACATTTTATCTCATGACACCAGTTGCAATCCCTAATGAAATAACGCTTTTCCAACTTCACCACCATTTCCAGTCCTCCTTATTTTCCATTCCTTCCTGCCCTTTGAGCTTTCTTTCTTTCTTTTCCCCACTCTTAGATATTTGCTATATTTCCCCCCACTAAATGAAAATGTAAATCAAGATACTTAAATATCATAATTTTCAAATAAGTAACTCAAATAAAATAGCACATTAAATAACAGAAAATAAGTAAAATATGAGAAATCAGAGTTTTTATAAAATTTTGGTACTAAATCTGGCTAGACCATAGGATGTACACTGGTACAGTCAGGAACTGGAAACACAGGGAATCCAGGCCGGATGATCCCTTCAGGACCAGTGGTGTGAGTAGCGATACCGGGAGGGTGGAGGAAGGGTGGGTTGTAAAGGGGGAACCGATTACAGGGATCTACATATAACCTCCTCCCTGAGGGACGGACAACAGAAAAGTGGGTGAAGGGAGACATCGGACAGTGTAAGATATCACAAAATAATAATTTGTAAATTATCAAGGGTTCATGAGGGAGTAGGGAAGGACGGGAAAAATGGGGAGCTGATGCCAGGGGCTTCAGTAGAGAGCAAGTGTTTTGAGAATGATGAGGGTAATGAATGTACAAATGTGCTTTTCACAACTGATGTATGGATTGTGATAAGAGTTGTATGAGCCCCTAATAAAATGATTTTTAAAAATTTTTGGTACTTATAATTCATACAAAATGTTACATGCAATGCTCTCTACTGGTCTAATCGTCCCCCCCAATAGTTTTATTGGCACATAAATTATATATTATACAATTCAATAGTTCAATCCTTCAATCATATAAAGGAAAACTGTAGAATCATTACTACATCAATTTTAGAATACCACCCCCCCACCCCCGCCCCATGGTTAATTCACCTTTAAAATGAGTTGTACAACCACAATCAGTTCTAGTGCTCCTTCCTTGCTCCTTCATTATGTATTCCCCAAATCCCCTTTCCCTCCTTATCAACCACCACCCATCCCTGCATCCCCTATAAAACTTGTATCAGTAATTATCACTATGCATCCACACCTTCTGTGTTTCACAACTGGGAAAACAAACAAAACAATAAAAAAACAAACTCTAACTAAGGTGGTAAGGATAAGACAATAATAATATAAAGACAAAAAATATAAAGGATGAGTAATAAGAAAAAGACCTCCATCAACATTCAAGAAATTTCTGTCATGGAACGAGTAAAAGATACTTGCACCCAGAACAAATTCAGGTCATATCTATAAGGAGGTCAACTGGCCAAGTATTGAGTTTGATCCAGCATAATCAAGATAGTAAGGCTGTCTGAGACTCTTGCCCCTGGCTAGAATAGCTGTGCCAGTAGTTCAGTCTGTTTAGATACTCTGCAGATGGGTTTTGGTCTCCCACTGTCCTCCATAGCCATCTAAAAATTGGGTGCTCGTAATTTTAGCTTTGGTACTTTTCACCATATTTGAATTTTGTAATTGTCATCTTTGGATCACACGAGCTGGTGTGCTTCTTTCATGTGGATTTATTTGACCCCTCACTTAGTTGGATGTTTGTTTGGATACAAGCCGTTAAGATCCCAAACTCTATTCTGATTAATAGCCTGGCACCAACTACTTTCTTCACCACACTTTGTTGTAGCATCTTTATCTTCAGTGATCATTTTATGATGGTGAGTGTCAAGCAGAGCCATGTTATCAGAACTAATTGTTCTTGAATTGGGTCTAGAGTTAACTAGGAGCCTAGACGCCATCTGCTTGCCCATGAGAGTTACATGTCTCAGGTTTACTTTGGTGGTCTTAATATAACCAACTATAAGACCAACTGCACCAATAACAGCCATAAGCCAACCAACAACCAAACAGAACACACACACACACACAAAGGAAAAAATTCTATCTCAGACAGCATTGCCCTTCAAGATAGATCTAAAAATATCCTTTTTAACAGTATGATGCCATTCCTCTTGAATTTGACCTTCTTGGCATAGTAAACTTTATATTGTCTGATTCAAAATGTCCAATATCAGTCCATTTCAGTTCACTAATGATTAGGATATCTTTATACAGTCCATTTCATTTTTTACAACTTTCAATTTTCCTAGTTTCATACTCTGTATATTCCACATTCCAATTAATAGATGTTTGAAGCTGGTTATGTTCATGTGAGTCATGCCCCTTCAGCAAATGAAGGTCCTGAAAGAAAGCTTCATACTCATGTCATTCTGGTTGAATCTTCTTGGAGAAGGCAGACCTTCCTCAATCATATTGTGAGCACCCTACAATATGACCTGAGAGGCTCATCTTCTTGCACTATATCTGCCAATGTGCTGCTGCTATGCATAAGATTTTCAGTGGCTAATTTCTCAAAAGTGGACAGCTTATTCCTTATTCATAGTCTGTTAGTTTTACTCAAACCTGGTCATCTTGGATGATCCTGCTGGTTTTTTAAATACCAGAGACAGTTTTCAGTATCACAGTAACATGCAAGTTACCACAGTATGACAAACTGACAGACAAGTTGATAATAGGTGGATATCATAAATCAAAGTAGATGACACTCTAAAATCTGACCTATATAAAATGACAATCACAACAATCTTAAAAGTACTCCCTGGAATGATCTGAGGGTCCGACATAAGCAGTCAATCAGTTGTACAAAGATTTCCATGTTTGTATGACCTACATCCATTATAAATGAATCCTGGCAAAGCTCTCTCTCTCTCTCACTTGATCTTGCACTTGTCCTATTTGGCATCCCATTCTTGGGATATGAGAAGCTTCAGCTTGCTGTCTGACTTGCAGATTTTATATTCACCAATCCCCACAAATCCATGAGCCAGTAAGCCGTAGTTTCAAGACTTCCCAGTACCATAATTGTGTGAACCATTTACTTGAAACAAATGTCTGTCTTTATATACTTAAATATACACTTCACTGACTTTGCTTCTCTAGAAAACTCAGCTTAAACCATTTGGTACTGACAGTGGTTCTAGAGGAGGACAATCTTAAGTATGAATCTTTTATTATGGTTATTACTATGACTCATCTTAAAGGCACTAATGACTCTCTTTCCAGTAGTAAAGAGGGCATTTCTAATCCATAGGACACAAAATATCTCTACCACTGAATCAAATAATGCTCATTTGAGCAACAGAAAGACTCAGGATAAGCAAAGAACTTCTTAAGAAGAAGAATAAAATAGGAGGCTCTCACTCTCTGTTCTTAAGACCTATTACAAAGCCACAGAGTAAAATAAAACAAAACCTGGTATTGCTACAATAATAGGTGGTAGACCAATAGAACAGAATAGAAAACCTAGCAATAAATCCATCCAACTCTAGACAACTGATATTTGACTATGGGCCAAAAACATTAAATGGGAAAGAGTCTCATCAACAAATGGTGCTGGAAAAATTGGATTTCCAACTGCAGAAAAATTAAACATATCCCATACCTCACCTATGTTTACAAACGATCTCAAGATGGGTCAAAGACCAGAGCTATAAAGATCACCAATGAGAAAATAGGGACAAACCTAAGGGTCCTATTGCAGGGCATAGACACCTTTTCAAATATAATGAAGGAAACATGCACCGTAGAAGGCAAAATATGTGTATCAAGAGACTCCATCAAAAGAGTGAAAAGAGAACCCATGGGATGGGGGAAAAGTTGTTGACAACAACACAACAGACAAACTTTGCTATAGCACCCATATCTTCAGTGATCTCTTCATGAGGATGAGCATCAAGCAGAACCATACCAGAAGAACTAACTGCTTTGGATTTTTTAATATAACATTGTTTGTAGTCGTCTTTCATTTTTTATTCCTTCTTTGTATCTTTATGTTATTACTTTACTTTTTCATTTTATTTTTGTTTTTTTGTTTATGTTAGATTTCCCAGTTTATGAAACAACAGTTACCTGTAGGTAATGCATTTACTTTTCAGGTGTCTGTTATGATGTATCACAGTACCCTGTAGGCAGTTTTGACTACAGTGGCTATGTAGTAGGTTTTTAGGTCAGGTAGTGCAAGGCCTTGTCAGAATATCTAGCCTCTGACAATCGTGGGGTGTCCATAGGCACAATTGTAGGGCAATAATATATTAAGATTATAGTAAAGTCAGAGAATAGGGAAGGTAGGAGAGAAGATAAAATAAAGGAGTCAGACACATTTTATGGTAGCATGCTCACCTCCAGGACAGCCATGATCTCAGCAGCGAGGTGCGTGCAGAGAGTGGGAGGAGAAGAGAAGAGAGAGAGAATATATTTCTGATCAAAGCTTATATATACTTAGGGGTGTGCAAGCTCCCCTGATTATAGGTGACTACATACATCACAGAAAGGGGTTGTACCATAGGCAAGACAGCAGTGGGAGGGGGACGATCTAGGGGTGTACACACAATAGGAAGATGAGGGATTAGGGGTACACATGTAACAAGATGGGCGAATTCTAGATTCAAGATGGCAGCCTAACCTTGATCGTCCTTGAGCTGGCCTGACTTATTCTGAGCACTACTTCAGGAAAGCAATCCACTATCCATATCAGCTGGGAGTGAGTCCCATCTGTGGTGGGACATAATAGGTGGGGTCTGATTGCTCTATATGGCTGAATGCCTTCAGGGAGAATACCTCCAAGCAGCTGACCTCCCAGTGGGCTGGCAAACAGCATGACAACCTAGGGTGAAACCTTTCTGTACCCCACAAGGTCTCACCTGGCTCTTTTAAAGTAGCTTTTTGCTTATCCTGGATCTCTTCCTTCCCCATGTAAAGTTGGTAATTAGTTTTTCCATTTCTTTAAAGAATGAATCTGTTTTGGGTCTTCTGGTGCCTATTACCTGATTCCATTGACACCTCATGATTGCAGAGGCTGGTGTGCTTCCTCCATGTGGGCTTGTTGCTTCTGTGCTAGATGACCTCTTGTTTAACGTCAAGCCTTTAAAACTCTAGATGCTATATCCTTTGATATCCAGGCACCAATGGCTTTCTCCTCACTCATGCGCCCATCCTGTCCTTAGCAATTGCGATGGGAGAATGTCACAGAATGCCAGGTTATTAGAACAAAGTGTTCTTGTGTTGAGGGAGGGCTTGAGCAGAGTCCCAAAGTCCATCCACTTCCTCGATATATTGCCATATAAATATATATACATAGGCCAATACCTCTATTTTTATGAATTAATATATTTACATAGGTGCACACATATGTTCATACCTCTATCCATAGCTTTGCTTCCTAGATCTTTTTTGTTTCCTTTTACCTTCCTCCTGCCCCATCATCATGGAAAAAATATATTGTTGAGAACCAGGGTGGGTGGGAGCAAAGACGCAAAACCCATCTGCAGACAATAGGACATCCACTCACAGAAGGATCACAAAGAGAGATGAGTCAACCAAGGAGCAGTATAGCACCAATGAAACGCACAATATTCCTCTGGTTCTTTGAAGATTCCTCACCACCCACTATCATGACCCCAGTTCTGCCTTTTTGTTCTGGCTAGACCGGAGCATGTGCACTGGTACAGATAAGAGCTCACAACACACAGAATCTAGGTCAGATAAACCCCTCAGGAACAGAAATGGGAGTAGCAATATAGGAGGGTAGGGAAAGGTAGGGGAAGGAGGGAAGGAAGGATTGCAGTGATTGCTGTGCAATCTGCTCCCCCAGGGGGGATGAACGACAGAAACATGGATGAAGAAGACAGCAGTCAGTGTAAGATATTAAAATAAGAGCAATTTATAACTTATCAAGGGGTATTCCCGATAACTTGTGAGACATTCCTGTCGACAAGACACACAGAGCTTTGCTACAGTCCTGGAGCTCAAGGAGACACATGGAAACACATGCCAGCTCTGAGATGCTTAGACTGCCACTGGATCCAGACTTTCCACCCTCTGGCCTGTGATCTTCCTGCATTTGGCATCATTGCATGGGTTTTATGAGTCTAATTGGTATCAGACATATGGGCTAATGTCGGATTTATAGATTTTATCTGGACTGGGATGGGATGTTTTCTCAATATATAATTGCTCTGCTATATGAAGCTCTTTCTTATATACATGAGTGTCCATGAATTTATTTCTCTAGTCTATTCTAACACAGTCCCCTTGGGAGCAAACATTGAGGAACTTCAGTTCTTAGCTGATACTACCAAGCCTTACAACAGGCACTTTCCTAATAGGAAACTTTCTCTTTCCAGATCCCCCTTTTGGAATCAACCACTTCTCTGTCTCTCAGAGACTAAATTACACAGGAGACTTTTGCAAAGGGAGACTTTTATTTGCACATATTCACATCTTATGGCCAATTCTTCCTCGGGAGGCATGGAGACAGAACATTGTTCTTGTACAGTTAGCTCTTGTGGCACAGCCCTGCTTCATACTTGCCTTCATGAAGAGATCACTGAAGATAAGCAAAATGTGCTATAGCAAAGTGTGGAGAAGAAAGCAGATGGTGCCTGGCTATCAATTGGAATACTGTCTGGGGTCTTAAAGACTGATATTCAAACAAGCAGCCATCTAAGTGAGGCATCAACTAAGTCCACATTCAAGAAGCACACCAGCCTGTGTGATCCAAAGATGACAATAACAAAATCAAAATATGATGAAGGGAAAAGTATCAGAGCTTAATTTGTGAACACCCAATTTGTAAAAGGCCATGGAGGACAGTGAGGGCCCAAAATCCATCTGCAGAGTATCAAGTCAGATTAAGACTCTGGCAGATCCCTTTTGCCACAGGCAAGGGACTTGAACAACTTTACTATCAGACAGAGATTATTGTAACTTGGTTATGGTATCTCAAACCATGGTTGAGATACTTGTTAGTTGACCTTTCTCTTGACCCAATCTGAATTTGCGCTAGGCTTAAATATTTCTCAATGTTCCATGACAGAAACTGCTTCTCTGGCTTTTAAAATATTATTAGTGGTCTTTTCTTTCCTACTTTTAATTTTTATCTTTATATTATTATTTCCTTTCATTAAAAAAAATTGTTTGTTAGGTTTCCCAGTTTATGAAGCAGAGGAGTGGCTGCAATAACTGATGTAGTTTATCGGGGATGGGAGTTGGGGTAGGGGTGGGGGGTAGGGTGAAAGGAATTGGGGCCCAAACAATGAATGCAGGAGTGGGGAGGGAGCACTAGAATTGTGATGATGTATGTATCTCTTTAAAAGCACCTTAACTATGGAAGTGTATGATATATGAATTTTATACCAAGAAAACTACTACTGAAAGGTATGATGATTAGGGATAGAGGGTTCTGTCTCCACCAAATGCCTTCGCTAAATGAAAATTAGCTGACCATGCCACAATAAAGGGGTTGGGAAGAAATTAGGCATACATTAGACACCTATGGAGATAATCTAAAGCTGTGCCCAGGTTAATCTCCACCTGCACCTACGTGACCTTGGTCTGAGCATGCCCAGCTTTAGATACC
The DNA here is from genome assembly GCF_000313985.2 of Echinops telfairi. Classification (NCBI taxonomy): domain Eukaryota; kingdom Metazoa; phylum Chordata; class Mammalia; order Afrosoricida; family Tenrecidae; genus Echinops; species Echinops telfairi. Next base: position 545,785 of record NW_022103955.1, read on the forward strand.
CACCCCCCACCCATTCTTAGTAGTTGAGCTCAGGTGCACCCATGACACAATGCACATGTGTGCCCTCTCAGGCCTTACTCTCTCTTCTTATTTTGGTTCCAGGACTCTTTTGATTCTGTGGACTCCTCTTAATGGCCATTTTCCACATGGTTTTTCATGCTCCTCCGAAGTAGCCATCTTCAGTCCTGTGGCCTTGCATGCTTTCCAGAGGTAGTGTGTACTACCTGAAACTGTAGTACCCTAAACTTCCCTTTTCCTTATAGATGTTACTTGGATTTACAAAAGTGCTTCTGCCACGTGAATTCTTTCAGTGTTGAGGAGCAAGAATTGAGGAAAACCATCCCAGAAACCTAACATTATTTGAAAAAAAAAGAGAGAGAAACCAATGTTGATCAATGGTTACCATGGGTGAGAGAAGGACTTTTTCATCAGGGGGCATTGAGTTTATGTTAATGGTGGTGGAATAATTTGGAAAATGATATCAATAATGGTTTCACAACAGAGTATAATCAGTGGCACTAAATTATACATTTAGAGATGTTGAATTGGAGAATGTTTTGTTGTGTATATTTTTTCCACAATTGAAAAAATACAGTACTAACAATGAGTACAAGGAAGAAGAAAATTGTCTAAAATTGATTGTGGCAATGATTGTACAACTATTCTTGATATGACTGGACTATTGAATTCTATGCTATATGGAAGAAGTGCCGATAAAACGGTTTTTGAAAATGTTATTTCTAATAGCTCAGAAAGGAAAAGCCATCATTTACACCGCTTGGACATGTCATATTTTGGGAAGATTTACTCATAACAATACTCTCTGCTTTAGCTCTCTAACTACATCATCTTTCACTAAGTCTCAAGACAAACAAGCAGGATCCACTGAGACACATACTAAGGGTCAGGATGTCTCCCCATATAAGAATTTCTTTTGTCTTTGGAAACGCTGTATATCAGTGTTTACCAACCAAAGGGACAGGGCTTTGCACTCTAGGATATGCTAAACCTATTATATCTGTAGCCAATGACACAATCTTTATGCCTACTCCCTTAAGCAACTCACATGACCAGCCCAAAAGAGCTGGGCCACTAACCTCTTTTCATTTGGAATCAATACTGTAGTGGGAACAGCAGGACAAATGTATGTTAACTTTTCTTACAGTGCAGGCTCATTGGCTGGCCTTCCAGCAGGTCTTCTGCAATTGGCTGGCTTTTCCCCCTTCCCTTTTCAGGTATGAACACTCCTGTACCCCAGTGGTCATGGTATGTTCTGTGTGTGTGGGCAACCCCCCCACCCCCACCCCACCACCCTCCCCGTAAAAGCCACGCTCATTGCATGGAGCCAATTCAAATTCACAGCAACACTATAGGACTGGATAGAACTGGCCACAAAACTAAGGGTCAATTCAGTCAGTGTGGGGAGTATGAATGTTCCATTGTTAGCTAGATGAGGCTGGCAAAAGAAAAGGTGATGATGACAGGAAACTGGCAGAAATTGTAACACAAAGGAGAGGTGGATACATGTTCCACACATACCTCTCCAGCACAAAGGATGGTGAAAAGTAGATAAGCCATATTTTCTTATCAATCGAAAACATGGAAGATACGAAAAGGCTGGCATTAGACAGGATGTTCACTCTACCTTCAGAATAATTGAGTGGGCGCTTGGGTTTGGGGTCTGAGACAGGAGTGCAGTATGATGTATGGGGTGCTAGGATGCACATACCTGGAAAGAGGGGGCACACTACAGAGGACCAACCAATAGCAGAAGATCCACCAGAAAGTTAGCTTACGGTGGGAGGTCCCAATTGGCAGAATATAAGGACTTTTGCCAGGCCTTTTAGAGTAGCTAAGGGCCCTTTGAACTGTTTTTCCTAAGTATTCCCTTCAATAAACTCACTCTATTCAAACTTTTTCTCTGGCTCTGGTCTGAATTTTGTCACTTGCATGAAATCTTTCTTGAGTGGAGGAAGAAAAAGGCGAAGAGGCTTGAAACTTTGAGCCTTCTCCGAGTGACACCGTCGTTGCCTCCCTTTCACTATTTCTCACTTCCATTGATAAGGAAACGTGTCTTATATGCCCTTCACCTTTCTTTGTACTGGACACATAGCGACCCGACAGGGCAAGAACTGGCCCTGTGGATTTCTCTTTTGGCGGGACAGTCCCGATTTTTGGCGTTTTTTAAAAGTCCCGATTTTTGGAAAGAATGCACGATAAGCTAGGGTACGATCTATTTGTTCCATATAGACCAAATTTTTTATCAAGAACTCTCCCCCTCCCAGCCCCCGGTCAATGGTGTCCCGCTTTAAATCTGGTCACCTTACGACGAACTGGTTATAGGAGTAGAAAGTCTCATCTTTCTCCCGCAGAACTGTGGATGATTTCAAAGTGCCGACCTTGAGGCTCCCAGCTCCACACGTAACCACTACGTCACCAGCGTTCCTCCCAGATAGGCCCTTTATTATTTATTTAACAAGAAACTGATAGCCAAACTATCAGAAGAAAAAAAATCCCTATGGTATAAGGTACAACGATCTTCACTCTTTCGGCTCCACCCGCTAGCCCATCTCCAGGTTCCCGCCGCCAGGAGAGGTGGGCCTGAGAAAGCTACGGTCCCGGAAGGAGTGGCGCAGCCGGGACGTCTGCGCATGCGCTCCAATCTGCAGGCGCGGACGTTTCTGAAGCTGAAGAGGACTGTTGGTTCGGAAACGTGCCTTTGTGGTTGCGTCATCACGCTGGGCCCGGGCGCGTCATCACGCTGGGCCCGGGCCGCGTCCAAAGGACCCAGGCTTAGGTGTGCCGGAGGCGCCAAAGTTCCCGGCGTGCCTTCCTCCGCACGCACCACGCCTGCGCAGCACTCCGGGCCGCAAAGGAGCCATGGCGCTCCGGCGTCTGTTGCTGCCTGGTCGGGGAGGTTGCTGGCCCCGCGGACTCCCGGTGCTCTTGCTGCCTGGCGGCTGCGCGGGTCTACACGAGAGGCCCTGCCTCCGGTCGGTGAGTCCCTTCGCCTGTGCCCAGCGCCCGGCCCGCGCGGTGCGCGAGCGCCAAGGTCACCGCACCGCTTTCTTCCCCCCGCACCCTCCACCGCCGCCGTGCCTCACTTATTGCATGAGTGAGGGCCCACTTTCGTGGCAGCCGAGCCCAGCATCCCCTGACCCGGCTGTTTCCAAAAACGCACACTTGCACTTGTCAAATGGAGTTGTCAAGGTTTAGAATCACTCATCTCCTGTGCACTCGATTCTCGGTGTTTCAAGTGTCTTGCCAGCGCCTTTTGACACCCAGGATGAACATGTTTTACCAGTAGGGTAGCTGAGGCCTGCAAATGGTAAGGGACGAGCCTATTTCGGGCACTGGTCAACACACTGGGAAAGTGTTGTGTATGTGCATCAAGAGTGAGAATGAGGTTGGAGCACAGATTTTGCGCTCGAACTTTGGTTGTTAGGTTGTTTTTAGATGCCGCCCATTTAGTTCCGAACCAGAGCAACCATACGTACATCTCAGAACCCAACTGCCAGGCTTGCACCACCCTCACAGTTATGATTGATTTCTCATGTTGCAGCCACTGTTTAACTCTTTCTCTTGCTTGCTCATTGACCCTTAACCAAGCATGATGCCCTTCTTAGGTCCTGGTCTCTTCTGATGACATGCCCAAAGTATATGAGACCAACTTTCACCATCCTTGCTTCTCGGGAGGATTCTGGGTGTATATTTATCAAGACAGATTGTTTCCTTTTGTCGGTCCTTTGTATATTCAGTATTAAAGGCATCAAACTGGCAGCTCCCTGTTAACACACTACTGCAATTATTTTAGGATTATCATGCACAGTTTTCTATATTCGGTGTTTTGCTTTAGCATGTGTGAAGTGATTGAAAATGCCATAGCTTGGATCAGGTGATCCTGAGTCCTCAAAGTGACATATTTGCTCGTTAATACTTTTACAGCAGATTTACTCAAAGCAGTACTTAGTTTGATTTATTGACTAGCTTACATGGATGTTGATCGTGGATCTAAGTATGTAAAATGAAATCCTTGACAATTTCAATCTTTTCTCCGCTTGTGATGACATTTGTCTAGTTGCGAGAATTTTTTATTTAACAGTAAGGTATAATCCATATTGAAGGCTGTAGTGTTTGATCATCAGTGTGGTAGTTAGATCATATGTCAACTAGACACTCAAGGCTGGGGTGGAATCAAACCTGTGAATCAAGTGGTAACTTGATGTTCCCTCCTTGGGGGTGTGTCCTTTTGTATAAGAGTGATGGACTCTGGGAACTGCTCTCTTTCTGTCCCTCCACTTTCCTGCCTGCTGGAACTCTGCTTGCCACAAGGAGTGGACCCATGGGGACCCATTGACCTGAGAACTGGGGATGCCCTGCCAAGTTTCCACCGACTTTGGATCCATTCAACTCTGCAACCACCAGCCTGTAATCTTTCTGCTTCCCAGTTTACCATTCTGCATCACCAGCAGGTAGCTACATGAATTTGAAGAGGAACTTAATGGACTACCATTGGACTTAGGGACTCGAGTTAGACTGGGCTGGGATGCCTCCTTGATAAAGAATTACTTTTTGCTCTTCCTTTTGCATAGATCAGTGACACTGGATTTATTTCTCTAGACAACCTGGCCCAACACAATCAATAAGTGTTTCAAGTCTTCAGTTTACAATAAGCAAGGCTTTTATATCAGCATACGGCATGTTGATAATGAACATACCTGTAATCCTAATGTTGCATCCTTCATATAATCCACCTCAGAGTATTTGCTCAGCCTACAGATTAAGTAAGTATGGTGGAAAAAGACAACCTTGATGCTCCCCTTTCCTGGTTCCCTTGTCATGTCGGAACAAATAACAACCACTTCATCACGTATAGGTTCTGTATGAGCACAATTAAGTGTTTTTTGTATTCCCATTCTTCTCATTATTACCTGTTACTTATGATCTCCACAGTCAAATGTCTTTAAAACACAAGTAAACATCTTCCAGCTATTCAGTGCTTTCAACCAAGATCCATCAGATGTTAGCAACACTCTCCCTCATCCCTATAGGGTTGCTGTGAGTCAGAATTGACTCCACAGTTGGTTTGGTTTATAACCTTACAGTATCCTGTGATACAGCAAACTAGCATGGTGGTTCAGGCTCTGGAACCAGTTAGACAGGGTCTGACTTGGCCATTTTGCTAGCTGATTGTCTTAATGGAAGTTAGCTTAGTCTCTTCACTTAAACTACCATTGACTCCTGGTGACCCTATATGGCAGAGTAGAACACCATAGGATTTCTGAGGCTCTAAGTTTTTACACTTGATCTTAGCTGAAAGACAGAGAAGTGATGAGGCTCGAAATTTTTAAGGAAACAGACTGAGTGGCTCCCTCAGAGTGCCTGGTGGCTTTGAACTACCTACCCTATGGTCATCAGCCCCATACTTACTACACTGCACTACCAGAGATCCTTTCTTCACTTGAAAGAGGCAATAATGGTACCTGCATTTGCTTATTATTTTGACTCTTTGAAGCTCCGCTGCCATTCTCAGGTTGAGTCCTTAATTATCTTCAGCTCTTATTCCTTGCACAAATCCCTTAGACGATTCTTGCTTCATATCCGTTAACTTGTTCTAATCGTTTTCCCCCCATTAGTGTATGTTGAAGGAGCCCCAGTGTTGTGAAAGTTAAGCAGTCAGCTGGTGCTGAGTGAGGAGTGAGGATTAGCGCCTAGGATTTCTAGGAGCTAATGTAACCGAGAGGAATTACTGAAACCCAAATGGAGGCTGAGCATGATAGTGGGGCAAGAGGAAAGTAAAAGGAAATAGAGGAAAGAAGTAGGAGGCAAAGGCCATTTATAGAGGTTTATATAAAAGCATGTACATATGTAAATATATTTATATATGAGGATGGGAAAATAGATCTATGTGCTTATACTTATAAGTTTAGTATTAAGGTAGCAGAGGGACATTGGGCCTCCACTCTAGTATTTCCTCAATGCAAGAAAACTTTGTTCTATTAAACTGGCATTCCATGATGCTCACCTTCCCGACACGATTGCTGAAGACAAAGCAGATGCATAAGCAAATGTGAAGATAGCTGATGGAGCCCACTAGGGTCTTAAAGACTTGAAGGTAAACAAATGGCCATCTAGCTCAGAAGCAACAAAGCCCACACGGAAGAAGCACACCAGCCTGTGTGATCATGAGCGAGTTGTTGAAGGGATCAGGTATCAGACATCAAAGAACAAAAAATCATATTGTGAATGAGGGGGAGTGCAGATTGGGGCCCCAAGACCCATCCCCTTACAGAAGGGTCTCAGGGAGGAGACAGCTGTCAGGGTGCAGTATAGCAATGATGAAACATACAACTTTCCTCTAGTTCTTAAATGTTTCCTTCCCCCACTATCATGATCCCAATTCTACCTTACAAATTGGGCTAGACCAGAGGACGTACACTGGTATAGATAGGAACCAGAAACACAGGGAATCCAGGACAGATGATCCCTTCAGGACCAGTGGTGAGAGTGGCGATACCGGGATGGTGGAGGGAGGGTGGGGTGGAAAGGGGGAACCGATTACAAGGATCTACATATAACCTCCTCCCTGGGGGATGGATAACAGAACAGTGGGTGAAGGGAAATGTCGGACACTAAGAGATGACAAAATATTAATTTATAAATTATCAAGGGCTCATGAGGGAGGGGGAAGCAGGGAGGGGGGGAATGAGCTGATACCAAGGGCTCAAGCAGAAAGCAAATGTTTTGAGAATGATGATGGCAACAAATGTACAAATGTGCTTGACACAATGGATGTATGTATGGATTGTGATAAGAGTTGTACGAGCCCCCAATAAAATGATTTTTAAAAAATTCTAGGAGCTCTGCTGTTTGATTAAGTAAATGGAAAATAAAATCAACTTTATATGGAAAGAGACCCAGGATAAGCAGAGCACTATCTAAGAGAGCAAAGTAGGACGGCTTTTAGTTCCCAACCTGAAAACCTACTACAGTCATAGTCAAAACAGCCTGGTGCTAGTACAACAAATACGGAGACCCATGGACAGAAATACAAGTCCCAGAAATAAATGCACCTAACTATAGACAATGAGTTCTCCACAAAGGGCTGAAATACATTAAATGGGAAAGAGAGAGATAGTCTCTTCAACAAGTGGTGCTGGTAACATTGGGATTTCCATTGGCAGAAGAATGAAACAGGGCCTATACATCACTTCATATACAATAATGAACTCAAGATGAATTAAGGGCTTAAATGTAAACCCTAGAACTATAAATATCATCAGTGAGAAAACAGCGACACGTGGGACCCCAATACATGGCATGAACACACTATCAGATGTAAAGAAAACCACACAAAAAAACCACATAGCAGAAGACAGATTAGATGGCTAGGACCTCCTAAAAATAAGACACTTAAGTGCATCAAAAGACTTCCTAAAAAGACAACCTATAGACTGGAAGTAAATTTTTGGCAATGCCTAAAATCTAGAAAACTGCAACACCTCAAGAAAAAGATGAATAATTCAATTTTAAAATCGGCAAAATACATGAATAGACAGTTCACCAAACCAGCCATCCAGGTGACCAGCAAACATGAAGACGTGCTCAGGATCACTAGTCATCCCAGAAATGCATAGCAAAATGATGGGATACTACCTCACACTGGCATTGATAGCAAAGTTAAAGACAAACACAATAACAAAAGATGGACAGGGCATATAAGAGATTGGAACCTGCATTAAAAAAACAAACTCACTGCCATTGTGTCAGTGCTGACTCAGACTAATTTTATGGGAGTAGAGAGACTCCTCTTTCTTCCAAGGAGCTGCTGGTGGTTTTGAACTGCAGCCATGTTGAAAGGGGAATGACACTTCCTTTAACAACTGGGACAATACATTTTACTGTCATCGAGTCAATTCTGACTCCTAGCAAACCAATAGGAGAGACTGGAACTGTCCAGGGGTTTCCACGACTAACTGTTTATGTGTAGCAGCCAAACATGTAACCCACTACAGCACCAGGGTTCTAGCAATTTCCTTACTTTGTTCATACCTTACAGAAGTCAGAGCTGTGGTTCCAATAGATGTAAGCACACCCGTGTTCATCACACCACTATTCATAATAGCAAGCAGATGGAAGCAACCTAATGCCCACCAGTAGAAGAATGGATAAGTACTATTGAAATTGGAAAACCTCATGATACAGTATGTTGGGGCATTTTGCTGAGTGAGGTTTGTTATAAAAGAAAAAAAGCCCGACTTTCTGGTATTCTCGGCAGGTGGAGGGTGGGAATATCTCCCACATGCACTGTGCTGCGAGGCGTGTAAGCTCCCGCGGGCCCTCTTGGCAACATTCTCCTGTCCTCTGGGGAATTCCTGCTCTTGGTTCTGAGTGCTTGGTTTCAGGATCCTGTTCCAACATTGTTTTAAAAAAAATTTTTTTAAATCATGATAAAGATTTTTCTTTAAAAAAATTAATAGAGATTTGTCATACCACAAAAGAAACGTACTTTGAGGGTTACCAGGCCTGGGAGGGCAAGGGAGAAGAGGGGAAGCACACTGTGACTCTTGGTGCATATGTGTGGCTCTAAAGTCAAATGGAAAATTTTAAATGATATTATTCAGATAATGGTGGTTTCATTTGTTTGCAAAAATATATTTATGGCTCTTGAATAATGTTTAGATTATTGTGAGGGACAAGATTGGTTTGCCAACCCCTTGTTGGAGAATAGACAGGTGTCAGCCAAGGTGAAAGGGAAGGTAATTTCTAAGATGAAGAAAAGGAAAAAGGGGGGAGAGGCTTAGGGCAAGTTATTGGGAGGTTTGAAAAGTTATTTAATTATTAAATCCAAAAATGGTTATCTGAAACATAAACCCCCATCTAATTCATGATTAAAAGTTTTTTTAAAAAAAACGTTATTTCTGCAAAATTGGCTATATTTTCTCATTGTGTCTTGCCAGTGATTGCTTTTAACTGATCAACTAAAGATTTAATAAGGCCTTTCTTTGTTGGTTCACATTATACTAGAGTAGGGGGTCAGCAAACTGCAATTCGTGGCCCATACGTGGCACTTTTGGTATGTTCATGTGGCTCTGCAGTAAAATTTAAAATGAAATTTCATGAAATCTTAAATATTACTCAGATAATGGTGATATCATTTGTTTGTAAAAACAAATTTATGTATCTCTAAAAATTTTTAAATTGCTGTGAGGGACAGGAATGGCTCTTCCATCTCAAAAGATTGCCGGCATCTGACCTAGACGATATACAAACAACTTTTCAGCAGCATATGTTATATAAAGGAGGGACACATTGATAATGGGACTTCTATCGGGAAGACTATATCAGATGTCTTTAACAAATATTGCGAATAGAAGGATAATTAGAGATGTTGGATGAGAAATTATTTTTGAATCATGGTAAGTTTATATTATAAGCAGAATTATAATTATGCTTACAAGCTGCGTTCTTGTAATTTCTGGTCAATGTCTTACAATGTCAGACCTTGCAGGCGAATCAGTATGAACCAGCAGTTTTCCACGTACCAGAGTTTGTCTTTTGGTTGCTAACTCAGTATACACTGCCAAAGTAAATGTGTTGTTAGATAATTGTATTTGGGTTGCATTTCTAAAAATTACATGATGTTGAGGTATTCTTATCTTCTGGATCATGTCCTATGGTTTTGTTGCTAGATTTAGAGTAGCATAGTGCTAAGTGAAATTAGTCCATCTTAAAAATGCCCCTCACCGGATCAGGTATCAAGCATGAAAGAACAAAAAATCATATCATTGTAAAGGTGGGCGAGTGCAGAGTGGAGACTCAAAGCCCATTGGTAGGCAACTGGACACCCCCTTACTGAAGGGTTGTGGGGAGGAGATGAGCCAGTCGGTGCAGGGTAGCAACAATGAAACATATAATTTTCCTCTAGTTCTTAAATGCTTCCTCCTCCCCCCCAACCCCCACTATCATGATCCCAATTCTACCTTACAAATCTGGCTAGACCAGAGGATGTACATTGGTACAGATAGGAACTGGAAACACAGGGAATCCAGGACAGATGACTTCTTCAGGACCAGTGGTGAGAGTGGCGATGCCTGGAGAGTGGAGGGAATGTGGGGTGGAAAGGGAGAACCGATTACGAAAGTCTGCGTATAGCTTCCTCCCTGGGGGATGGCAGCAGAGAAGAGGGCGAGGGGAGACGTTATGACAAAACAATAATAATTTATGGATTATGAAGGGTTCATGAGGGAGTGGGGAGGGAGGGGGGAAATGAGCAACCGATATTAAGGGCCAAAGTGGAAGGCAAATGTTTTGAGAATGATGAGGGCAACAAATGTACATATGTGCTTGACACAATGGATGTATGTATGGATTGTGATAAGAATTGTACAAGCCCCCAATAAAATGATAAAAAAAAAAAAAGATCAAATAACCAAAAAAAAATGCCCCTCATCTCATGCTAGTCTGTAACCATTTGTTGAAGGCAGAAACAGACCATTCATCCCTTTCACATTAGAAAGTCTCTTTTTAACATTTTATCTTGATGTAATCGTCATGCTTTTATTTACATGTCATGTTTCAGCTTTATCGGTATGCTATAACTCAAGCAGCAACCAGCAGAAATTCTCTTCTGAGAGATGTCATTGCAGCTTATCAAAGATTCTGCTCTCGACCTCCAAAAGGTAAGTGCTTCAGCATGACCGTAAGATGAACAGTTGTGTTTCAGATGTCTTCATTTCTGCCTCCTTTTGTCATTTGCTGTTCTACCTCCACTTTCTGATTGCTATGACAAAAATGGGTCACTATCAACTGTAGTAATAACACTTAAAATGGCATGAAATTGACATGCACTTGGACTTTTTTCCTTTAATAGCCTTGGGCTTTAAAATTAAACTATTTAGACACTGATTTATTGCTATAATATAATTTTGTTATTTTAATGATGTAGCAGCTACTTTTAAAACAAACATAAACACTGATGAATTTTAGTTTGAGGGTGTGTATATTTTTTCTTTTTCTAACAGGATTTGAAAAATACTTTCCTAATGGAAAAAATGGGAAAAAACCTAGTGAACCTAAAGAATTTATGGGAGAAAAAAAAGGTACTGGTTAAACAGATTATGTTTGGATTTCATATTTTCCCCTAATATATGCTATTGATAATTATGTTAAGTCAGTTGTGAAACGGTTAAGTTACAAGTACATTAAAGTTCTAGAACTTGAGTTTCATTTATCTTATTTCTATGTTTATATTGCCGTTTTTCAAATTGAAGTAATTCGATCTGTAAAGTCACATTAGAGGCACTGCTTGATCAGACTAGAGTATTTGTCACAAAATATAAACCACTGAGGAAATCTTAGAAGTCTAACACACATGAATTTTTAGACACATGTTGTAGATTAATGCACTATTTTTCAAATTGTTCCTCTGAGGATTTCTTAGGATTGGGGGCCATGTGGGATACACCAGGCTTCCTGTCCCCCATCTCACACATGTGATAGTACTTAGCACAATACCTGCACACATAGCATTCCGTTGGCATTTTAGATTTGTTTTTGTTCTTAGGGAAATGTAAGGAAAATTATAATGCAGCTTTAAAAAAAATATTTAATGTACTTGTGTACAGAGGATCAAAAACAAAGCAAGGGAAAGGAGAAGCATTGTCCATGATTCTAGATTGGAATATTGGTGTAATAGTGGTTTTTCCCCCTAACAGACTTGAAGGTAGTTTTTAAATCTTGGTTTTGGGGTAGATTCATGAGATTTGGTTCACTAATAAAATCCAAATGGTTGGTACCCTTTGCCTGTGTTGCCTTGTGCAGTAAGTTCCCAATCCTGAAGTTTGTCTGGGCTTATCCACTGTGCTTCTCTCAGACGCTGGACTGTGCAGAGGCGCAGAAGCTTCTTGCTTGTATCACAGTGGTGAGGCCTTTCATGAAGCTATAGTATCTTGTAGCCACGAATGATGGCTGAGTGCCTGAGGCCACCATGCTGCTGCAATATGAAGGCTTTCATCATGGTCGTTGAAGTTAGGTGATTGGTGTTTGTGGGTCACAGTGAGGATAGAAAAGTAAGAAAAGATTCTTGCAAACTGTTAACTCTTTGCCATCGTCTTTATTTGACCCATAGTTACCCTATACAGGGTAAATCTTTATAGGGAGCACATAGCCTGAACTTTCTTCTGAGGAGGTTTTGGACTGCTGACCTTAGCAGTTTATGCAGTTAACAGGCCATTCATTACTTACCTAACAGTGCCACTAGTGGTCCTTTGCAAAACTAGAGAGGGTTAACTCATTCTCGGAGTTATGTCTTTCCTACAGAAGAAACTGTTCGCAGTGTTACTTTGTAGGAGTATGAAAGGGGAGCCTGGACTTTTTAACTACAGGTTGGGCTCAGGAATTCACTTTACTCGTTCAAATATGGACAGTGTCATTTAACCTGCAAGAAGCTATTCAATGAGTTACTTAACCTCCCTAAGCTACAATTTCTTTGTCTATAAAGTAGGTATAGTAGTAGTGAACATACAGAATTGTTAGGTTATTGTACAAATTTAATGAGATACTGTATGTGAAGGACTTTTAAGCCCTCCTTGAATGTTGTTTGTATTAGTGCCATGCTTTATTGTACTTTATTAGTTGTCATTTTGTACTTTGTAGTGCCTTGAACTGTATTGGTAAAATCATTTTTGAGAGATAAAAAGTCTTGCTATGCTTTTATATATGTTACTTCTTTATGAACAGAATCAAAGCCAACTAGTACACCAAATTCTTCTGGCGGAGGAGTTGGTGGTGGAGGAAAGCGAGGTGGCAAGAAAGATGATTCTCACTGGTGGTCCAGGTTCCAGAAGGTGTGATTCCAAACTATGTGTTAATGTTGAGGTTACATTGGTGGCTATATGAAAGATTGGAGGACGCTGATAATATTGGGAGGGATTTGTGTCTTACAGATCACCTTTAGAAATTTTTTCTTCATAGAAAATTTCTCATCTTTTGTTCCAGGGCGATTTTCCATGGGATGACAAAGAATTCAGGATGTATTTTCTTTGGAGTGCTCTATTTTGGGGTGGTGTCACGATTTATTTCCTGTTCAGGAGTTCTGGGAGAGAAATCACTTGGAAGGACTTTGTCAATAACTATCTGTCCAAAGGAGTAGTAAGTATTTTATAGTATTGGTGGCTATCGTTGTTTGAAAGGTGACATTCAGTAGATAAATGAAGTTTGTTCATTTTAAAGTTAATTTTTCACACTGGAATTTTAACAATACTGAAAAGTACTGCAACCAAAACCCTTCTTGTTTTGATCCAAAAGTCCCCATATTTACTACATAATCATTTATTTCCACCTGAACGGCATTTTGGAAATATGGCTTCAGATTGCTCTTCCTGGCAGTTTTCCATGTGCTGTTGCCATTTTTTCGTGTGCCTCAGCTTTGCTGTAACCTGCCAACCTCCTCAGTGCTCTGTCTTTTTTGTATTAGACTCTCTTGACCTTGGAAATTGGATTAACAATAGGATTAGGACTGTGTAAAGGAACACCAAATGGCTCTGAGCGAGGGTCTGAGTAAAGCCCATGGACTCTGATAGGTTTCTTCCTGAGAAACGTAGTTCTGTCTTTTACACAAGGTGATTGCATATTTCATCATATTTAAGATGCATGTTGATCAAAGGTTCTATAGATGAACCTTTATCAATAGGAGAGAAACGCAGAACATAATTTCATATTCTCAAAGACTTCCAGGCCATATGAGCCCCTAAAACTATTGCCCCAAGATAATCATTAAACCTTAAATAAAAAATATTCTCAAAGTCTTCTTCAAACTATAGAGGAACTTAGCTTAGTGAAAAAAATGTCTGCATTATGCTCTGCTAGGAACTATCTGTGGTAGAATCTTACAAGTTAACAGCAACTCAAAAAATTAGATAAGAAATTCAGGAAGCATTGTGTTTCTATTAATGAGAGCGGAACAACTCAGGATCGGACTGTGATGGTTGTTATGTAACTTGAAGAATGTAAATCATTTTCACTGAACTGTGCATTAGAAATTGTTGGTGTTTTCCTGTTGTTAATGTGATCCCACCACCAGTTGACTATTCCTGGCAGTTTCCCATCTGCTGTTGCAATTTTTCTCTGGTGCCACAGCTTCTTATCCCTCCTGTCCCTTCTCCAACAGCAGTGTGATTTTTTTTAATTTATGACGATGTTATGCTGTTGATTGTAAGACACATTCTTTTATATACAAATAGGAACATTTAAAGTTGCTGAAGAAATTAAGATATGCTTTGATTAGAAAATGTATCCCAATTTTTGAGATGTTAAAATGTGAAAAGTGAACATCTTAGAATTACGAAATAGGAGTAAGAGAATTCGGATTAGGCCTCCATGTAACTGGGGGTAAATTACTTAACCTCTCAGTACTTTGATTTTTCCTTAATGAAATAGGTAGCACAAAGATGAAATAAAAGTACTTACCAAGGTATTGTAAAGGACCTACATTTTGTTTTCAAAGGTCATACAATAATGTGAGAATGGAAAAAATGGAAATGGTTACTCTAAAGAAACGAAACAAAAACAAACCAAACCTTTATTCTGGTAAAATATGTAGCAGGTTTGTCATTTTAACTATATTTTAACATACGATTCAGTGATGTTAATTACATTCACCATGCTGTGCTACCACCACTATTTTCCATTTTCAAAAATGTTAATATCACCTCAAACTGATTCAGTAAAACTGCTGTCCCTCTTCCAACTCCTGTTTACTGTTGGGTGTCATTGGGTCGGTTCTGACTCATTGGACACGATAGTTACCACTGTTCCATGCATTTTCTTTTTAAGAAAATATATTTTACGTATGTGGGATCATATACTGTCCTTTTGTGTCTGGCTTATTTAATTCAGCATAGTGTTTTGAAGACTTATCAGTGTAGCACACATCAGAACTTCATTTCCTTTTAATGGCTGAATAATATTTCATTGGTTATGTATGTCATATTTTGTGTAGCCATTTATCTGGTGACATACTTGTGCTTCAACCTTTTACCCATTGTAAATAGTATTGCAGTGAACATTGGTGTAGTAATGGTCACATTTTTTTGTCAAATGTTCATCTTAGGAAAGCCAGGATTTTGTATCTATAATTCCTAGGTGTTGTGGGGGAAGGGACTCTGAGAAGTAGCACCATCCATGAAAGATTTTTATATCAAGAAGCAATCATATATCAAACAAACAACCCAGCCCAGTCCAGCTCAAGTCCATACGTCCAGTGCTAGTCCCTGAGTCTGATACTAGTCCGTAAGTCCCTCGTCAGACTTTCGTAGCCACATGCAATGATGCAGGATGCAGGAACATCACCAGTGGGTGCCAAGTCCCGTGAACCCAATGGCAGGGACTGGCAGCTCTCGGAGTGACTCACTAACAGGAACATGGAGGCAGAGAGACAGAGCGGCCCACTGACAGTGAGCCATTTATCTCGGGCAGCTCCAAATGAGGTCATCAAGCTCTGCAACCTGATTGACAACCTAAACTCTACCCATACCTTCTTACAGGTGCCATGTTGGCACAAAAAAACTAACCATCACAGTGTTGCTTAGGGTTGCATGCATGTGTAGTGTACAAGTGTCCAGGCATGCTCTGAGCTGGTTGGCACCTCAGACAGTAGTCACACCTGGGAGAGGGAGTCAGTGGGGCACTTGGACAGCTCCAACAGTATTTGCAATGGTCCTGATAATAGTTTTTGTTCTCTTTTGTATTTCTAACATACCATGTGCTTTTTAAATGATTGTATCAAATATTTCCAGTAAATTTATATTCTTAAAATTCTAGGTGGACAGGCTGGAAGTCGTCAATAAACGTTTTGTTCGAGTGACTTTTACACCAGGAAAAACTCCCGTTGATGGGGTAAATTATTTTAATTATTTAACTGATATGAATTAACTTAACATTTCCAGATTTAAAACTGAAAAGATAGCATTCACACACATTGCCATATATCTATACCAAAATAGAGCAGTCGCGTTAACAGTCACCAATGTAGGTGAGTGAGAATGTGACTTTTTTGTATGTGTTAGTGATTCCTGGATTGAGTCGGTGGAGTTTTTGTTGTTTTATTTTTGGTTGAATAGTCCACTATACATGTAGGAAACAGTGAATAAAAGCCCAATTTTCAATACTCATTATATTCTGATTTTTCAAGACTGAAAGGCAGTGTTTTGTTTAGGGGAAAAAAACTTTTAAATCCTCATTGCTATGTCTTGAGACAGATATTTTCAAATTAATTTAAGTAGCATTCTGATAGCATATCTCTCCCACTTCTTTTATGATATGCTAATTTTGATTTCTTTTCCTATTTAAAAAATATTTTCTATCCAACTAATTTGGCTCCTACTTCCTGATCTCATTGAACAGGTTGAGGGGATTATGGTGGGGAGGAAAGGAAAGGTGGACTAGAAAGACTCCCAGGTGATTTGCACTCTTCCTTCCTTTGCACTCCACCTAGATGTCCTTTGATTGTCACTGTATCTTCCCCGCCCCCTCCCGCTCCCCCAGCCCCCACACAAGAGCTCAACCAGACTGCATTTGTCCTCCTTTAGGATAACTTGTTTAATCATTTCCTCATTGTCTTTTTTGAAAGAGCAACATTTGAGGCCAAATAAGAATTGAGGGTAACAAGAGCTATTTTTAGTTTTCTGTCAGTAAGTATATCAATACAGTCATATAACACTGGTATTACTGTTATTTTTGGCAAAGTTATTTTAAGTTTCTTGCCCCCCCCCCACCACCACCACCAACCTACCTTATGATGAAATGTTTGTTAATAATTATGATACATGTTTTTTTCGGTTTCCCAAATATTTGGTGCCAGGAATTTAATAGTCAATTCCTTTGAAGAGGTTAATTTGACAGTGTGTGTATCAGCAATTTTAAAAGCTGCATACACCAGTAATTTTACTTCTATAACTGTACGCTAGGGAAATAATTAAGTGTATATGTAAAGATTTCAATTCAGGGTTGTTATTAAACATTTTTCACAAAGTAGAAATAATTTAATATTGGGGCAGGGAGCCGGCTGTGATTCTTGTTTTGCTTTAATCTTCCGTGCTGGAGCAGTGGTTCTCAATAGGGCGGTACTGTTCCCAAGGGGCAAGTTCACATTTCAGGGAACCTTGTCTCTAGTAGAGGAGCCCTGGTGGTATACTGGGTACTCACTGAGCTGCCAGGGCTAGCAGTTCAAAATCACCAGCCACTCCTCAGGAGAAAGAGTAGGCTTTCTCTCCCTGTTAGTTAGTTACAGTTTCAGAAACCCACAGGGGCAGTTACGCCCTGTCCTATAAGGTCTGCCTATGAATCAGAATCAACATGTTGGCCTTGAAATTGGCTTGGTTTTCCAGTCTAGGCATGCATGGTTATATACATATTAAAATTAACCCCATGTTTAAATTTTTTATTTCTCTATCGGTTTTGTATTGCTTTCTTTATGAAATTGTACATGTGTTTCAAGATCGTAACACCAATATAGGCCTCACAGTGCTAGTAGTATGCATCTCTTGGTGTTAATGTTGTGGTTACTTTTAATTTTCTTTGTATTTCCTTAGTTGTGTACAGAGAGCATGTATTGCTTAATAAATGAAAACTTTTATTTTGAACTTTCAGAAATGGATATTGAATTTTTAGTGTTTTACTGCCTAGAGTAGTGATTTTAATGATACCTGATTCTGATAGACTAGACTTCAAATTAGCTCTACTAGTTACTACCTAAAATAACCACACTCACTGCCATTGAGTTGACTTCAACCCTTAGTGACCTCATATAACAGGGTAGAATTGTGCTTGTGAGTTTCTGATGCTGTGATTTTTTTTTAATTTAAATTTTATTGGCATATAATTTACATGCTATGCAATTCAGTAGTTCAGTCATTAAGAAGAGTTGTACAATCATCACCACAATAAATTTTACATTTTATTCTTTTTCGTACTCATTGTTATTAGCTCCTCATCTTCCCTCCCCAACCTAACCTGCCAAAGCACCCCAAAACATTAATCCAGTCTCTAGATTTTCCTATTCCTGAATGCATATACAGAAAAATTTCAAAAAATAACCACAAAACTAACACCAGTAAAACAGAGAAAAACTTCAATAGAAAAGAAAGCAGAAAATCATAAAAAACAGAACAGATTGAAAATGGGTCAAAAGGGAGATCAAATGATAAGATATTACATGATAACCTAACTATAATTGCCATAATTGACTTTACAGTGATCTTTATGATAACAAGGCTGTTGACGTCCCTCGACTGTATTCAGAGTGGATTCAATGGAGACTCAATCCATGTCTGGACCCTGCAGATGGTGGGCTTCCACTCATCCATAGCCTTTTGCAAACTGGTGTTCTTAATTTGAGTTCTGCGACCATTTCCTTCTTTGGATTTAATTATTTATAATCCTTGGATAACACAGGCTGGTATGATTATTCCATGTGGAATTAATTGATGCCTCACTTAGATGGCTGCTAGTTTTAACATAAGCCTTTCAGATCCCAGACAATAGTCTTTCTGGTATCAGACACCATGTGGTTTCTTCATTATACTTTGCTGTAGCACCCATCTGCAGTGATCTTTCCATGGGCGCAGCATCAAGTAGGTTCATGTCATAAAAACTAATTGTTCTTAGATTGGGGCTAGAATTAAGGTGAGTCCCAAATCCATTCATATATCTATGATTTAAATATGTCTTTGGTTCATTTTAGAAATTTCATTGTCATTTTATGTTACAGAACTTTAGAAATCATCCCTTTGGGGCATAAGCTAATTCTACTGGTAATATTAATTTAACCAATCACTGAGAAGTTAAAATACTTTTGAGAAAAGAAAATTATACAAATATTGGCCAGCTATGAACTGAAATGCATGAATTGCTGACTTATATAAACAGAATGTGACTTTTTTTAAAGAAAGAGCATTATATAAAGAGTAATTGTACATTAAGAAAACATCCGAGCCCAGTCCAGATCAAGTCCATAAGACCGATATTAGCCCATATGTCCGATACCAATCTACAAAGCCCTCGTCAGACTCATGAAACACATGCAATGAGGTCGAATGCTGGAAGATCACAGGCCATGGGTGGGAAGTCTTGTGGATCCAGTGGCATTGTATGCATCTCAACACTGGCCGGGGTCTCCACGTGGCTCCTTCAGCTCCCAGGGCACAGGCTCTATCAGCGTAGCACCATGTGTCTTGTCAGTAGAGCGTCTCAGGGAGTGAGTGTGTGTCCTACCTATTTATCGCTTTAGCACCTCCAAATGAGGTCATCAAGCTGCAATCTGATTGACAGGCTAAACTCCACCACTTCACTTTTTTAAAAATTTTATTAGGGGTTCATACAACTCTTATCACAGTCCATACATACATCAATTGTGTAAAGCACATTTGTACCTTCATTGTCTTCGTCATTCTCAAAACATTTGCTCTCCACTTAAGCCCCTGGCATCAGCTCCTCATTTCCCCCCTCCCTCCCCACTCCCCCCTCCCTCATGAAGCCTTAATAATTTACTATTTTGTGATATCTTACACTGTCAGACGTCTCCCTTAATCTACTTTTCTGTTGTCCGTCCCCCAGGGAGGAGGTTATATGTAGATCCTTGTAATCGGTTCCCCGTTTCCACCTCCCCCTCCTTCCACCCTCCCGGTATCGCCACTCTCACCACTGGTCCTGAAGGGATCATCCGCCCTGGATTCCTTGTGTTTCCAGTTCCTATCTGTACCAGCGTACATCCTCTGGTCTAGCCAGATTTGTAAGGTGGAATTGGGGTCATGATAGTGGAGGGGGAGGAAACATTTAGGAACTAGAGGAAAGTTCTATGTTTCATCGTTGCTACACTGCACCCTGCCTGGCTCGTTACCTCTCCACGACCCTTCTGTAAGGGGATGTCCAATTGCCTACAGATGGGCTTCAGGTCTCCACTCCGCACTCCCCCTCATTCACAATGATATGATATTTTATTCTGATGATGCCTGATACCTGATCCCTTCGACACCTCGTGATCTCACAGACTGGTGTGCTTCTTCCATGTGGGCTCTGTTGTTTCTCAGCTAGATGGCCACTTGTTTACCTTCAAGCCTTTAAGACCCCTGACCCTATATCTTTTTATAGCCTGGCACCATCAGCTTTCTTCACCAGAATGTCACATTTTACAGGAGTAGGAAGCCTTACTTCCTCCTGTGGAACAGCTGATGGTTTTGAGCTGGTGACATTTGGGGTAGCACGTATGAGTATTCTTGAATGAGGTCAGTAAATAGCCATGTTGATTATGTCATGCTCCATTTTTTTTTTTGAAGTTTTTTTTGCCAGGTGTGGACTGACTACATTTGCATTTGTTTAAGGGGTTTCAATAATGGGCTCAAACATAACCATTGTGAGAGTGGTGTAGTACTGAGTTGAGTTTTATTCTGTTGTACTTAGCATTCCTGTGAATCAAATCTCTGATACCTCAGAACAAGTACTACCTGGATATTTCAGAAAATACAGCTACCTTCATTGCTCACAAATTTCAAGGGCAGTTTTCGGAACCGTGAGCTAAACCAAGTTCTTTGTCTGACAGCTATTAGTAGTGCCTTCATTGGTTCTATAAGAAGGCAGTGTCTCCAGTGGTTAGGATCTCATGCTCTGGTGCCAAACTGCCTGCGATCTCAACCCCTGCACTTTGAGAAAGCCACCTCAGCAGATCTCGACTTTTGAAAATGGAAACAGTAAGAGTTGGGCCTGATAGGCACCTAGTGAACATTAACATGGAACTCTTCTTATTTTATTGGTTAATAATGCTTTTAAATTTTTTTCATTTTTTAAATCATTTTATTGGGGGCTCATACAACTCATCACAATCCATACATACATCCATTGTGTCAAGCACATTAGTACATTTGTTGCCATCATCAGTCTCAAAATTTGTTTTCTACTTGAGCCCTTGGTATCAGCTCCTCATTTTCCCCTCCCTCCCCGCTTCCCCTCCCTCATAAATCCTTGATAATTCATAAATTATTATTATTTTTTCATGTCTTACACTGTCCGACGTCTCCCTTCACCCACTTTTCTGTTGTCCGTCCCCCAGGGAGGAGGTTATATGTAGATCCTTGTAATCGGTTCCCCCTTTCCACGCGACCCTCTGTCCACCATCCCAGTATTGTCATTCTCACCACTGGTCTTGAAGGGTTCATCCGTCCTGGATTCCCTGTGTTTCCAGTTCCTATCTGTACCAGTGTACATCCTCTGGTCTAGCCAGATTTGTAAGGTAAAATTGGGATCATGACAGTTGGGGCACGGGGAAGCATTTAGGAACTAGAGGAAAGTTGTATGTTTCATCATGGAACTCTTTACTGAATGATAACATGGGACTTTGATGACTTAATGTGTTATACATTGGGTTGCTAACCAAAGGGTCAGTTGGTATCCACAGGTGTAGGATTGCCTTGAGTTGGAGTTGATTTGATGACAGTGAATTTGGTTTTGTGTTTTTAACATAGCCATTGTTCAAAGTCCATCACCTTTCCCACTCTAGGCCCCATAGGAGTAAACTGGAGCACAGCGGAGATCGTCTCTTCTGATTAGTTGCTGGTGGGTTTTTTACGCAGTCCTTGGGTGGTACAGATGGTCAGTGTACTGTGCAAAAGGTAGAGGTTTGAATGTACCCTTGAGAGAATTGAATAACCAGCCACTGAAAATCCTATGAAGCACAGTTTTGACTGGTGAGGGAGTGGTGAATCATATTGAGTCAACCTGCAACTTGTTTGGTGCCTTTCTAAGAGTTGAGATTGAATGAGCTAACACTTATAAAGGACTGAGAAGAATGCCTGGCATTTAGCAAGTGCTCAACAAATTTTAGCTGCAGTTACTGTATGATACTAGTTTTTTTTATTTCAAAAACTGCAGCTGAAAAATACTGAAATGGAGAAAAGGAAAGAACACATATTTCTTTATAAAAAGGATTATCTTCCCAAATAGAATTTTAGTGCTGTTTGCTAATAATTACCACATCAGTAAAACCAGACATAAGAAAAAAATGCAGTGTATTTGTGGGACTTACATAGGAAATTATCCATAATAGAGGGATGGGAGGAAACAGAGATGGAGAGTTGGAGAGATGACTAAAGAAAATCAAAAGGATAAACCTGACTTGAACGGTTAAAACCTTGACCATTGCTCTCCTTCTGATGCACGTTTGGCCTGATCTGATTTTCAACATTTTCTGTATTTTTGTTTGTTCATGTTGGGGTTTATCTCAGATGTTATATCATTGGTGTTACCCTCTTGAATGTATGTTATATGTTTTTCAGTATATGAACCTAAGACTGATGAATTTATAGGGACAGCAAGTAGAATAAGTGTTTTTTGAGGGTACGGGGAGGGGGGGCGCCGGTTAAGGGGTTAAAAGGAAGCCAATGTCAATGAGTCCAGAAGGAAAAGAATGTTCGGAAGCTGATTGTGGTAGCAATCAACAATACTGCTTGATGTGATTGAACTGTGAATGATATATGTATTAACTCCCAATTTCAAAAAAGAAACAACTTTGTAAATTGAGCCTTTTGTGTTTCCACTCTTAGAATGTTGTTTTCTGTTTTTATAGCAATATGTGTGGTTTAATATTGGTAGTGTGGATACCTTTGAGCGGAATCTGGAAACATTACAGCAAGAACTGGGCATCGAAGGGGAGAATCGGGTCCCTGTTGTCTACATTGCTGAAAGTGATGGGTAAGCAGTAGTTTTTTTGTCTTAAACAGCACTATATATTTTTTGAATTAGACTCTAATTCATTGCAGTGGTAACAGAACTAACAATATTAATAATTACAGGGTGTGTTTTTTAAGGAAGTTAGTGGGAAGTTTTTAAGAATGTTAACCTTACAGCAGGATGGCATCCCAATGAATCCTGTTCATTTACTGTCAGTGTCTTCTCTATTCTTACCCAGCACCATTCAAGAAAAGTTCATGTAGTAGGAGTTAGAGACTGACTAAAAGAGCCCCATTCAATAATTCCCTCTGCACTCAGATATAACGATAACATATCATTTGGGTATTTGGTGTACGTACATGGTGATTCTTGGAAGAGGAATTAAACAATTGCCAGCATATGTGTTTTGTTTTTTTTAAATCATTTTGTTAGGGGCACATACAACTCTTATCACAATCCATACATACATCAATTGTGTAAAGCACATTTGTACATGCATTGCCCTCATCATGCTCAAAACATTTGCTCTCCACTTAAGTCCCTGGCATCAGCTCCTCGTTTTTCACCTTCCCTCCCCGCTCCCCCCTCCCACATGAAGCCTTGATAATTTATAAATTATTATTTTGTCATATCTTACACTGTCTGAGTTCTCCCTTCACCCACTTTTCTGTTGTCCATCCCCCAGGGAGGAGGTTATATGTAGATCTTTGTGATCGGTTCCCCCTCTTGACGCCACCCTCCCGCATCGCCACCCTTACCCCTGGTCCTGAAGGGATCATCCACCCTGGATTCCCTGTGTTTCCAGTTCCTATCTGTACCAGTGTACATCCCCTGGTCTAGCCAGATTTGTAAGGTAGAATTCGGAAAGGGATGTGGGGGTGGGGGGGGTGGGGGGTGGAAGCATTCAGGAACTAGAGAAAAGTTGTATGTTTCATCGTTACTACACTGCACCCTGACTGGCTCCTCTCCTTCCCCGTGACCCTTCCGTAAGGGGATGTCCGATTTTTTGTCCTGATGATGCTGGATACCTGATCCCTTTGACACCTTGTGATCGCACAGGCTGGTGTGCTTCTTCCATGTGGGCTTTGTTGCTTCTGAGCTAGATGGCTGCTTCTTTCCCTTCAAGAGCATATGTGTTTTGTGTGTGTGTGTGTGTGTGTGTGTGTGTGTGTGTGTGTGTGTGTGTATGTGTGTGTGTGTTGTCTGAAAAAAAAAGTTTTATTGACATGTAATTCACATACCATACATTTTAATGGTTTAAGCGTATTAAAAAGTATAATCACTGCCAAAATCAATTTTATTTCTTTTTCTTTATTTTTATGCTCATTATTAACTCTCCATTGCTCCCCAGCCCAACACCCCCTCTCATAACTCTAAGAAGCTTTTAATCCAAGTACTATCTCTGTAGATTTACCTATGCTGGATTTCCTATAAAGGAAAACATGCAAACACACCCCCACCCTGCCAACCAATAATTACAAAATAAACACAGAAAGACCTCGATCTGAAAGCAAGCACAAAATAATAAAACTAGAACAAATTTTAAATGAGTCAAATGGGTGTTAAATTTTAACCTAACTGCATCAACATCAAACCAGTTTACAGTGTACTCTGTCTGATAGCAAGGCTATTTCATATCCCTAGTCAATGGTCAGAGGAGTTTCTTCAGAGGTTTAATTCACATGAGAATGCTATCAGGGAATTTTAGTTTTCACTATCATTCACAGCCTTCTGCAAAACAGGCCCTCCAGTTTTGGAATTTATTATTTACAATCCTTGGATCACACAGGATGGTATGCTTCTTCTGTGTGGTCTTAGTGGCTGCTTGTTTTAAAACAAGCCTTTAAGACCCCAAACACTGTTCTTTCTGAAAGCCGGGCACTGTTTGATTTCTTAACCACACTTTGCTATATCAAAGTATCAAGTAGGGCCATGTAATAAGAACTCATTCTAGGACTTATGGTTATGTGAGACCTCAAAATCCATTCATATATTTGTACTTTATATTCCTGGTCCACTTTAAATATATCAATATCAATCTTGGTTAATATTATAAATCATCTCCATGTGGTAATTCTTTTTTTTTTTTTTAAACATTTTATTAGGGGCTCATACAACTGTTATCGCAATCCATACACACATCAATTGTGTAAAGCACATTTGTACATGCATT
>NW_022103955.1:572287-573635 GCF_000313985.2 Echinops telfairi
TGTTGGGGCACCATGCCCTGTCTCCAATGTCCACCCTCATCATTCCCTGGGGATCTTGCTACACCCCTCCCCTGCTGTTCCACTGCACTCCCCCAGTGCTTTGCCTCAGTGTGGCAGGGTCAGATCAGGCGCAATTCCCACACTGTGTCACTGGTGTTGTCCCCCGCAGGGCTCCATGTGGTAATTCTATTGATAGTTTCATGGTATAGAATTTAAAATACTGCATAGAAAAAGTATACATATTGTAGAGCTGATTTTTAGACTGAAATGCATGGATTGTTGACCTGTTCAGATTTAAAACTCAAACGACTGGACACCGTACAAATAATGAGTGTTGGGGCTGGGGCATACCTTTCAATAGCATTTATTAATGTAGACTTGTGCCTGTCAGCCTAACGCATCATAATAAAACAAGAGGTTATGAAGGTAGCAAATATATGGTAGTCTTAGGTTGCTAGTTTTGGGGCACCCTCAAAGCAAGAGATTTGAGCCAAAGTCCAATGACTTCCATCGCTTTGTTTCTTTTCACACTAGGACATTTCAGCCGTAAAGTCCAAGGAAGTATGTCAGTTCTGTTAATCTGCTACAAATGTGTTTAAGGTGTTTGTTTAGTGGGGCTTCCAAATCAAATCCTTTCTGTTGTGGTCTATAATAATTATTGCTCACTTTCAAAGAACTAAGTTCTGGTTGTCTATAGCACAGTCTTGGTCACCTAGGACTGGATAGAAACTCAGTCAAAATACCTAATTAAGAATATAATATAGGACATATTATCCCTGGGGTGGGAGAGGTGTCTATGTCAATAATGCTTTCTTTTTTTTTTTCATCTCCAATGGCGGGTTGGTTTACCCACCAACAGAGGTAAAATCACTTCCTCTGAGACAGAGATGACTGTTCTACCCTATACATCTAAATTGGAATTTCCATTAAAGTTCACTGAATACCCTTGTATAAGGGTATTTGTTGATTTGGGGTGTCAGTAGAGCAATGCTATATGGCAAGAAGCGATTTGTTTTCTTCCTGTCCTCCCTCCCTCCACCTATGAAATTGATCCCAGCTGAGGTGAGGCCCTTCTGACAAAGTAGCTATTAAAAAGTACCAATTATGTACAATGACGGGAGTAGAGCTATGCACATGTATTTATTTATAAAGTATTATGGTAGCAGATGGACATTGGGCCTCCACTCAATTACTCCCTTAATGCTAGAACAATTTGTTCTACTAACACGGCATTCTTCTCTGGCACTATTGCCGATTGTCGAAGACAAAATGGGTGCATAAGCAAATGTGGTGAAGAAAGCTGATGGTGCCCAGCTATCAAAAGATATAGCATCTGGGGCCTTAAAGG
>NW_022103955.1:575154-599709 GCF_000313985.2 Echinops telfairi
TACTCTCCCAGTATCGCCACTCACACCACTGGCCCTAAAGGGATCATCCGCCCTGGATTCCCTGTGTTTCCAGTTCCTATCTGTACCAGTGTACACCCTCTGGTCTAGTCAGACTTGCAAGGTAGAATTCGGATCATGATAGTGGTGGTGGGAAAGAAGCATTTAGGAACTAGAGGAAAATTGTATTTTTCATCGTTGCTACATCACACCCTGTCTGGCTCGTCTCCTCCCCAAGATCCCTCTGCAAGGGGATCTCCAGTCAAATGCCTTGATGTTTATCTTGATGTTTATCCCTATGTTAGTGGTCTCATATAATAGTTCCCCTTTTGTGTTTGACTACTTTTTCTCAGCTTAATGGTTTCCAGGCTCATCCAGATCATGAAGTTCTTCATGGTTTCATGACATTTGTGTATGTGTATTTACCAAAATTTCTGTATCCACTCCTCTTTTGATGGGTTTTGCGCTATTTACAGCTCCTTGATGTTGTGAACTGTGCTGCAGTAAACCTGAGAGAGCATACATTAATGTGTTTTTTATTTCTTTGGGCTCTCTACCCAGCAGAGGCATTGCTCTGTTGTATAGAATTTCTATTCCAAGTTTTAGGTAGCTTCATATTGCTTTCCACAATGTTTTCGCTTATCTAAAAGCCCACTAGAAGTATTTGTGTTCCTGTGTCTCCGTACCCTATCCATCATTTGATGTTTTCTGTAGTCTTTTTATTGTGTAAGGTGACACCTCATAGTTGATTTGATTTACAACTCCTGGATGGCTAGGGATTTGAGTATTTTTTCATGTGTTTGTTAGCTACTTGAATGTCATAATTAGTGAAATGTTTGTTCATGTTTTATTGTTTTTAATTGGATTGTTTTATTCTTATTGAGGTGTTGCAGATAGTGTTGTTAGGTGCCAGCGAGTCAGTTCTAACTCTTAACAACCCTAAGCACAATAGAATGAAGCTGCTCAGTCCTGCACCATCCTCAAAATTGTTCCTGTGCGTGAGCCCTTCTTTGCAGCCCTTTGTCAAGCCCTATCTCGTTGAGGGCCTTCATCTCTATCGTGGCCCCTCTAGTTTACCAAACATGTTGTCCTTCTCCAAAGACTGGTGCCTCTTGAAGTATGTAAGACTAAGTCTTGCCATCCTTGCTTCTAAGGAGCCCTCTGGCCTTACTTCGCTTCCAAAACACATGGGTTTATCCTTTTAGCAGTCTATGGTACTTGCAGCATTCTTTAGCACCACAATTCAAATGCTTGGATCCTTCTTCAGTCTTCCTTATTCAGTGGCCAACTTTCACATGCATATGATGCAATGGAGAATACCAGGGTCAGGTGCACTTTCGTCCTCAAAGTAACATTCTTGCTATTCAGTACTCTAAAGAGGTCTTTTGCCATAGATTTACCTCATGCAGTGTGTCACTTGATTTCTTGACTACTGCTTCTATGATCATTGATTGTGGATCCAAGCAAGGTGAAATCTTTAACATCTTCAAACTTTTCTCCATTTATCATGATGTTACTTCTTGGTCCAGTTGTGAGGATTTGGGTCTTCTTATATATTATATTTAATCCATATAGAAGGTTGCAATTCTTGATTTTTATCAGCAAGTGCTTCAAGTCGTCCTCACTTTCAGCAACTAAGGTTACGTCATCTACATAGCCCAGGTTGTTAATAAGCCTTCCTCCAATCCTGTTGTCACATTCTTCTTCATATAATCCATCTTTTCTGATGACTTGCTCAGCATATAGATTGAACAAGTGTGGTGAGAGGCTATCCCTTGATGCACCCCTTTCCTGATTTTAAACATGCAATATTCCCATCTTTTCACACAACTGCCTCTTGATCCATATACTAATTGCGCATAAGCAAAATGAAGTTTTCTAGAATTCCCATTCTTCTTAAGATTATCCATAGTATGTTATGGTCCACACAGTCCAATGCCTTTGCATAATCAATAAAATACAAGTAAACATCTTTCTGGCTTTCTGTGCTTTGAGCCAAGATTCATTTGAAATCAGCCATGATATCCCATGTTGCATGTTCTCCTGTATCTGGCCTGAACCTCTGGCAGTTCCTGTCAATATACTGCTTCAATTGTTGGATGATCTTCAGCAAAATTTTTCTTGCCATGTGATATCAATGATATTGTTGTATAATTTGAGCAGAATATAGATTTTAAAATCTAGTCCCTTATCTTTTGTTTTACTGCTAAGGATTTCTTCCCCAACTAGTGGGCTTTCTTTTTACTCTCTTGATGAAGTCTTTCGTGCTTTTAAGTAGCTTATTTCAGTCTTTTGTATGTGCTTCTTTCTTATATTTTGTAATTGTGTATCCCCTGAAAGAGGACCTTTAAAGTGTCTTCCACTTTTCTTACTGATGATCTTTATGGCACTGGGATTTACACTTGGGTTTGTGATTTATCTTCAGTTTATTTTTGTACATCGCACAAGGTGTGGGTCCAGTTCTGTAACTGGAGATCCAATTTTTCCAGCACCATTTATTGAAGAGGCTCTTTCCAGTTTAATGGTTTTGGGTCCTTTGTTGATCAGTTGCCTGTAGGTAAGTGAACTTACTTCTATTTTAATATTCTGTTCCATTGGTTTATCATTGTACCAGTAAGAGGCTGTTTTGACTATTGTGGTTCTGTAGTAGGTTTTGATTCTTTGCTTATTCTAGGTCTCTTCCCTTTCCTTATCAAGTTGGTCATTAGTTTGTCCATTTCTTTAGAGTAGTGGTTCTCAACCTGTGGGTCGTGACCCCTTTGGGGGTTGAACAACACTTTCACAGAGGTCACCCGATTCATAACAGTAGCAAAATTACATTTCTGAAGTAGCAACGAAAATAATTTTATGGTTGGGGGGAGGGGTCACCACAACATGAGGAACTGCATTAAAGGGTTGCAGCCTTAGAAAGCTTGAGAACCACTGCTTGAGAGAATAAAATTGGGGTTTGGGTCAGAATTGTTTTTTGTATTAGAGAATGGGGGTAGAATTGACATTTTCACAATTTTGTCTTCCTATCCATTAACATGGAATGTTCTTACATTTGTGTAGGTCTTTTTACACTTTGGTTTTTTTTTGTAGTAGTAATAGTATGTAGTTTTCTTTGTATAGGTCTGTTGTTTCTTTGGTTAGGTTTATTCCTAAGCATTTCATCTTTTGTGTGGCTATTGTGAATGGTACCGTGTTCTGATGTCTTTTTTCAGATCTCTCTTTGCTAGTATATAAAAATCCAATTAATTTCTGCTTGTTAATCTTGTATCCTACTGCTTTACTAAGTCCCTTGTTTCCAACAATCTTTTTGTTGAGTGTTTGGGATTTTCTACATATAAAATTATGCCATCTGCAAATCATGAGCATTTCCCTCCTTTGCCCAATTATATTCCCTTGATTTCCTTTTGTTGTCTAATGATTCTGGCTAAGGTTTGACTAGTTGTGATAAGGGATATCTTGTCTGGTTCCTGTTCTCAGGGGAAATGTTTTAGTTGATCTCTGTTGAATGTGATGTTGACTCTTAGATATATAACCTTTATTGTGTTGAAGAATTTCCTTTCTATTTCTATTTTATTGAGTGCTTGTATCAGAAATTAGTGCTGGATTTTGCCAAATGGCTTTTCTTTGTCTATTGATATGATTGTGTGATTCTTATTTTTTGCCTCATTTATGTGGTGGACTTTTTAAAGTTGAACCCGCTTTGCATTCCTGTTGGGGAACCTACTTGATCATAGTGAATGAACTTTTTGATATATTGCTGGATTCTATTGGCCAGAATTTATTTAAATACATAGTGTGTGTGTGTGTGTGTGTATCCTTAGGATATAGTTTTCTGCCCTTTTGGGTTTTTTTGCCCAGGGTTTTTTTGGGAGGGGGCGGGTTAGCGCCAGGGTTATTATGCTCAATTCACAGAATGCGTTTGCTGTCTCTTTCTATATTCTGGAATAGCCTGTGTAGAATTGGTCACAGCTCTCCTCTTAATGCTTGGTAGAATTCCCCCATGAAACCATTTGGTCCAGAGCTCTTCTTGGTTAATGACCTTCTAAATTTTTCCATTTATTATTTATCTATTGAGGTTTTGTACCTCAGTCTATGTTAATTTGGGTAGATGTTGTATTTCTAGATACTTGTCCTTATCTTCAAGGTTATCACACTTTTTGGAGTACAAGTCTTTTATAGCAATGTGTTATTATTCTGTTTATTTCATTTGGATCTGTCATGATGTTGCCCTTTTCATCCTGATTCGTCCCTTTTCCTTTGTTAAGTTTGCCAGCGATTTGTCGGTTTTGTTAATCCTTTCAAAGATCAACTTATTTTGTTGATTTTTTAAAATTGTTTTACTGTTTCATTTTTTATTTTGTTTCACGTGTTATTTGGAGGAGTTATGTTGTTTCACTTTTTTTAGTTGTTAGAGGTGTTGTGTTAAGGTGTTGATTTTGGATTTTTCCTTTTTTCATGTGTTTTTTTAATTGTTATAAATTGCTCCTTTGTTGTGTCCCAAAGGTTTTGGCATGTGGTGCTATTGTTCTCATTTGTTTTAAGGAGTTTCTTAATTTCATCCCTTATTTACTATCTTTTCCAGTCTTTTAAAAATTTTCCAGTCATTTTTAAGTATTGTGTTGTTCAGTATACATGTGTATGGCTTTATGTTCTTTCTGTTGTTCATGTCTAGTTTTATAGCATTGTGGTTTGAGAAAATAGATGGTAGGATCTCTGTGTTTTTTCATTTATTAAGGCTTGCTTTATGCCCCAACATAAAGTCTATTCTAGGGTGTGTACCATGCACACTAAGAAGAACATATACTATGTTGTTCAGTAGAGTACTTTGTATGTGTCTAGGAAGTTAAATTGGTTGATTGTATTGTGTAGTTCTTCTGTTTCTTTGTTGAGTTTCTTTCCTGATGATATGTTTTTCCTTGCTATCTACCATTATTGCTGACCTGTCTATTTCTCTCTTCATCTCTAAGGATTTGAATGGTATATTTTGACGGTCTTTCATTTGGGTCATGTATATTTACTATGCGTATGCCTTCTTGTTCACTTGTTCCTTTAATCATTATGAAATATCCATTCTAGTCTCATTATGCTATTTTATTTGAAGTCTATTTCATCAGAGATTATATTGTCACTCTTGATTTTTGACGTTTACAATTGGCTTAGTAAATTTTTCTCCATTCTTTGATTTTTAGGCTGTTTTGGCATAGTGCTTATGTGTTGGGCTGCTAACCACAAGGTCAGTAGTTCAAATCCACCAGTTGCTCTGTGAAAGGGGAATCTTTATTTTCTCATAAACAGTCATAGTTTCAGGAACCCACACAGGCAGTTGTACCCTGTCCTATGAGGGTCACAAGTCAGCATTGACTTGATAGCAATGAGTTTCGTTGGATTTTTTTTTTTTTTAATGTTTGAGGTTAAGGTGTGTTCCTTGTAGGCATCATGTAGATGGGGTTTGTTTTCCAATCTAGTCTGCTACTCTGCCTCTTGATTGGTGCATTTAATTCACTGACATTCATTTTCTTTCATTATTGAAATGTGTTGCTCTCTTTTTGCTGTCTGTGTTTCCTTTTTTCTTGGTGGTGGTTTCATGGATTCACTTGTATGCCCTGTAATTCTGTATTCTGTGGTGATGGTGTTTTCATTGTATTGGTTTCTGCTTGTTATGCCCTGTATGTTATTCTCAGATTCTCTGCTATTGTTGTTGATTCTCTGTCCATAGTGATTTCATTAATATTTTTCCTTTTGCTAGTCTTGTTTTCACAAATTCTTTCAATTTTCCTTGTCTCGAAATATCTTTATTTCTCTCTCATATTTGAAAGGTAATTTTGCTAGATATAGGATTCTTGGTTGGCAGTTATTTTCTTTCAAATTTTATATATGCCATTCCACTGTCTTTTTTCTTGTACAGTTCTTCCTGAGAAATCCAAGTTTCTCCTTACTCGTTTGTAGGATTAGTTATTTTATCTGTTGTGATGTTGGGGAAATTTTCTTCCATGATTTTTTTATGTTATTTCTCTGTAGATTTTTTGTTTCTTTTTATTATTGGAATGTGATAAAACATAAGTTATGTCTTTTGATAGTGTCCCACCTCATTCTTTGGCTTTCTACAGATTCTTTTGTCTTTTTTGTTGATTGTTGCTCTCATCCATTGTAGTTAGAGTAATTGTCTTCCAGCTACTCAATGACTGAGTTTTATTTTCTTTTAACTCAGGTCTTTTGCCACATTGTATAATTCTATTACTTTATTGTTTGTTTTCTAGAAGCAGAATATTGTCAGAAATAAGTAAATTGCATTGGGTAAATCTAATGAACAAGTCTTCTTTAAAGTGTTGAAAAGCAAGAAGTTTACTTTGTGAACTAAGGTGTGCCTGGCTCAACCCATGGTATTTTCAATTGCCTATTATGCATGTGAAAGTTGAGCATTGAATAAGGAAGACTGACAAAGAATCAGTGCATTTGAATTATGGTGCTGGCAAAGAATATTGAGTTCCCATGGACTGCCAATGAACCAGTACATCTGTCTTGAAAGAAATACAGCCATGATGCTCTTTAGAGAGAAAAATGTCAAGACTTTGTTGTACGTTCTTTGGACACATTGTCAGGAGAGACTAGTTCCTGTAGAACAGTGGTTCTCAACCTTCCTAATGCCATGACCCTTTAATACAGTTCCTCGTTTTGTGGTGACCCCCAACCATAAAGGTATTTTTGTTCCTGTTTCATAACTAATTTTGCTGCTGTTATGAATCGTAATGTGATACCTGATCTGCAGGATGTATTTTCATTGTTACAAATAGAACATAATTAAAGCATAGTGATTAATCACAAAAACAATATGCAATTATTGTGAAATATTTCTAATTACAAATAAATACAATTTTTCTTGAAGCATGGTATAACATGGGTAACAGTCTTAATATAACAACAGTAGACTTCATTGCTACATTTTGTGACAGTATGCATAAAAGGTCAACGTCAGTGTGAAGGTTGAGATAGCTTCTTTCTCACCACATCAGAAATTTTCGGGGCAGTCTTTGGAAGAGCACAATGAAGATTATCTCCCACAACAAGTCCACTTCTGTATTTAGACTTGATAATCAACAAGTTGGAAAACTGTTTCACAAAGATATGTTGTTGGAAATGGAAGAAGGTGCAACACAGTCTCAAATAGAACAGGATATGACTGCACACACTTGTTCCAGAGTTTTGTAACTGGCATTGTAGAGACACCAGTTGTCGCTGTTAATAATTTCAATGAACTCCTCTTGTGCTGTCTCAGGAACATCCTCAACTTTGAGTGTGGATGGGCTTCTGGCAACTGCAGATGGGGTGTCAGGTAGATTTGGAAAGTAGAAATTTCATCTGCAAGCATGTGCAAGTGTTCTTTCACAGAAATTATCATCATAATCATTTTGTGTGGTTCAATATCATGTTCCTCAAAGAAAGCAGATAAGGTAGGCAACATGTAAATTTTATTTTCACCAGTAGAGAGGTCTGAGGGGCCAGCCCCAATCCCAACTACATGGACATCTGCCCCTCCCCCAAGAAGAATTTATTTCAGAGGACAGCACTGAAGCTGCAGCTCAAGGAGAGGGACGTGTCTGATAAGAGCACATGGGAATACGTGAAGGGGGAGGGAGAGAGAGTGGAGCACATCTTGGCCCACCAAGCCTTGATGACGAGATTCCCGCTCCGAGTAGCCAATGCACAGAGAAGACCATATGGCTGGCCCCACTATGAGACATGACTTCCCTCACTGACCGTAGCCCTACATGGGACAACACTGGAGACACAGTGTGGGAATTTATCCCGATCTGATTCCACCACACCGAGGCAAAACATTAAGGGCATACAACAGAACAGCAAGGGGAAAAGAACAACAAAGTCCCCAGGGAACACTGAAAATAAACTTTGGGTCCAGGGCATGGTACCCTATCAGACTCGACCGGAAAACACTCCTAAAAGCCAACAAACAGTCCTTGAAATATGTGTTTTCCAATGGTCTTTGATGACCCCTGTGAAAGGGTCATTTGACCCCCAAAGGGGTTGCGACCCACAGGTTGAGAACCGCTGCTGTAGAAGGATATCTTGCTTGGTAAAGTAGAGGGGCAGTGAATAAGAGCATGTCCTTCAATAAGATGGATTGGCTGACACATAGGAACCATTATAAGGATGACACAGAACCAGGCAGTGTTTTGTTCTGTTGTACTTAGGCTTGTTGTGAGTCCGAACCGACTGTACAGTACGTAACAACAACAGCAACAATAACTTTCCTGTCCTGACAACATCAACAATATTGTTTATCTTCTGGTATTCCTTTTCACATAGAGTTTTTAGTTTTTCAATTATTTCTCTTGTTCTCACATGCATGCCCTGCATGCCTTGAAAGTACCCAAGTACCGTTCTTCTGAATTCTTATCCCTAGTAATTCTAGGCCCTTTTTAATCAGTCTACTGCAGTGGGTGATTTTCAGTTTTTTGTGTTTGTTTTTCTTTATTGTTTGGAAGTATTGCAGCTGACTGCAGTGTCCAGGGCATTGTGGCACCTATTAGTGGTATGTGGTCTGCTGGGCTATGTAGGGGTGGTGGAGTCTGTCAAGTGGCAAGTGCTTTGGGTGGGTATATATCGATCTGTGGTGGTGTTGGCCTGCAGCCTATGTCTGCCTTGAAGGTACTGGAATCTTAGGACAGTGGAGCTTTATCGAGGGAGGGAGGAAGAGGGGAGAGGTGAAAACGCTACCCCAAATCCTGTTTTGATTGGGTATGCTTTGATCTATGGTGATGTTGGCCTGCTACCTGTGTCTGTCTCAGAGGTCTGGGAATCCAGACTCCAGCATATGTGTTCAGAACAGATTTTCTTTGATCTTTTGTGATTCTGCTTCAGTGACATAACACACTAAAATCCTTTGTGCCTCGAATAAAATATTAGAATGCTCATTTTTTAAAATAGAAAATATGTGCAAATACATCCCAATGGTTATCAGAAATTATCTTTCAAACACTAAAAAATATTAACAATCTTGAAAACAATGTTGTGTATTTTTCCCTTTAGTTCATTTCTGCTGAGCATGTTACCTACAGTTCTCATAATTGCATTTTTACTGTACACCATAAGAAGAGGGCCTGCTGGCATTGGACGAACAGGCCGAGGAATGGGTGGGCTCTTCAGTGTTGGAGAAACCACTGCCAAAGTCTTGAAAGATGAAATAGATGTGAAATTTAAAGATGTGGCTGGTTGTGAAGAGGCAAAGTTAGAGATAATGGAATTTGTGAATTTCTTGAAAAACCCAAAGCAGTATCAAGACCTAGGAGCAAAAATTCCAAAGGTAAGAACTTTGACAATGTTTTAAATTTATTAGTGCAAAAGTCATTTGAACTGTATCTAAAGTTTAATTACTTATTACAGATGACTCCCCTGCTACCTGTTTCTTAACTGACTAGTCTCTACTTAACTTCATGTCTTTGGGGGCTAGTTATTTTGAGTATGTCTTCTGCCAGGTAGTTTGTAGATTTCTGAGATTTGTGCTACTCCCTCTTGCAAGCCCTCCAGAATCTTTACCCTCTCTGTAGTCTGAGTTAGATATCATAATATCTTGATTATATCACACCCTATTGTCTTTCATGCAGTCACTCACTGCTCCAAGAGATTTCAGAGGACTACCTACTCTGCTTTTACTGTTCACAGCACAAGGGATGCAATGGAGGAAAAGACCACATAGAACTCCCTGTCACCTTCTCTCCTTCAAGCAAAGATCCATAACCCTACTCTGCTACTTGCTAGCCATGGGCCCAGGCCCTCTTACTATATACAGAATAGGAACTTGCTACTTGGTGCATGACTTGGTTGCTAAATGAATGAATGAATTGAAAAATATTTAAGTCTTTTTAAAAATTTCACAGTTCAAACAATAGTAAAACTTGAAGTAAAGTTAAATGTTAATGAAGTTTAAGTCAATCCTTGTAGAAAGGAGTCATCATTTCCTTAATATTTAAATTTCATTTGTATGGGTAAAAAGTCACTTTATAACTTTTAAATTTACTGTTATATATGTTATACCTGTTTACATATTAAATAATTTTATACTGTTTCATCAAACATAATTTTTCTTTTTAACTAAGTTCTTCATGGGTCATTAGATTTTTTGCTTCATTTCTGAAAACTAAAAAGAAGAAAATTTAAAATCTTAAAGTTTTATTAGGAAGCTGGG
Source organism: Echinops telfairi (assembly GCF_000313985.2). NCBI lineage: Eukaryota > Metazoa > Chordata > Mammalia > Afrosoricida > Tenrecidae > Echinops > Echinops telfairi. Next base: position 585,344 of record NW_022103955.1, read on the forward strand.
GAAAATATCTTGAATTTCAGCTCCCCACACCCAGAATTTGTGGTAGTATATTTATGGATAGTAGAGGACACTGTTTATAGCTAGTCACTTAATGGAAAATAAATCTAAAAGCAAAGTATATAGAGTTAGATATAAGTCACAAGTTCAGTCATGCTAAAAATCACTAACCTATGTATGACAGTAGAAATGAGAGATTGACTTTATAAATAAATGGACTATGTCAAAGAATTAAGCAAATTAGTGTAGTTGTATCTCCTTGAATTATTTGAGTAAACCATAAGTCACATTTATGTAATATTAAACTAAAGAGCTGAGAACCTACTCTAAAAACTGGATAAAATGAAAAGTAATCAGGATTTCACATTAAGATGGGTTGCGCCCCCAGGAAAGGGGAAAAAAGCTCTGATGGGCATATTTTCCCTGCTAGGCAAGCATTGAGCAACTTCTTGAGTTAATGCACCCAGTGGCATCTCTTGGGATGGTTCTCTCTGGTCACAGTGAATTTTTTCATAAAAGCGGTTTCACTCAAACCTCATTTTTTATGATGGCTGATTTAAGAGAACAGCATCTGGCTATGAAATTTTGTTTCCTTCTTGGGAAAAATGCCACAGAAACTGTTGTGATGTTGAACACAGCTTACAAGGATAGTGCTATGGGAAAAACTTATACAAGGGATTTTCTCATTCAAAAAAGGTGAAATGTCCATTGATGATAAACCTTGTTCTAGACGTCTGTCAACTTCCCGAACAAACAAAAATGTCAACAGAATTTGTGCACTTGTGCTTCAAGACTGACAACAGACTATGAAAGAGATGGGGAAGTTATCTGGACTATCTGGGAGCTTGGTTTAGTGAATTTTCATGGAAAATTTGGTAATGAGAAGCGTTGCTGCAAACTTTATGCCTTGGGTTTTGACTGACCAGGAAAAAAAAGGATCGAGTGAAAAAATGCTGGGCTTTGAAAGAACAGCTCCAAAGTGACCCAGACCTTTTTTTCCAATGTCATAATTGGTGACGAGACATGGTGCTATTCTTATGACCCCAAAAGCAGCCATCAATTAAGCCAGTGGAAAACGCCATTGTCACCTCACCCAAAAAAGCCTGTCAAGTAAAATCAAAGATCAAGACCATCCTCATTTGATATGTGGGGGATAGTGCATTTCGAGTTTGTTCCACCAGGTCAGACTATTAATCAAGCTTTATATTTAGAGGTTCTAAAAAGATTGCATAACAGTGTGCGACAAAAAAAGGCCTGATTTATGGCAGATGGGGGACTGGTTTTGCCACAGAACAGTGCACCTGCTCATGCATCCATCTCAGTGCACCAGTTTGGGGCAAAAAACAGCATGCCTCTCTTGCCCCATGCACCTGACTCATCTGACGGCTCTCTGTGTGACTTCTTTTTGTTTCTGCGAATGAAGAGGGACATGAAAGAACAATAATATGAGGACTTAGAAGAGGTGAAGAAAAAAACAAGGGAAATACTGTCAGCCATCCCAACAGATGAGTTTGAAAAATGTTTCCAAGTATAGAATTGAAGATTTGACTGATGTATTAAGTGTATTGGAGGTGATAAGTTTGTGTTGTAAAATAAGTAAATACACAAATTTAAAAAAATAAAATTATTTTAAAATTTTTTCCTACTAATAGTTTTAAAATGTTCTGTATATTCCAAATATTTGAGAAATATGAAGATGCTTTGAAAAGTGTGTGTGGGGGGGGAAGATATGAAAAGTTTGCACAAAATTTGTGAAGCCCCCTCTAGCGTATTTCAGTAAGATTTGTAGAGATATTAATACCTTGGAATTATTAGGGAATGTACAGTTCACCATTCTGAAATTCTAACTAAATGTCATTTTTGTTTATTTGAAGGGTGCCATTCTCACAGGTCCTCCAGGCACTGGGAAAACGCTTTTAGCTAAAGCAACAGCTGGAGAAGCCAATGTCCCTTTCATCACAGTTAGTGGATCTGAGTTTTTGGAGATGTTTGTTGGTGTGGGTCCAGCTAGAGTAAGTCTTCTATTTTGTTCTGGTGATGCATCTACCTCTGTATCCCCCAAAGCCCTGTTTAACCAGTTGCTACCTTGGGATCTTTCAATCCAAGCTGACTTCATGCTTTTTATTACTAACCACATTCTGCCACCTCTACCATCATTGTGGTCTTTTATATAGTGTAATTTTAATTTATAGATTTCAAGAAATGGCTTTAATTTGTAGATTTTTTAAATAACAGATTTATTCAGATATAATGTACATATGCGAGGGTATAATTCAATGGATTTTATTATAGTCACAGATTTGTGCAACCATTACCAATTTTAGGGCCTTTTTCTTTATTATCAGTCACTCCTAACTCTAGTCCTGCTAATGACTGAAAAACACTTTCTATGGATTTGTCTCTATGGACATCTCATGTAAATGAATCATACAATATATGGCTCCTTTGGGCCTTGGTAATGTAGTGGTTATGCATTGGACATAACCCAATTAGCATAATTAGGTTATTGGGCATTACGCAGTTAGCAAACTACAAAGTCAGCAGTTTGAACCCACCAGCCAGCTCTCCAGGAGAAAGATGAGGCTTTCTATTCCTGTAAAGAATTACAGTCTTGGAAACCCACAGGGGCAGTTCTACCCTGTCCTTAGGGTCATTATAAGTCTGAATCGACTCGAGGGTAGTGAGTGTGATTTGTTTTATTAGTCTTTCATTTTGTATAATAGTTCATGTTGTAGTATGACTTAGTACTTCACTCCACTTATTACCAAATAATATTCCAGTGTATGAATACCACATTTTATTTGTACATTCTTCTGTGGATGAACATTTGGGTTGCTTCTACCTTTTGCCTATGGTGAATAATGCTTCTGTGAACATTGTTGTACAAGTTTTTCTGTGAACATAGGTTTTCATTTTCCTTGGGTATGTATGTAGAAGTGGAATTTTTGGCTCGCATGATAAGTTATTTAACTTTTTAAGGAACTGCCAAACACTTTCTCAGCAAATGCATTTCCCATTCCCGCTAGCAGTGTGTGAGGGTTTTAATTTTTTTAATGCTCACCAACACATGCTATTTGTTTTGACTTGTTTTTCATTGTTGCTTGTGCTTTGATGTCACATCTAAGACTATTGCCAAATTCAGTCATGAATATTTACCACTATGTCGTCTTCTAACAGTTTTGTCCCTTAACATTTACGTCTGTGATTCACTGTAAATTAACCTTTATACATGATGTGAGTTAAGGTTATAATTTCATTTTTCTTAAATAATTTTTTGTGTGAATTTCCCCAGCAATTTAGGTTCCCATTTCAACCATTTTTACAGAAATTGTTCAGTGACATTGGTTACATTGTTTACAGTGTCTGAGTATTCTCATTATTTCTCCCCTGGTTGTTCCATTTCCATTCATCTACTTTCCCTGACCCCTTTGTCAGTGTATTGTATTGTGGTAATGTGTGTTGCTGTGATGCTGGAAACTATCGTGCTGGTATTTCAAATGCCAGCAGCATCACTCAAAATGAACAGGCTTCCGTGGAGCTCTCAGACTAAGAACCCACTATAAAGAAGGAGTATGCTGCCCTCTTCTAAGAGATTAACCACAGGAAGTCTTATGGACAGAATCAAAACATTCTCGGATACTGAAAGCTTCAGGAAAGGAAGCGGGAGGTTGTCAGAGATGGAGCAGGAGGTGAGCTGTGCAGATCAGAAGGCCCTCAAGATATCACGGAGGAAGGCCGCCTTGTCCGAGTGGAGTAGACCGCGATGGTGTGGAAGTAAAGCCTTCGGACCTTCAGATGAAGGTGGTACAAGTGATGTGGCACAACTCAAAATGAGAAAAAACTGGTGCAAAAAGATACTAACAGATATTTGGAACTTGTAGTGTATGAAATATGAATATAAAAAAATTGGAAATTGTCAAAAATGAAATGGAATGGATAAAAATCAACATTCTAGGTATTGGTGAGCTGAAGTGGACTGGTATTGGCCATTTTAAATCAGAAAGTCTTATGGCTTACTATGCTGCTAATGACAAGAGAAATGGTGCATTCATTGTCCAAAAGGACATTTCAAGAAGTCTTTTAAGTGCAGTGCTGTCTGTGATAAGATTATATTTATCCACCTTAATGAAAATCCAATCACTATAACTCTTGTTCAAATTTATGCACCAACCACAAAAGCTAGTGATGAAAATGTTGGCGAATTCTACCAATGTCTGCACTCTAAAAGTGATCAAACATGCAATCAAGGTGCTTTGATAATTATTGTAAATTCTAATACAAAAGTTAGAAACAGAGGAAGGAGCAGTAGTTAGAAAATACGGTATTGGTCCTAGAAATGAAGCTGGAGATCCCATGATAGAATATTGTAAGACCAATGACTTCTTCAACACAAAAGGAAGTCTTTTCCAGAGAGAATACACAGAAATCAAATTGACTATATCTGTAGGAAAAGAAAATGAAGTTCAATATCAGCAGCTAAGATCAGGCCAGGAGTTGACGATGGAACAGACCATTAATTGCTCACAAGTAAGTTCAGGTTGAAGCTAAAGAGAATTAAAACAAGTGTTTCAGAACCAAAATATGATCTTGAGTCTTTCCCACCTGAATTTTGAGAACATCTCAGCAGATTTGGTGCATCGAGCCCTAATGACAGAAGACCTGATGAGCCGTGGGAGGACATCAGGAAAGCAAAGGATCATTAAAAACATTAGAAAGAAAAGATTAAAGTGAAAGTCGTCATAAGAGACACTGAAACTTGCTCTTAATCATAGAGTAGCTAAGAAACATGGAAGAATTGATGAAGTCAGAGAGCCAAATAAAAAATTTCAAAGAGCAGCTCGAGAAGACAAAGTCAGACATTATATAGAAATGTGCAATGACCTAAAAAACCAAAACATGTTCAGCATATCTTAAACTTACAGAATCCAAGAACACTGCAAGCCTTGGATTGCTTTATTGAAAGATTCTGTGGGCAAATTATTGACATATGCAAGAGGCATCAAAAGAAGATGGAAAGAATACACAGTCACTAAACCAAAAGAACTGATCAACATTCCACCATTTCAAAAGGTAGCATATGTGTAGGAACCAACGGTGCTGAAGGAAGAAGTTTAAGCTGTACTGAAAGCATTAGCCAAAAACAAGGCTCCAGGAATTGATGGAACACTAATTGAAATGTTTGAACAAATTGATGAAGCACTGGAAGCATTTACTCATCTGTGCCAGGAAATTAGAAAGCTACTTGTCCAACTGACTGGAAGAGATTCATATGTGTACCTATCCAAAGAAAGGTGGCCTATCAAAATATTCAAAGTATATCAATATCACTATTATCACATGCAACTAAAATTGTGCTGAAGAGTATCAGACAATCGTTGCAGCAATACATTGACAGGGAACTGCCAGAGGTGCAGGCCAGATTCAGAAGAGGAAGTGGGGCAAGGACTATTGTTGCTGATGTCAGATGTATCTTGGCTGGAAGCAGAGCATATCAAAAAAGACATTTTCTTGTATTTACTGTTTGTTCTATTGACTTTCTTAAGGCATTGACTCTTTGGACTATTACAAATATGCTTGAGAAGAATGGGAACTCCAGAACACTGCATGGTTCTCGTGCAGAACTTGTAAACAGATCAAGAAACAGTTGTGTGAACAGAATAAGAACATCCTGCATGGTTTTAAATCAGGAAAAGTGTGTCAAGGTTGTATGCTCACAATATACTTACCCAGTCTATATGCTGAGCATATCATCAGAGAAGCTGTATTATGTGAGGAAGATTGGAGGAAGATTTATTAACCTATTAACAACCTGTGACTTGCAGATGTCACACCCTTGCTTGCTGAAAGTTAGGAGGAGGACTTGACGCACTTGCTGATGAAGATCAAGGATTGCATGCTTTACTATGGGCTACAACTCAGTGTAAAGAAAACCAATTCTGCATAACTGCATCAGTAGGTAGCATCATGATAAATGGAGAAAAGGTTGAAGTTGTCAAGGATTTTTTCTTGCTTGGATCCACAATCAATGCTCATGGAAACAGCAGTCAGGAGATCAAAATATGAGTTGCATTAAGTAAATCTGCTGCACAAGACCTCTTTAGAGTAATGAGAAGTAAAATGTTAACTTTGAGAAATATGGTGTGCCTGACACAAGCCATGGTATTTTCAATCACCTGGTATGCATATGAAAGTTGGACATTAAATAAGCAAGACTGAAGAAAAATTGATGCATTTGAATTAAGGTGCTGGTTAAGAAGATTGAAAATACCAGGCACTACCAAAAGAACAAACAAATCTGTCTTTAAAGAAGTGCAGCCAGAATGTTCCCTAGAGGCAAGGAGTGCAAGATTTTGTCTCATGTACTTTGAGCATGTTGTCAGGAAAAACCAGTCTCTGGAGAAGGACATCATACTTGGTAGAGTACCAGGGCGGCAGCAAAAATGAGGAAGACTTTCGACAAGATGGACTGATATAGTGGGGAGTGATGCATCGTTGGGCATAGACATAAGAATAATTGTGAGGATGGTACAAGGGGTCACTATGAGTCAGAACCGATTCAGTGGTACCTAACAACATCAACAAGATAACAGTTTCCCTGCCCTGTTATAGTCTCATCTTTTAAAATAATTACTGACCGTACAACTTTATCCTTTCACAGGTGGCTCTTCAGTTGTTCGAACTCCTTTTATAATAGACTACTTCCTCTTCACCTCCCCAGTAGAGATGTTCCTGACAAGCTGGTAGAAAATCAGTTGACTGTAGATAAACACAAAAGTTTAGTTCTGTATTTTCAATTTTTTCCCATTGCAATATTATAGTGTCTTAAGTAGCATCTTCTGAATTCAGGAAGTGTGAGTGTGAATTAATTTTGAATAAATGCTTAAGTTGCTTACTCCTTTATATTTTACCTGTATTTAAAATGTTGCTTTTTTCTGTCATTGAATTGCAAAGTATTATTACAGTTACTGTAGTACTTAGTATTACAATATCAAGATATAACTTGTAGCCAGTTAAGAAAGCATTGTATTATAAATTGGCAGTGTTTTATTTTTGTTTTTCTTTCTGACATATAGTAATTATGGCTCTTACAATTAATACCATCTTTACTAATTAGCTAACCACAAGGTCAGCCACTTGAAAGAAACCACCAGCCACAATAGAGGAGAAAGATGAGGCTTTCTACTTCTTTAAAAAGTTACCGTCTCAGAAACTCACACGGCACTTCTGCCCTGTCCAATAGGGTTGCTGTGTGTTGGAATCCACTCTGTGACAGTGAGGTTGGGTTTTTGAGTTTAGATTAATTGAAATATAGTAGGTTAATTCATATGGATTTTTCCAGGCAAATAAGTCTTAAGAAAGGAGAGCATGGAGAAGTTAATGTTTATAAGGATGGGCCAACGAATTTAATATGGGCAAGGTGGGAACAGGCAGGGAACCATGGATGATGGAAGAGCAATGGGATTTAGAGAGTGACGAGATGGGAAATTGAAAAATTGTTAATGTCAAATGCTTGAGTCTGTAAGATGACGGTCAGAGGGGGAAGTGCTTTTCAGGCAGATTTGCTTAGAATAGACTTGGTGGCAGTAGTGTGCTGGAATAGAGCTAAAGACTAGGAGAAGTGGTTGAAGGAGTAGAGAGAGCAAGAATCCCATAGGCACAGCAATCAAGAAGATAGGGAGTGAAGCACGGAGAGGAAAAGTCACATTCTGTAGAGCCAGACTGCACTGAGGCACCAGGCCCAGACCGCTGCATTGAGTGGGGAGAAAGTACTTGCCAGCAGCAAGGCTTCAGGAGTAGGCTGTTTATTTCTCAACCTAATTATTTAGTGGTAGTAATTGGAGTGGTAGATTAAAACCCCTGCTATTTATTTGAGGGGTTTGTAGGTATATAGCCAAGTGTCGTTTCTAACAAGAAATTAAAGAAATATTCCAATACAAGCTTGATGAATATTCATTGATCAGACATCTGGAATGCAGAGAGGAACATGACATATTAGAGGTGTGCTCAGAGTAGTGTAGGAATGAAAATCCAGAAACCCTAGCTGTGGGGATGATGAGTTAGACTTGGATTTATGGTGACTGAAGTGAAAAGGGTAGAGAAACCAGAAAAGGCTTTGACTCTAAGTCTCTTAGAAGGGAACAGAAGTTAAGAGGCTGACTTCATAAGTGATGAAGAGGGGCTAGAACAGACAATCCTTAAGTTTAACTGTTATGATTTTATTTTTTATGAATTACATTTTTTCCAACAGCTTTACTGGGACATAATTTACGTAGCATACAATTCAGTAGTTCACTTGTTTGATCATATCAAGGGGCATTGAACAGTCACAACCACATCAATCTTAGAGGGACCCCCCACCCCATTGGATAAATCACCTTTAACGTGAGTTGTGCAATCACAATCAGTTCTAGTGCTTCCTCTCCCTTACCACTTTCATTATTTGCTCCCGAAATCTCCTTTCCCTCCCTATTGCCCACCCCCACCTCTGCCTTCCCTAGAACCCCTTGTGTCAGTTCTTCTCATTATGTGTCCACTCCTCTGGTGCTTTACAGCTGGGAAACCCAACAGAAAATAATAAAAAATAAAATCGTACTAAAGTGGTATGGCTAAAATCATAGTAGTATACAACACAAATAATGCTTTAGACACAAATGCTAAGACACAAATACAAATAATGCTTTAGAAGGAAAAGACCCCATCAACATTCAAAAGGGTAGGGAGGAAATTTCTGTCGTGGGACAAGTAAGACATACAAACTTAGTGCGTATCTGTAGGGGGGTCAACTGCCTAAGTATTGCAGTTGATCAAGCATGATCGTGATTACAGTGGTTTCTGCATGATAGGAAGGCTGTTTGAGATTCTTGCCTTTGGCTAGAGCCGGTCTGCCAGTGGCTCAGTCTAATGACTAGGTACTCAGCAGATGGATTTTGGGCTCCCTTTGTCCTCCATTGCCTTCTGCAAATTGTGTTCATAACTTTAGCTCTTATACTTTCCTTTTCACCATACCTAAATATTGTAATTATCATCTTTGGATCACACAAGCTGGTGTGCTGCTTCTGTGTGGATTTAGTTGACTCCTTGCTTAGATGGCTGCTTGCTTGAATACAAACCTTTAAGACCCCAGACACTATTCCGATTGATAGTCGGACCACCATCTACAGTACTTTCTTCACCACACTTTGCTGTAGCATTCTTATCTTCAGTGATCTTTTCATGAAGTTGTGTGTTGAGCAGGGCTATGATGGAATAACTAATTGTTATTAAGGTACAGCTAATATTTAGTGCCAGCCCAAAACCCATGCCTTCTATACATTTTTTTTTAAATTTGCTCTACCTTGGGAATTCATGCAAATGTCATATCATTGCATGGTTCCGTCAAACATGATAGTACAATCGCTTCCATAATCAGTCTCCAAACATACTTTTCTTGCCTACGCCTCTTTACATCGCCTCCTCCTTCCCCCTCAACCACCCACTTGAAGCTGTGTTATTGGTTTCTGTTTTCAGCAAATGAGTCATTCTTGAGAGTGGTGGACTCAGCGGGGCAATATGTGGCTGCTAAGACCTAATCATCAGCTTTGGGCTGCAGGGGATACCGTTGCCCTCTTTGGGGTGGGTGTTGAGCCCTTCTGACAAACTGAGTGGGTTATGTGTAACCATTGCATGGATGTACTAGCTTATTAGTAACTGCTTAAGCATAAGACGTGAGCCTCAGGGTAGTTTACACTTTTAAACCAAATATAAAGTTTACAGCTCTATTATATTGCCTTTTTGTAGCGCAAAAGTATATGCTATTGAATTTTTTGCTGTAATAATAGCAGATATTGTTAGTATTTATTACATATAGTTGTAGTTATAGGATTCTATAAATAACATTTGCTCACCTTCAGTTAATTATCCAATAAGTCATTAATCATTTGCTGCTACTTTGCACTCATTATTTCACTCTTTTCTCCCTCTACTCAAATGTGTACTTTTACAATGTGTGCTACTAAGATTTCCTTCCTCTGGGACAGGAAACCTGACAGTCTATTTCTTACTTGAAGAATGAATGTTGCTCACTAGTCAAGCTTGACTCTAGTGTTTATACTTTTGTTAAGGTTCGAGACTTATTTGCCCTTGCTCGGAAGAATGCCCCCTGTATTCTTTTCATTGATGAAATAGATGCTGTGGGAAGGAAGAGAGGAAGAGGCAATTTTGGAGGGCAGAGTGAACAGGAAAATACACTCAACCAACTGCTTGTGGAAATGGATGGTGAATATTCAAGTCTTTTGTATTTTAAATGATGTTTTATATTGTTTTATATGTCTCTAAAACGACAATCCTCATGCCACTGGTAAGTGCAAAAGAAGGAAAAGCATACTCTAAAACAAACAACCTTTCCCAAGTCAGTACTGCAGATTTAGTATTTTCATGCTAACCCTCAGGTTGATGTCCAAACCTAGCCAGCCAATTCATAGGAAAATGTTGATAATCTTCAAAACCCAATGCAAGGTTGCTGTCAGTTGGAATTCACTCAGTGGCAGTGGGTTGGGTTTGATTCAGTTTGCTGTTGATACCATACCAGTGTAGATGACAGCAGAATACAAGGGGGTACAGAAAATGACTGAAAATACCACCCACCTCCCCCCAAAAAAGCTATGTATTTAAATTTTTTTACAAAATAACCTTATCACCTTCAAAGTACTCTCCATTGCATTTAATGCATTTGTCAAATCTGTGTTTCTATTCTTGGAAACATTTTTCAAAATCATCTATATAGATAGCTGACAGCACCTTCATTTATTTTCTTCACCTCTTCCATGTGGTCAATTTGCTCTCCTTTCATGTCCCTCTTCATTGATGGAAACAAAAAGTAGTGGAATGGAGCGAGGTTAGGTGAGTAAGATGCATGGGGCAAGAAAGGCATGCTGTTTTTTTGCCAAAAACTCGCACACTGAGATAGCTGTGTGAGCAGGTGCATTGTTGTGGTGGGAAAATCAGCCCTCCGTCTGCCACAAATCAGGCCTTTTTGTCACACACTGTTATGCAATCTATCCAAAACCTCTAAATACAAAGCTTGATTAACAGTCTGCCCCTCACATCAAAAAATCAAATGAGCATCGGTGTTTTGGGGTACCCCCTCGGATTCTCGTATGGCTGTAACTTTATTATTATTGGTGTTAAAATGGCATTTATACCTGATGTGGAATGAGAAAAATTGGTGAAATCATTTAGAAAATAATTTTATTCTCATTATCAAAATCATGATTCTGAAACATCAAGAAAACGCCACGCATAATCAGGTGTAAAACTGGCAATTTTAGAAAGTGTCAATCTTTCCCTTTTAGTCCCATTTTTTTCCTGTTATTTAGTAAGATCTATTTGTAGGCTGACTTCATCCTCCTGTTAATACATGTGGACACTTGACTGTGTGCAGAAATGTTGAACTGCTTTAGATTGCTAAGCCTGGTGTAAACCCCACAGTGAAAAGTCCCCTACACATTCTGAAGGTCAGTCTCTACTTAGAGTGATGTGTTAGAACAGAACACTACATTTGGGAGAAGTCAAGCAAGTGAACTTCCCTAGTTAAGGGTGTCCTGATGGAGAAGGGTCTGCAGCTGTGACATTACTGAGAAATGTCTAATGAAACCACCTCTTGAATCTGGAAAAGAGATTACTTATGCGGAAGTTAGCATATTTCTCTAAATTTGTGTTGTGTTGTCCTGTGACCCAGGGAATTTGTTTAGACACGGCATGTTCAAATTGAATATTAGTATTTTGAAACCTTTAAAAAATAATCAACATATTCTAAGTTTGTAGTTGAATAACATTTTTGGTAACTTGTTTTTAGAGACTTGATTCTTAAAGTTTTGAATCAAATATATGACTATTGCCAATAAAATAAGATAAATAGTAAGTAAAATAGAACCATTTCTTACATATTGACATGGTTTGGGTTCAATATCCGGGTCATTATGTGAAAATTAGTATTAGTGAATTTGGAGGATAACTACATCAGATCACAAATTGAAAGTTGACTATATCATTACATAAGTGCTAAGTTACATGATTATATACCTGTCCAACTGTATCATTACATGACTGCCAAACCACTGAGAATATGGCCCAGGCAAATTGACACACAACTGTAACTATCACCTCTATCATAACGCTTAGCCTCCCACTTCTGTGTTTGCTGCTGCCAGATGTATCATTAATGGGCAGAATAGTTGAGTAGTAGATCTTTCCCTATTACTGTAAATACAAAAAAAGTTGGATAATGATATGTGAATAATAGGGGCGAATTCAAGTTTGTGTCTTGAAAAATCACTGGAAAATGAATTGGAAAGCATATTTAGTGAAGTAATACATTTACTTGTTTGTTTGTGAGCTGCAAAATGATTCGGATTCATAATGATCCGATAGGACAGAGTCAAACTGCCCTGTAGTGTTTCCTGTGCTATAATTCTTACAGAGCAGATTGCCAGGGTTTGTCTCCTGCAGAGCCATTGAAAGGTTTCAAACTGCCACCTTTCTGGTTCGCAGCTGGATGTTTAACGTTTGCATCACCAGAACTTATGAATGCATTGGTACTCCTCATAAAATATTTGTTTGTCAATGTTTCCAGTGAGATTGTGTTCATTTTATTGTACAGCCGTCACCACTGCAAACAAATTTTCCATCACCCTTAAGAGATGCTTGTTGCCTCCTAAGCAATAATGCTCACTTAGAAACTCTTGATGGACACACTCTTTCTTCCTTGTCTGATATACTAATGGTTAAATCTTTATTACTATCTTTTCAGGATTTAATACGACGACAAATGTAGTCATTTTGGCTGGCACCAACAGGCCAGACATTCTGGACCCTGCCCTGATGAGGCCAGGGCGTTTTGATAGACAGATCTTCATTGGTGAGATGATGTTCACTAGAGTCAGTTTAGTTCTTATGGTGATAGATGTAACTGTTTCATAGTGATTATTTTCCCCCCTTAAAAATAATTCTAAAGGACCACCAGACATAAAAGGAAGAGCCTCTATTTTCAAAGTTCACCTCAGACCACTAAAACTGGACAGTGCCCTGGAAAAGGAGAAACTGGCTAGAAAACTGGCATCCTTAACTCCAGGATTCTCCGGTGAGTGGAATAACCTGTGCTGTCTGTAAGTCTGCTTCACACCTATGTTCTTTGCAGCATTATTCATAGTCGCAAAACGATGGAAACAACCTAAGTGCCTGTTAGCAGATCAATGAATGAACAAATTATGGCACATGCACACAAGAGAATACTATGCACCATTAAAGAAATCTTCAAGATATTTTCATAACATGAGTGAATTTTATTCTTACGTGTTGACATTATGCTGAGTGAAATTTGGTCAGTCTCCAAAGGACAAATACTCTGGGACCACTGCTGTCAAAAGTCAAGAAAAGGTTTACACACACAAAGAAGCGTTCTTTGAAGGTTACCTGGGGCAAGGGAGAGTAAATCACTAAGGGGAAGTGTAGCTACGTATTCATTTGGGAGAAGGAAAAGGCAATATATAATAAAAAGGAGGTCAGTATAAAATGATCAGGGCAAAGAAAAATACTGGGAATAGCACAAGAATTAAATGCAATGAAAATAAACACTATTGCATACATAATCCTGCAGAGACAGTAATAGCAATCTGTGAGTAAGCATATATAGATGATCAAGCTGAACAGAGGTGGGAAGGAAATTGAGACAACACCCACAAATAAATACAAGAGGACTTCAAAAAGTTTGTGAAAAAATTTCCTTACGGAAGATTGGAACTTTCATATAGTGCTGGTGGGTCTGTAAATATGTACAGCTATTATGGAAAGCAAGGAGCCCTGGTGACATAGTGGTTACGTGTTGGGTTGCTAACCCCAAGATCAGCAGTTCAAACTCACCAGACACTCTATTTGAGAAAGACGGGACTTTTTATACCCATAAAAAATTATAGTCTCAGAAACTGATAAGGGGCAGTTCTACTCTCCTACAGAGCTGCCATGAGTTGGAATCAGCTCGGTGGCAGTGAGTTGTTATTTTTTTATTATGGAAAATAATAATGGCCCTACTTCACTGCAATTAGAAATTCCACCCATACCTCTGCTGGGTATGTTCTTTGAAGGCACTATTCACCAAAGCAAGAAGTTGGAAACAACCCATCAGTAGAAGAAAGAAGAAAGAGATTTTGGTACGCATACACTATAGAATACTGTACATTTCTTTAAAAAAAAGCTAAGGTACCTCATGACATGGATGGACTCAGAGAACATTATGTTGCATAAAGTTATGTCAATCATAAAAGAGCAAATAGTCTGAGTGGAGATCCAAAGCCCATTAGTAGGCCACTGGAGATCCCCTTGCAGAGGGGTCTCAG
>NW_022103955.1:600161-607638 GCF_000313985.2 Echinops telfairi
GAATGATGTACAAATGCACTTTACACAATTGATGTGTGTATGGATTGCAATAACAGTTGTATGAGCCCCTAATAAAATGTTTAAAAAAAAAAAAAGAGCAAATAGTGTATGGGACTATAAAGACAAAGACTTTCATACCAAAGGGAATTGGCTTTGGAAGTTCCCACAGGAGGAAATATTAAGCAGCAAACTAGAAGGTTGACAGATACTGACATTATGAAAGAGGATGGAGGTTCCTAACATGGAGGGAAAAAATTGGGGATGGTGGGTGGGGTTGATGAATGGCTAGAAAACTTGCATCCTGTTGAATGCAGAGTTGTTCATGTGAAATGTAAACCCCATCCTTAATTCACAATAAATTCATTTTTTAAAATCCATTTTTTCATGATCTTTTTGAAGCCCCTTGTATAGCTCTGACACGATAGCTCTGCAAGTTTATATGTGCTGTTCAGGAGCTCTGTTGGTATAGTGATTGCGAGTTGGGCTGCAATCTGCATTATCAGCAGTTCGAAACCACCAGCAGCTTCCATGGGAGAAAGACTGGGCTTTCTACTGCTATAAACAAAGTCTCAGAAACCCACAGTGGGTTACTATGAGTCAACATTGACTTGAAGGTAGCGAGGTTATATGCTATGTATACTTGAATGTACTGGAGCATACAGCAAGGTTGTGAAACCTGGTAGCCAGACACTTTTAGGGAATAAGTTACTTGGAAATTCACAGACTTGTGGAAACAATTAGTGCAAAAGACTAATGGACTATGAGGCCCAGGCCCCATGACCAACCAGATGGACTAGATGGTGCCTAGCTACCACTGCCAAGCACTCTAAAATAGATCACAGTAGAAGATCCTAGATGGAGTGGGAGACAAACAGGGAACACAATTTAAAATAATGGAAAGGACTAAGCTTATGGGTCTGATAGAGATTGGTAGAACTCCTAAGCCCTTAGACACTTTTTAAGCCTGGAGCTGAACTCACCCAATGGCTCAACTTTCAGCCAAACAGTAGACCTAAAGATGAACAGTAGCACTTGAGATGTACATGCTCTTTAGAACAGTCAATTATGTGAGGTGAAAATGGCAGTATTTGCCTGGGATATAGCTCAGAAGTTAGGACGGGGTAGGAAAGAAGGATGAATGCAATCAGTAACCATGTTATTGCATTGTAGAGATTGCCGTCAGTGTCACAAAATTTGTATGAATTATTGAGTGGAACACCAGTTTGCTCTGCAAACTTTCATCCAATTCACAATAAAAAGTTAAGAACCCACAAAAAACACCAATGACAAATGTGAGGTACCAGTTCTCTTTGTTACTTCTCACCTTTGGTCTCCCTAAGTTTATGTCATGTAACTTCTTATCACACGTCATCAAAGTGAGAAAATAAAGAATCCCGCCTTATTTAGTCTCTAACCCTTACCACTTTTCCTTTGCCTCTTGATTATTTTGCCACGTACTTTTGACAAGTGCTTATTATCTATAAATAGTTCATGAATTCAAGTATACTTAAAAAAATTTTAATACTGTTACCACAAAAGAGACCTGTGCTCATTAACAGCCATTCCTCCTCTCTGCAGTTCCTTCGCAACCACTAACTAACCTATTTTCTGTCTCCATGGACTTGGCTGTTCTGGACATTTCATAGTAATGGAATCACGTAATGCGATCTGCTATGCCGGCTGAGGTTCATTCAGGTGGTAGCATATATCAGAACTTCATTCCATTTATTGCCAAGCAATATTTCACTGGGGACACTGCATTTTGTTTATCCGCTCATTATCTGATAGAGTTTTAGATTATTTCTACTTCAGGGCTACTATGAATAATGATGGTCTCAGCATTACACCTGTAAGAATTACATGTGTTTAAATTTTGTTGTTCAACCAAATGTACTGAACAAAACAAAACCCAAATGTACTTGATTAGTCTTGTTTCAGATGAGCTATATTAACTATTATTTATTTTTAATAAGTATTAGATACTTACTATTTTTCACAAATAATATACTATACATAAAATGCTTTGTGTGTGGTTCGAAAAACATTTGTGTAAAAATGATAGTTACCTGATAGCTGTCTATTTTTTTTATTTTAAATAGTTGTATAGGTACTTTACCCACAATGCAATTCAATAGTTCAGTCATATCAAGAAGAACTTTACAGTCTGTTTAATTATCTATTTAATAATCCATTTTCGTTTCAATTCAGGGGACTAGAGTTGTGCCAGGCTATTGCTAAATTGTATTTACATTAAACCCTTATTTAATCTATAGCTGATTGAGAAAGTGACTATTGGGTTTGGAAATCCATAATGTGTGAGTCATCAATTTGATTGTATTGTGGTCTGTAAGCTCTTCTGCCTGTTTTTCTTATAGGCGCTGATGTTGCTAATGTCTGTAATGAGGCTGCTTTGATTGCTGCGAGGCACCTTTCAGACTCCATAAATCAGAAACACTTTGAACAAGCTATCGAACGAGTGATTGGTGGTAAGGCAACTCAGTGTTATTCAGGTCATGAAGCTGATGAGATGAATTTGAGGCAAGAGAGTTCTGTGTTTTGTAATTAAGTAGAAGTACATAGTGGATTACTGCTGGGGCTCACCAAGCCTGGCTGAGGCCTTCCATGAGCAAGCTTTTCTCTCTGATTTGAGTAGATAATGAGTGTTGTCAGAATGGTTCTGATGGGCTACATGGGGTTTGGTGCTGGTTCACATTCCAGCTTTGCTCTCTCTGGCAGCAGGTGCAAAGAGTGTCTGGCCCTGGATCTACCAACCTAGTTTTAAAAGAAGTTCATAATCTTCCAATTTCAAAACATTTCATGTCATGAGTTAATTTTGCTCTGGTGGATATTGGTGATGGACATAAAAGTTTACCAACAAGAGCTTACACTGCCAGCAAAGTGGGGGATACATGCTGTGTACATTCCTTGCTGTCTAAAACCCTGACTATAAAAATTCTGATACATAGTGACCCAGTATAAGACTTCTGAGCTTATAAATCTAAGGACGCAGACAGCCTCATCTTCTGAGGAAAAGCTGGCTAGTGGGTCCCAACAGTTGATCTTGCAGTTAGCAGTCCAGTGCTTACCCAGCTCCATCACCAAGGCTCCTTTTTCTTCTCTAAAGAGCTTATACTTTAATCCTTGTGGCAGAAGAATGGCAAGTTAACTATCTGGGAATTCAGTAGAGGGGAAAGCTCTGTGGAATGCAGTGGCTAACAGAACTTTAGAAGAAGTGGGATTTAAACTGAGTTAATAGGAAAATGGAATATGGCATGCAGTAGCATGAGCAGAAGAGGCTGAAGGTAGCAGTGCACACCTGTGTTTGAGGAAGAAACATAAACCTTTCCGACTCAGCTTCTGTGGGTAAGTATGTCTCAGTTAGAAAAGTTGCTTAATTCTAGATTTGGGGAAACCTTAAATGCTGAGCCCCAAGGCTTAGAGGACAGTTTGTCTTCTAGCCAATGTTGAACTAATAGGGTGTTTTCCTTAGCCACTAAGATAATCAGTGTTATTTTAAGGGAGAGAGTCTGGCATTGACCAGAGCAGAAACATCTGGATGCAGATACCTTGGAGTCATTACTGAAAAGCACACTGCTGTCCATTTGATTCTAACTCATAGCGGCCCTGTCGCACAAGTTAGAACTGCCCCTGTAAATTTCTGAGAATTTTAACTCTGTCTGGGAGTAGAAAGCCACCTCTTTCTCCCCTGGAATCAATAGTGCGAGGTAAGATGAAAGCAGGCAGTTCTCTGTCATACAGGGTAGCTGTGAGTGGGTTTTGTGATTTAGTTCTATGGTAGGCACGTAGCCTCTCATAAGAGTTCTTCTGGACACTGCATCTCTAAGAAATATGTTTTATAATCAAACTTGACCTATGGTTACCATGGGTGACGGAGGAAGAGTATTTGCTTAGGGAACATTGAGTTTATATTGAGGGTGGTGGAATCATTTGGAAAAGGATATACCTAATGGTTGTACCTAATGAAGAGTATAATCAATGGCATTGAGTTATACATGTAGAAGTTGGAGAATGTTTTGTATATTTTTGCCACAATTAAAAAAATAATTTCACGGGACAAAGGAGAAATATATCTTCTTGGGGCTACCCTTTTGCTTCCCTGGCTGGCCCCTTGTGCTCCTGGGACTGGCTGGTTAGTATCCCGGATGCCCCAGCATTGTTGTAGCTTACTCTTTGGAGGTATTTCCAGATCTCTAACTAGCTCATTGCCTTTGCCAACTATTGCCTGCCTTCTATTAGGAATATAGATTTCTTTTGGCAAGCATCTTTCTTTGCCCAGTACATAATTCTGTATTCTCATAACGGCAGTGAAGAACGTTTCAAGTTCTTGGTGTTATATGAGTGAGATTTAAACTTGTTAAAATTGAGGTAAATTCTGGATTTTATTTTGCATTTATTTCTGTTTACTTCGAAAGGTAGCATATATGATTGTGATAAACAACTTGGAAGGTAACCACTGGCTTCCCTATTGTCATGAAACAGGAGTCAGAAAAGCTTCCGTGGTCCAATACCAACCATTCTGCCTGCACCACTGCTTCTCTACTGTGTTCGATAATTTATTGCAGTGGCCACACAGAACTCACAGACAATACTCCCAAATTTATTTGGAGTTGGCATTGACTCAATGGCAATGAATTTTGAGTTGTGGATTAGAAAAGTTAATAGGTTAGAAAAGTTAGAAAAGTTAATAGGTTAGAAAAGTTAGAAAAGTTAATAGGTTACCGCAAGTCAGGATCAGCACACTGTAAAGATATAATCATTGGTCTCTTTAGCCAATAGCTGTCTCTCACTGGTATTCAACCTCATCCATGTAGCCTAGTCTCTCTCCAGTTCTTAGTCTCTCAAGCATGTGGTGCTTAGCCTTTGCCTCCACAACCTAGGAAGCCAATCCACCTTTCACTCTGTCTCACATTTCCATAGTTTTGAGTCAGGAGAAAAATACCCAAAAAACTCAACTACCATCAAGTCGATGCCATTTCACATTGACCCTATAACAGGATAGACCTGCCCCTGTGAGTTTCGGAGACTGTAACTTTTTTTTTTTATAACATTTTATTAGGGGCTCATACAACTGTTATCGCAATCCATACACACATCAATTGTGTAAAGCGTAACTTTTTATGGGAGTAGAAACTCCTGTTTTTCTCCCACAGAGTGGTTTGTAGTTTTGAACTGCTGGCCCTGCAGTTAGCAGCCTAATGCATAATCCACTAGACCAGCAAGGCTCTTTAGATAAGAAGGTGCTCCCTAGTCTTTGTGCTGCTCCCCTGTTTTTCAGTGCCACAATTTGTGATGCTTCTGCCATGTCAGACAGATCTCTTGAACGTGCTCTTCCAAGGTCCTTCAGGTGTCTCTCTTCTCCCACTGCTTCAAAGATGGCTCATCGTTGTAGCCAAGGGGGTGGTAATGAAAACTAACCAAGCGCCACTTAGTGTTACACACACCCGATTTGCACAGTCTTACCCAATTGTTTGGTTGAGTTACAGAGACTTAAGTAGAAGAGCCATAGGAAGAAATTTCATTCCACCCCAATGATTAGTAGAGGAATGGGCCTGGGAGCAGGAGTGGTGCATGTGCTTATACTTAAAATGGGGTGCATTTTTGAAGTTAGCCATTGCTTTTATTTTGCCTCTGGGAATTTTGGGATTGTCATGGGTAGTTATGTCTCTAAATGTAATTTTTTGTTTGTATGACATTACTGTCAATGCCCTTGACATAGGTCTTGATGTTTTTTTAGGTTTAGAGAAAAAAACCCAGGTTCTGCAGCCAGAGGAGAAAAAGACGGTGGCGTACCATGAAGCAGGGCATGCAGTTGCAGGCTGGTACCTGGAGCATGCAGACCCACTTTTGAAGGTAAAGCAATGTGTGTTAAGCCTAAGAAAGTCAACTGAGCATGCAAAAAATTACTCAGTTGCAGTTACTTGAGAAGAAAATGGCACATCACAAAGGATAAACATAAAAAGATGTTTAAATATAAAGAAATTTGGCAAGAACTTCTGGTGATGGCAGTAAAATGAAGGAGTCGTGCAGCCTCTCCCGCAGTTAAGTTATGGAATTTACAAGGAAAACTACTTTATTAAGGGGCCATAAAACATTCAAAAGTAGACCAAAGTTCAAAGATCATTGGCTCAAAGAAGCAGAAAGTGACTATTATGGCTTTCTTGCATGAAGGTTTTACTTGACCTCCTCAGCTACAGTGGTGGAAAATATTGACTTTATTTTCTTGTGATGGCAAAGGATTTGAGGAATACTGGCGGTTTATCAGGTAAATCCTGGAAGCAGTAAAACTACAGGAGAGACTCAAATTTGAGTAAAACATCCCCAATCCCTGGGTGACTAGTAAATTACACATGCGTAGGAGAGACCAAAGAACAATCTACTTTTAGAAGGCAGATATACCAATGAGACTGAGTGTATTCCTCAAACTGGTACAGTGTGGGCAGCAGAAAGCATAAGGTGGTGATGCTATGAGATGCCAGAAGAGCACTGAAAATTGAGGTGGGGAGTTCCCCTGAAGCAAGGGAACCATAGAGAAGACAATATTAGAGTGCTCACTAAACATCCTAAGGAACTTACAAAAAGCCACAAAAACTAGTCAGTGAATGTAGCAAGGTTGCTAGATTTAAGGTCCATAAAGATTGGTAGTATTTTTATATGTGAACAATGAATAATTAGTGGAATTTAAGAATCCCACTTCATTTATAGTAGCGCCCCAAATTAACAATGCTAGGAAAAGTTTTAACATAATATTTGTAGGACTTGTGCACTGAATAGAAGACCTAAATAACAATAGTGATATTCCATGTCCCTGGAATGTGTCAGTCTTTCCAACTTGATTTTTGTTTTAGCATAATTTCTATCCTAATTACAAGACTTTTTTATTTTGTAGAAATTGACTCACTATAAGTTTATATGAAAAACAGAATCTTAAACTAAAAGATTTAAGTTGAAGCTCTTAAAGTGTTTATAAGTAAACATACATAGATCATTGGATTAAAATAAAGTCCAGAAATAGGCCTATGTGTGTATTTAACAGATTTTCAACAGAGATTCCATGGTAATTCAAAACAAAGGATAGTCATAGAACAAATAGTTCTGGAACAGCTGAATATTCATATAATTTTAAAGTGAATGGAGGGAGTATATGAGAATTCTATATTTTCTGTACAATTTTTCTGTAAGCCTAGAACTGCTATAAAAAAATAATGTGTGGACCTAGGTGCAAATAATTATAGGTTTGGTAGTAGGGTGGCAGGTGGACATTGGGCCTCCTCATGCGCACTCCCCTAATACAAGAGCGCCTTGCTCAGCTAAACGGTCATTTCATGATATCTACCTTCACGACATGATCGCTGAAGACATACACAGTGCATAAGAAAATGTGGTGAAGAAAGCCGATGGTGCCCGGCTATCAAAAGATATAGTGTCTGGGGTCTTAAA
Source organism: Echinops telfairi (assembly GCF_000313985.2). Taxonomy (NCBI): domain Eukaryota; kingdom Metazoa; phylum Chordata; class Mammalia; order Afrosoricida; family Tenrecidae; genus Echinops; species Echinops telfairi. The sequence goes on from NW_022103955.1 coordinate 607,620, forward strand.
GGCTTGTAGGCAAACAAGC
>NW_022103955.1:609082-616677 GCF_000313985.2 Echinops telfairi
AGGAAAATGAGCTGATTCCGGGAACCCAAGAGGCAAGCGAATTTTGGGAATGATGAGGGCAACAAATGTATAGATGTGCTCTACACAATTGATTTATGTATTGTGATGAATTTTATGAGCCCCAATAAATTGATTTAAAAAAATAATGTGTGAAACAAAAAGAGGAGCAAGCATTGACTCTGGTCTCACCACATATAAAAAATTTTTATTTAAAACCTGTCAAAAAAAAAAGCTAACACTACAACTTGTAGAAGTGGTAGGAGGAAAAATCTCTGTGACTTCGAGTAGGCAAAACTTGCTTAAGACACAAATATGAACTGTGAAAGAAAAAGTAAGTAAAATTTCATCAAACTAAAAACACCCGAAAAGGTCAGCTGTACACTAAGTGCTTATACTGTAAATCTATACGGTTGGCAGTTTAAAACTACCAACCTCTCCTAGTAAGAAAGATGGGGCTTTCTTCTCGTGAATAGTTAGTCTCAGCAACTCCCAGGATTGCTATGAATCAGCATCGACTCCATGGCAGTGATTGAGTACGCTGAGAAATAGTTGCAAAACAGAAACAAAAGAGTTATATCTAGAATATATAAAACACCCTTAAAACTCAATAATAAAATAAGAAACCAATAAGATGTGAGCAGGCACATCATAATAGAGGGTTTATGCACATGAGTTATCAGGGAAATATAGATTAAAACTATGATGACTTAGCACCACACATCCACTGGAATTGTTAAAATGAAAAAGCACCAGGAGTTGGTAAAAATGTAGAGTAATTTGAATTCATGTTTTGCTGACAGAAATGTGAAGTGGTGCAACTCTATCAGAAAGATGTTAGGCAGTTTCTTACAGTGAACATTTCTATAACAACTAAGCATATGCAAGTTCAAGTTAAAGGTGAAGGAAATTAAAACAAGTCCATGAGAGACAAAATACGACCTCGAGTCTGTCCCACCCAAGTTTTGAGACTATCTCAGGAACAGATTTAATACATTGAACACTAATGACTAGAGACCTAATGAGCTATGGGAAGACATCAAGAATATTCTTTATTAAGAAAGCAAAAGGTCATTAAAAACACGGGGAGAAAAAGATCAAAAGATCAAAGTGGATGTCAGAAGAGACTCTGAAACTTGCTCTTAATCATAGAGTAGCTAAAGCAAAATGGAAGAAAGTTTGAATTCAAAGAGCTGAATAGAACATTTCAAAGGGCAGCTTGAGGAAACAAAGTCACATAATGAAGTGTACAAAGACCTCGAGGTAGAAAACCACAAAGGAGGAACATGCTCAGCATATCTGAAACTGAAAGAACTTGAGTTACAATATTGCGAGAGATGCTGTGGGTAAAATAATTGCATCAGCAGGAGGTATCCAGAGGAGATGGGAAGAATGCACAGAATCACTGTAACAAAGCCCTAGTCAGCATCACCATTTCAGGAGATAATGTCTGAGCAAGAACCATGATACTGAAGGAAGAAGTTCAAGCTGCACTGAAAACATCAGCCAAAAACAAGGCTCCAGAAATTAATGGAATACCAATTGAGATGTTTGAACAAGATGATGTAGCACCACAAGCCGTTAACTCATCTATGCCAGAACATTTGGAAGACAGCTACGTGGTCAACTGACTGGAGGAGACCATATTTGTACCTATTCCAAAGAAAAGTAATGCAACAGACTGTTCAAACTGTAGAACAATATCACTGATATCAAATGCAAGTAAAATTTTGCTGAAGATCATCCAGCAATGGTTGCATTGGTGTATTGGCATGGAACTGCCAGAAATTCAGGCCAGATTCTGTAGAGAACATGGAACAAGAGATATCATTGCTGATGTCAGATGGATATTGGCTGAAAACAGAATACCAGCACAATAAAATTTGTGTTTCATTGACTATGCCAGGCATTCCACTGTGTGGATCATAAACTGTAGATAATCTTGAGAAGAATGATAATTCCAGAATACTTCATTGTACTTGCGTGGAACTTATACATGCATCACAAGCCAGGTGTGTGACTAGAACAAGGGAATGCTTTGCATGGGTTAAAATCAGGAAAGGTGTGCATCAGAATTTTATCTTCTCACCATGCTGAGCAAATCACCAGAGAAGATGGATTATATGAAGAAAAATGTGGCATCTAGATCAGAGGAAGGCTTATTAACGTGATATACAGAGGACACAACCCTGCTTGCTGAAAATGAGGAGGACTTGAAACACTCGAAGATCAAGGATTGCAGCCTTCAGTATGGGTTGTGACTCAATGCAAACCAGACCAAAATCCTCACAACTGGACAATAGGTAATATCATGGTAAATGGAGAAAAGATTGGAGTTGTCAAGGTTTATGTCTTGTTTGGATCCATAATCGATGCTCGTGGAAGTAACAGTCAAGTGATAAAAACACGTGTTGGATTAGGTAAATCTGTTGCACAAGTCCTCTTTAGAGTATTGAAAAAGTAAAGCGTTTACTTTGAGGACTAAGGTGGGCCTGGCCCAACTCATGGTATTTTCAGTTGCCTCATAAGCATGTGAAAGTTGGACATTGAGAAAAGACGACTATGAAGAAGAATTGATGCATTTGAATTGCGGTACTGGTGAGGAATATTGAAAATTGTCATGGACTGCTAAAAGGACAAACATCTGCCTGTCAGAAGTACAACCAGAGGGGTCCTGAGACAGCAGTCCCTGGAGAAGGACGCCATGGCAAAGTGGAGGGGTAGCAGAAAAGAAGCAGGTCCTCAAAGAGATGGGCTGCCACAGTGGCTGCCACAGTGGACTCAGGCACAGGATCAAATGTGAGAGTAGCGCAGGACCGGGCAGTCTTTCATTCTGCTTTGCACAGGGTCCCTATGAGTCGTAAACAGCTCAATGGTACCTCACAGCTACAGCAAGCAATCTCTTCCTAAAGAAATGAAACCATGTCCACATTAAGACTTATGCTTTGTTCATAGTAGTTAAAAAATGAAAGCAGTCCTGATATCTTCAATAAAAAGAAATGGACTATTAATATACACAGTACTATCGGTAAGTCTCTGAAAGTTAAACCAAACACAAGTAGATTTTGTGCAAGTTAAGATTCTATTTACTTGCAGTTCTACAAATTTTGAACTAAACTATAGGTATGCTATAGTTGCCTAGAGTTTGACGTGTGGGGGGAGATTGACAACAAATGGGTATGAAAGAACTTTTGGGGATGATTTAAATGTTATGTCTTTATTGTAATATGGGATTCTATTTGTTAAAATAATAAAGCAATCTCAATCTTAGAGAAATGAACTGCATACTGGGTATATTAATTGGTTTGTAACTCATTCCTCTTTTTTTCCCTCAAAAGGAGAAAAAATGAAGGCAGGTAAAAGTGCCATCACATCTTGGTCTGCTACATTTCTTTTCTCTAAAGCATTGCTTCCTAAAGTGGATAAAATTGCTCCCGTGGGGGTGAGGGTTGTGGTGGGGAGGAGATGGGGCTAGAATGATTCAGGGCGCTGTAAAAGCAAATACCTACACTTTTATCCTGGACTGTGAACTATAGTACAAAAGTTTTTATTTGCCAGGGAGGTACTGAAATGGGCACAGTAGGCCAAATAAGTTTTGGAACCTATGCTCTATAAGAGTGTACAGCCAGGTCTGAGACTGAGATTAAATCTGTCTACACAGGGTGTGATCTGTTGTCAGAACAGGCTGCCACCTTGATCAGGTAGTGCTCACCAGTGATCCCATTGCCAACACTGTGGAATTTCAATTGAGTTTTCTAAAAAGACAAGAAATACATTTTAGAACTCTTAAAGTGAAGTTGTCCCAAGAGAAAACACTCCTCCCAAACAGTTGCTACTGCTAGATCTCATCTACCAGGGCTGGTGGATTGCAAAGTTATTGTGGCAAGCTGACTACTGCTAAACAGATTCACTGAGTTTTTCTATAGAAAACAAAAATGTCTTAATTAAATGTACATTTGATAGTGAAATCTTCATTTTGTATGCTTTTTATTACCAGGTATCTATCATCCCACGTGGCAAAGGATTAGGCTATGCTCAATATTTACCAAAAGAACAATACCTATATACCAAAGAGCAGCTCTTAGATAGGATGTGTATGACTTTAGGTGGTCGTGTGTCAGAAGAAATCTTCTTTGGAAGAATTACAACTGGTGCTCAAGATGACTTGAGAAAAGTAACTCAGAGTGCATATGCCCAAGTAAGTGTATGAAATAGAGTGTTTCTTCTGTGTATTATCACATTTGCATGAGAAATTGACATTCTTGAAATGAGCCTAGAACAATAGTATTGTGCTTAACTCTTTTAGGCTTTTTAGGCAGATTATTTTATAGATATCTGTGTGTATCATTTGAAACAGAAATTCAGTGCCTGTTTAGCAGTAATTCCTATTCCCTACTCCCCTAGCTTTTGTTGTTAGATGTCATCACGTTGGTTCTCACCCATAGCAACCTCATGCACAACAGAATGAAACACTAGCTGGCCCTGCACCAACCTCACAGTTGTTCCTATGCATGAGCCAATGTTGCAGCCCAGGTGTCATGCAAACTCCTAGAGTACCTTCCTCTTTTTGCTATCCCTGTAGTTTACCAACATGATGTCCTTCTTCAGAAACTGATGTCTCTTGACAGCATGCCCAAAGTGTATGAAAGGTGAAGTCTCACCATCGTTGCCTTTAAAGAACACTAGTTTTGGTTCTTCCAACACAGATTGATTTGTCCCTTTAGCATTTCATAGTACTTTAAATATTCTTCTCTAGCACCACAGCTCAGAAGCACTGATTTTCTACCGACTTCTTTGTTCAATGTCAGTTTTTCTGATCTCTTAAGATGTAGAAGTGATTAGCACTGATTTTTTAATTTCATTATTGTAGAATTCCTTCTTTTGTTTTCATAAAGTATTTAAAAGCAACAACCAACAGCAGGACTTTCTACTGGGTTCTGGTCTTGTTCTCCTTTCATCTGGATTTTGTTCTTCTAATCTAATTCACATTTTATTTCCAGCAATTCCTTCTTAATGTGAGGCTTGGCCCAGAAAAGAGCTTGTCTGGTTTGTTGGGGGGTGGGGGTGGGGTGCCAGTCTTTCCAGACCTTCCTCTGGACTCAGGGAACTAGAGGATTCAAATGGTCTTCTAGCTCTCACATGGCCATGCCACTTTCTAGGAAGAGCCTGTTGGACATTTTAGGGTTCTACCTCCTCAGGCCCATCAGGTCTGTCTTCTCTCTTTTCCCCTCTTACAAATAGTATTATCTTATAGGTGTTGTAGCTGTCGGTAACTGCTTCCCACCTCTTTGTCACTTAATTTTGTTGTACATGTTTGTAGTTTTCTGGTTTTGTTTTCTAGTTGAGTTTCAAATACTCTGCCATCGCTATTACCAGATAGACAGGATACCCTGCTCTATGAGTCAGGTCTTGAGCTGACTCAGGGCTACCATGTTAATATCCAAGTTAGAGAGCAATAGTACCATAAAATGTGTACGTTGATGCCATTATAAAAATGCACTGCCATTTTATAAAAATAATATTGATCAGTCAAGAAAAATGGATGCCTACCACTATTTATCTAAATTTTTCTGTCAGATTGTTCAATTCGGCATGAATGAAAAAGTGGGACAAATTTCCTTTGACCTTCCACGTCAAGGGGACATGGTATTGGAGAAACCTTACAGTGAAGCCACCGCACGACTAATAGATGATGAAGTCCGATTACTTATTAATGATGCTTATAAAAGGACAGTAGCTCTTCTCACAGAAAAGAAAGCCGATGTGGAGAAGGTAGGTACCAGTCATATGACTAATTTCCCATCAAGTTTGCAGGAAAAGAATAAAATGATAGATTGGATAGTTGATTGGTTTATAAAGTTCTGAGGTTCTCCTTTCTGGTCAGCTTGTGTACTCATTCATCCTAGCTATTTAGTGCCAGCTCTGTCTGGATGAGGCAGCTTGATAGCGTGGTGAGCAGAAGCACACAGCCCCACTTCGTATAGCTCTTACTTTCTAACTAGGAATATGAATGAGAGGTCAGTGAAGTATGCTAATAAGTATATCATAAACAATAATGAAATTAGCATTGCCCACCAGAGCTTTCAAGGAGCACAATGATTGATTGGATTTACAATTGTTTTTCACTGCCAGAATCAACAGTAATAAAAGATGAAAGAACAAAAAAAGAATTTACCACACACGAGACAACTAAGAAATTGGCATATGGAAGTTTAATTTAGCTTGATTATGGAATAACAGCAATAAACATGCTTGGTGAATCCTGTTGTTGCACCTCACTTGATAGTGGCTGTGAAAAGGGAGAGGCACATTCTCTGCAAACCATAAATTTCATGTATCCAGTAAACCAACTCTTCCAAGATCTATGCAATCAGCATTGGGAATTTTTTTGTTCATTCCACATTCCACATTCTAATGAGAAAAACACAATTGGAAAAGCCTCTAATAAGGGCTTTTGAGGCAATTAAAGGCTTTTCTCAGATATGTTTTTCAGTTAGCAAGTCTTCAGGGAAGCCTTCTATGCGCCTGCCTTGGAGCCAGTCCTTCCTCCACAGTCCTTGCCTAAATAGGAGAGAGAACTGGTGTACATGTGACATGGAGCCAGAGAAGGTTTTATATGAATGGGTGAAAGAGAGCTTAAATTTTAAATGAATCAGGGTAGAATATGAGGAGCCATAAAAAAAAAGACCTATGCTCATTTGTTTTTTTGATGTGAAGGGGACAATGCATTTCAAGTTTGTTCCTCCGGTCACACTGTTATACAAGCTTTCCATTTAGAAGTTCTGGAAAGATTACGTAATAGTGTGTGACCAAAAAAGGCCTAATTTGTGGCAGACAAAGTAGTTTGCCACCACGACAGTGCATCTATTCACGCAGCCATCTCATTGTGTCAGTTTTTGGCAAAAACAGCATGCCTCTCTTGCCCCATGCATCTTACCCGACCTCGCAATGTGCAACTTCTTTTTGTTTCCGCGAATGTAAAGGTTCATGAAAGGACAGCAATTTGATGACTTAGAACAGGTGAAGAAGAAAACAAGGGAAGTGCTGTCAGGTATACAGACAGATGAGTTTGAAAAAAATGTTTCCAAGAATGGAATCACAGATTTGACAAATGTCTTAGGTGTAATGGAGAGTAGTTTGAAGGTGATAGGTTGTTTTGTAAAAAAATTTAAATAAATAGCTTTGGGAAAACATTCCAGTTGGTGGGGTGGGTGGGAGTGGAGGTACCCCCTAGTACTTGAAAGAAAGGAGGACTATGCACTATGGAAACACAGACGTGTGTACAGTGGGCTTGAGAGAGTTTTTCAGAAAATAGAATTAAAAGATAATGCTCTTTTGTGGTTCTTTTTTTCTTTTTTTATCGTTTTATTAGGGGCTCATACAGCTCTTATCACAATCCATACATACATCAATTGTGTAAAGCACATTTGTACATTCATTGCCCTCATCATTCTCAAAACATTTGCTCTACACTTAAGCGCCCAGCATCAAGTCCTCATTTTTCCCCCTCCGTCCCTGCTCCCCCCTCCCTCATGAGCCCTTGATAATTTATAAATTATTATTTTGTCATATCTTGCCCTGTCCAACGTCTCCCTTCA
>NW_022103955.1:619826-624608 GCF_000313985.2 Echinops telfairi
ATCCCATTTGTCAATTTCTGCCTCCTCTGTGTTTGTGTCCTTCCCTATTTCTGATAGCCTATGTATTCCCTGTGCCAAAGTTCTCAAGTTGGTCCCAATACCCTCATTGATGGCTCAAGGTCTGTGATCCACCTTGAGTTTATTCTTGTGCATGGAGTAAGATAAGGGTCTTGCTTCAGTTTTCTGCAGGTAAATATCCATTTTTTTCAGCACCACTTGTTAAAGAGCATGCCTTCCCATTTGATATTTTGGGGGCCCTTATCAAAGATCAGTTGTCTGTATGATGATGATTTTATTTCTGGGTTTTCAGTTCTTTTCCATTGGTCTGAGTATCTGTCATTGTACCAATACCATGCAGTTTTGACAACTCTGGCTGTACAGTATGTGCTAAAGTCAGGTAAAGCAAGCCCTCCCACCATGTCCTTCTTCTTGAGGAGTTCTCTGCTAATTCTGGGCTTCTTCCCTCTCCATATGAAGTTGGCAATCAGTTTTTCCATTTCTTCGAAGAAAGAGGTTAATTGTATCGGGATTGCATTAAACTTACATAGTGCCTTTGGCAGAACTGACATCTTTAATATGTTGAGTCTTCCAATCCACGAGCAAGGTATATTCTCCCATTTGTTGAGGTCGCCCTTGGATTCTTGTAATAGTGTTCTGTAGTTTTCCCCCATATAGATCTTTTGTTCATTTGGTCAGGTATATCCTTAGATATTTCAATTTGTATTTGGCTGTTGTAAAGGGTACCACCTTTTTGATCTCCTCTTCTGTGGTCTTACCCAATGTGTATAGCAGTCCGATGAACTTCTGTTTGTTGATCTTATATCCTGCCACACTGCCAAACTCCTCTATTGCTTCCAGTACTCCCCTTGTGGAACTTTTGGGATTTTCCATATATAAAATCATATCATCTGTAAATAACAATAGTTTCACCTCCTCCTTCCCCAGGCGAATTCATTTGATGTCTCTTCTTTGCTTTATGCTGTTAGCTAAAACCTCCAGGACGATCTTTAATAAGAGTGGTGACAAGGGGCATCCTTGTCTGGTCCCCTTTTTCAGTAGGATTGTGTTAGTCTTTTCTCCATTGACTACCACATTGGCTGTTGCCTTTTCATATATTGCTCGTAATCTCTTGAGGAACTTTCCTTCCATTCCTATCTTTTCACGTGTCTTAAACAGGAACTGGTGTTGGATGTTGTCGAATGCTTTTTCTGCATCGATTGATATTATCATGTGGTTCTTATAGTTTTTCATGTTAATGTGACGAATAATGCTAATGGACTTTCGTATGTTGAACCACCCCTGCATCCCTGTTATGAAGCCCACTTGGTCATGGTGAATTATTTGTTTTATATACTTTTGTATTCTGTTGGCTAGTATTTTGTTAAGGATTTTTGCATCAGTGTTCATTAGGGATATTGGTCTGTAGTTCTCAATTCTTGTGGGATCCTTGCCTGGTTTTGTATCAGACTTATACTAGCTTCATAGAAGGAGTTCGGGAGTTTGCCATCTTTTTCTATTCTCTGGAAGAGTTTGTGTAGGGTTGGTGTTAGTTCTTCCCTAAATGCTTAGTAGAGTTCTCCAGCGAAGCCATCTGGTCCAGGGGAATTTTTTGTTGGTAATCCCTTGATAACCTTGTCTATTTCTTCTATTGATATGGGTTTGTTGAGATTCATGACGTCCACCGAGGATAGTCTAGGGTGGGATTGTTTTTCCAAGAATTTGTTCATGTCTTCCAAATTGTTGAATTCATTGGAGTACAATCCTTCATAGTACTGTGTAACTAACTATCCCTTGGATTTCATTAGGGTCTGTTGTATTGTCCCCTCTTTCATCCCTTATTCTTGCTTTTGAAATTTGTTCCCTCCTTTCTTTGGTTAGGTTTACAAGTGGTCTGTCAATTCTGTTTATTCTTTCATAGAACCAACTTTTAGCAGCATAAATTTTTTCACTAGTTTTCTTATTTTTCCTCTCCTGAATTAGCCCTGATTTTTATAATTTCTTATCTTTTTCTATTAGTAGGATTATCCTGCTGACTCTGTAAATTTTGTGCCAGCATGTCTATCATGATTCTCTCTTCCTTTCTCAGGTGTGCATGTATTGCTATGAAGCTTCCTCTAATGACTGCCTTTGCTGTGTCCCATAAGTTTTGGTATGTCGTGTGCTCATTCTCGTTGGTTTCTAGAAATTTCCTAATTTCATCTCTGATCTGCGCCAGTGCGCACTCCTTTTGCAGTAGAGTTATTCATCCTCCAATTGTTTGCTCTTATTTTCTTTGTCTTTTGTTGATTTCCATCCTAATGGCAAAGTAGTCAGAGAGAGAAGTCTGTATGATATCAATGTTCTTAAATTTATGTAGATTTGCCTTATGCCCCAGCGTGTTGTCTATCTTCAAATAAGTGCCATGTGGGTTTGAAAAGAGTGTGAACTTTTTTGTATTTTGATGAAAAACTCTAATCTTATCAGGTCAGATTGTCTAATTGTCGTGTTTAGATCTCTAGCCTCCTTGTTGAGTTTCTTTCCCTTTAATCTATCTTTCTCAGAGAGTGGTGTGTTGAAGTCACCCACTATAATTGTTGAGGCTGTGATTTCTTTTTTCATCTTTTGGAGTGTTTGGTTGATGTATTCAGCGGGCCTCTCATTTGGGGAATATATGTTTACAATGCTTTGTGGTTCTTTCTCTACTATTCCCTGGAGCATTATATAGTGTCCCTCCTTATCTCTTTTTATGGTTTTCAATTTGAGGTCAATTTTATTCAAGATTAGGATTGCAACGCCTGCTTTTTTTGAATTGCTATTTGCTTGGTATGACTTTCCCCAACCTTTGATTCGCAGCCTATTTTTGTCTGTAGCCTTGAGATGTGTCTCCTGTAGGCAGCAGATTGATGGCCTGTGTTTTCTAAGCCAGTCTGCTAGCTTCAGTCTTTTAATGCCCGAGTTCAGTCCATTGATATTCAGGGTTATTATCTCCATCTGCGGACTCTGTGATGTCATCTTATACCTTTTTTGTTGAGAGTTTTCCTACTTTCCTTTCTCATTAGTGTGTTGTGCATGTGTGTATCATTCTTGGCTTCTTTCCATCCTTAAGCCAATGTTATCTTGAGGTCTGTTTTCATTTTGTTGCCCTCTGGGTGAGGTTGCTCTATGTGGTGATCGCTGATTTATGCTTGGTGAGTGTTGTTCTTCTGCCCATACTGGGTTGGCAAAGATCTTTTGTAGGGCTCGGTTTCTTCTAATGTATTCTTTGAGTTTTTCCTTGTCCTGGAAGACTCTTACTTCTCCATCTATCTTGATCGATAATTTGGCTGGGTAGAGTATTCTTGGGTTTGCGTTGTTTTCCTTCAATTTTTGGAATATGTTATTCCACTCTCTCCTCTTCTTCATAGTTTCTGCTGATAGGTCTGAGCATATTCCTATTTGGGACCCTTTATATATGATTGCTTGTTTTTCCCTAGCTGCTCTCATGATTTTCTCCTTTTCCTCAAAGTTGGATAGTTTAACTATTATGTGCCTTGGTGACTTCTTCTTGGGATTCATTCTAACTGGTGTTCTTTCAGCCTCCTGAATGGTTGCGTGGTTTTCATTCATTAAGCTGGGGGAAGTTTTCCTCCAAGAATTCTCTCGCTATTGTTGCAGATGACTTCTTTGTTGTGTCTTCCTCCGGCAAGCCAATAATTCTAATGTTCCACTTCATAGCATCAGACATAGCTCTTAGATTTTCTACAGCTTCTCTGATGATCTTATTAGATTTTTGTTTGCGTTTGTTGAAGTCTGCTTGCCTGCCCTCCAAGTCACTGATGCAGTCCTCTAATTCCTCCAGTCGATTCTCAAGGTCTGTGTTTCTGCTATTGGTTTTTGTTATCTCCTCCCTAAGCTCCTGTATTTCCCTTTGGTGTATGGCCTTTATCTCCTCTATTATTTTATCCTTTTTATGTATGACTCCAAGCAGCATTCTGAAAATTGCTTTCTGTGGCAGCTCAATGTGTGCTGCTTCTATGTATGTTGTTATGTTCGGGATATCTTCTGCCATTGCCTTTTGTTTCTCCTGTTTTTTTTGTTGAGGTGCATGGGGCTGATGGCTGTTTGCGTTGTATTGTTTTAGAGGAGCAAGGTGCCATTTTCCAGGGAGTTGAAGAACACTGACTCTCTCTGGGGGACTTGTAGGAATGCTTCTTCAAACTGCCTACAGCTAATTACTGTTGGATTAACCTACTCCTTTATATTCCTGTAGCTTCCCTATCAGTGGGTTGCCTGCTTTGGTGTTGCGGAGGTTGGGCAGACGTTCCTGCAACAGCTTGGAATGTTGATGAGTGTTGGCCGAGCTGCCTTATGCCCCCAGGTACACAGGCAGGAATTCCCCAGTGAGAAGTTGGGTGGAGTATCCCCTGGTGGTGAAGCAGGGCTTTCCCTAGCCTCGGGCTAGCTACACAGTGTGGAGCTCACCTAGCTGGGTGTGGTGCAAGTGTAAGTGCCCTAGGCGGCAGTGGAAAGCTGTTGCTGTGCTGAGAAAAAGCCCCTGCACAGACCTCCCCGACTGGGAGAACAGAGAGCAAATATGTAAACAAAAGCTACAATGTAGCTGAACCCCGATCCCTGCCCGTTGAGCTGCAAGGGTCCAGTCCCTGCCCTGAGGCCAGCAGGGGCAAACTGTGGCTGTGTTAAGACCAAATCCCCCTGTGGGCTCCAAATGGTCCCTGCTCTGGCAGAGACAGTGGCGGGGCCAAGGTCAAGCCCCAGCCAGCTTCCACTGAGGTAAGCCAAAAGCCCCAAGCCCCTCAAAACCCC
>NW_022103955.1:624708-678749 GCF_000313985.2 Echinops telfairi
GAGGTTGGGCAGAGGTTCCTGCAACAGCTTGGAATGTTGATGAGTGTTGGCCTTCTGCCTCCAGGTGCACTGGCAGGAATTCCCTGGTGAGAAGTTGGACAGAGGGGAAGCAGGGCTTTCCCTAGCCTCGGGATAACTACACAGGGTGGAGCTCACCTAGCTGGGTGTGGTGCAGGCGTAAATACCCTAGGCTAAGGGGAGTGGTCTGGAGGTCAGCAGTGGAGTGTGAGAGAACAGGAAAGAGAAAAGAGGAGAAAAAAATTAAAAAGTAAGACCAGTTTAGACTGTGCAGTAATATAGGGAAGAGAGGGAAACAAAAGCAACTATGTAGCTGAGTCCCACTCCCACCCAAATGGTTTAGTGCCTGCTCCAAGGCAGCTGGGGCAATCCGCAGCTGAGCTGAGAAAAAGCCCCTGCTCGGCACTCAAAGACCATGGGGGTACAGAGAGCAGAGATGGAAACAAAAGCAACAATGTAGCTGAACCCCGATCCCTGCCTGTGGAGCTGCAAGGGTCCAGACCCTGCCCCGAGGCAGGTGGGGACAAACTGTGGTTTTGTCCATACCAGGCCCCCTACTGGCTCCAAATGGTCCCTGCTCCGGCAGAGACAGTGGCGGGGCCAAGGTCAAGCCCCAGCCGGCTTCCACTGAGGTAAGCCAAAAGCCCCAAGCCCCTCAAAACCCCATGGATCTGTGCCTACTTATCTTTATTATGCTCCTCCTGTGTACCAGTTGTATTAAAGATCCCTCTAAGCAACTCTCCTGGGCTGGATTCTGCTGAGTCCCTCTGGTATGTGTCATTCCGTCACCATCTCTCAGATCGATAATGCATTTTTTCCACTGACTTTGACGTCGCCTCATATAGTATAGAGAAGAGGATAGGGTTTAAGGGGTAGACAGTGAAGGGTTACAGAACTAGATGAGAAGGGCCTCCAAAGTTACACAGACAATGTGGAGCATAGTTTTAGAAATAGAAGTAACCTAAAAATGATCTAATCTAGCTTCCTTGTCAGTGTAATTGGGGGTCTTTGAGGAATGTAATGATAAGCAGAAATGATCATTATATAAAATGATGGGTATGGCAGCAGAGTGGAAGAACACAAGACAGCTCACATTCCTGAGATGATGCCAGTGGGAGCAGGCAAGGTAGAATTATAAAAAGAAGATTTATTAATTAGATACAGAAAGGGAAAAAAAAATCTCCCAAAGACTTCAGTGATGGCAGACAGGAGCTGGTGGAAGGCAGCAAGGTGCAGTTTGATACTCAAGAGTGTGTGAGTAATGGGTTGTTGCACCTCGAGTGTGGACACGTGTTCTTGGCTAGAGGTAAGGGTTTGTAATTTCATATAGAAGATTGTGGAAAACAAGGAAAGAAGCTGTAAGAGATCACGGGAAGCAGAATTCGCTCTAGATTACTACCTCCATGAGAGCAAAAGGCATGTGTGACAATTTTTAAGAGTAAGGATTCCATTTGTATTGAATAGATGCTCAAATGCATCCAGGGAATAAGTCTATTATCTTACTCCTTTCATATATACCATATATACTTGTGTATAAGCCGAGTTTTTCAGCATATTTTTAATGCAGTTTTGTGGTAAAATTAAGTGCCTCGGCTAATACTTGGGTCAGCTTATACTCGAGTATATACGGTACATAGAACATGTTATGACAATAATTGGATAGAAAAAAAATCAGTTGAAAGAGAATTGGTTCAATGTGGTATATACACACACACACATACATATATATGCAAATTGATAATTAAGATGTCTAGGAAAAAGGAATTAAAATAATGTTTATTTCTCCAGTGCTTATATCTGCAAACTGTATTTTAAAAACCAGAGCTTTTGAATATTTTGATTATGTTTTTTCAAGAGTTTGTAATCTCTTAGAGATGTATGAAAACATATGGATAAAATATGACATCTGGTTTGGGTTTTTTTGGGGGGGGGTTGTTTTTTCAAAATAGTTCAAGGAATAGGTAAAAAATTGACTTTAAATTGATAATGTTTTATAATGGTTACATGGGGATTGGTTAGCCATTCAATTTCTGTATGTATTGAAAATACTTTGTAAGGAGTTTGAAATATCAAAACAAGAGTTTATTTCATATCTTTTAAAACCATAACATTTAATATAAACTATAGATATATTAAATTTTTAAGTAGTGTACTGTCTCTGGAACTAAATCCATTTTCTACTCATAATAACCCAATTGGTTAGGATAGAACTGCCCCTATGGGTTTCTGAGACTCAATTTTTTGTGGGAGTAGTATGCCTTGTCTTTTGCCAGCAGTTTATAATTTAAGCAGCTTAATTTTCTTTTACAACAGTCAGATCACCTAACATGAACACCATCCTCTAGTCTCCTGACAAAATCACTTTCTTCCACAACATAACCATTCAGGTCTCCCCTGTTCTGTGACCCTTTTCTGTGTAGTGGCAAAGTTATAGGTCAGCAATAGCAAATGATTAAAACTTCAAGACAATATATTTGGGTGTTAACTTTGTTTTCATTTTGTATTTTTGCCCCAGCCTGCCTCTAGTAACCGCTTTCACTACTTATCCTTCCAGCATTTCTGTATGTACAAACACTTAAAGATATATTCTTTTCTACATTAAAAATCAAATGTAGCACCTTATATATATTGTGTATTTTGCTGTTTTCATTTATGTATCCTTGAGATATATATAGAACAAAGAGAACTTCTACTTTTCTTTATTACAGATTCATAATTACTCATTCTATATATGCACTGTCCCATGTGGTGGACATTTTTGCTTGTAATACTTTAAAACATTACGTTTCTAACACTTTTGTTGCTTATATTTATTTGCCTCTTTAAATTCATGTTACCTAGTATATAAGACATTTTTTCCCAGTCACCTTAAATCTTTATTTCAAATGGTTTAGGCTATGAGTAAGAACGTGATTACCTTTAAGTAAATATTTATTGAGTAACTGTATTTAATGGAAATTGTTCGTTTCAGGTTGCTCTCCTATTGTTAGAAAAAGAAGTATTAGATAAGAGTGATATGGTTGAACTTTTGGGCCCAAGACCGTTTGTGGAAAAATCTACCTATGAGGAATTTGTGGAAGGGACTGGCAGCTTGGACGAGGACACATCACTTCCAGATGGCTTGAAGGATTGGAACAAAGAGCGTGAGAAGAAGACAGAGGAGCCCACGGATCAGAAAATGGTGAACCAGATCAAAGGACAGATGCCAATCTAATTGTGTGTGGTTGCAATTTACACATTATTTCAACTTGGCTTTCACAGGAGAATGAGAACACTGCTAAGTTGATTTTTAAATCAACTTAAAAGTCAACTTACCCAGGTGAAATGGTGAGAAGAGTAGTATTTAGTCTTCTACCTCAGAGTTGTGGTGGGAATGGCAGTGTGACTTTCTGAATATCTTAGAGCTTCGTTGGACAGTGCAAGGCCTGTGAGTGCCTTGGACTGCTGGTTTCTCCTGGACCCTCAGGAAAGTGGGCTGACCATGTGCTAGGGTAATGAATATGTGAAATCTAGATAGGAGTTGAGAGCTACTTTTTCTTTTGATTGTCCACATCCTATTTCCATTTATTTTCCCACTATAGATGCAGGTTGCCATGGACAGTGAAATCAAATTCAAATTCAGATAAGAATATTTTCATTTGACCTAATATTTTAATAATCAAATTCTGATTACTTGTTGCTGTTTAATGGAATGGTTTTCTACAAAGAGCTGTAATATTTAAAAATAGTAATGTATTATGTAATTATGGCTTCTTTACATCAAGAAAAAAATAAACACTATACTTTTTTTTTCTGAGTACAAAAAAGTCCATATTTTTAAAAGCATAATGGCTTAGGAATTAAATGTTCTTGCTTTTTCTCATCAGCTAATGTATTTTTATACAAATGATGCACACATTATGAAGGTTGGTTTTTTTTAATTAATTTATTTTTTTTGCTAACCTTGACTTCCCTTCTCTCAGGACATTTTTGTAATCATGCTCTTTTTTTTTAACAGCAACATGTTTAACACATTAAAATTAGCATGTTTACAAAACTACCTTGGTGAGGGAGTGTTTGGCAGAAACCATATAATGCACATATTTTTATGTTAAAAAAAAATCTAGATTTGTGTATTCTGGGCTGACATACTGGATTTTGTATGTAATATAGACAAAGTATACTGTGAGGCAGTGGGTTTAAGGAGCTGGGTGATGATGTCAGCATAATAATCTTCGCTAGCTAGACCTTCGAAGACTTTGACCACACTGTCTGGGTCTAGGGGTGGATCAGGATGGTGGGCTTTGACAGGTTGTTACAGATCATCCTCTCCATGTTCAGGAATAATGACGCTAGTTGTCAAGGTCCTGTAACAGTTGTTTTCTGTGGTTTCTCAATAAAGTGGTTCAACTCTTTAGCTACCACTACTTTCTATTTGAAGAGAGTTAGGTAGTTTATGGTCACAAAGATACTACAGCACCCACACAGTGTTTTTTGGATTTTTGTTGTTGTTATGTGTAAGGTTTCCAAGAGTCAGAGTTGACTTGGCAGAAGTAGCCTCAATTAATGTAATTAATGTATTTTGCAGTGTTGCAGAAAACATGATATCGGAAGTGTTGCAGACCTACCTCAGAGTTCTTACAAGATGAGTTCACTTGGTTTTCAAGCACCATGATTTGGATTTGGAACTACCAAACATTTTTTAGCAGCTTCCTTAAATGG
Source organism: Echinops telfairi (assembly GCF_000313985.2). Classification (NCBI taxonomy): domain Eukaryota; kingdom Metazoa; phylum Chordata; class Mammalia; order Afrosoricida; family Tenrecidae; genus Echinops; species Echinops telfairi. Next base: position 629,428 of record NW_022103955.1, read on the forward strand.
TATTCCAACTTGCTTTCATATTTATCTAATCGTGTTGTGAGCACAGGGGTTTCAGGCTTGAGATGTAAAATTATATGGTGTCTCTGGAGACAATTAGAAGGCAAGACTGTCTTCAAGCATAGAACTGGCTGAACATTATGACCCACTGACCATCACTTGGGAATTGGCACTCTTCCCCCCACAACACCATCATTACACTTCTACTAAACCCTCTGCCAATGGTCTTCTGAAGAAGCATACTGCCTATCTTCCTCATAGGATGATTTTAGGAAGTAGCTTTTGAAAGAATTGTTTTAAAGCTGTAAGATTCACCTACTCCTGACAGGGATTCAGCAAGGGCAATGTAACAAAGAGAAATTACTGAAACCCAAATGAAGGCTGAGCATGATAGTGGACATGACAAGAGGAAAGTAAAAGGAAATAGAGGAAAGAACTAGGAGGCAAATGGTATTTATAGAGGTCTAAATACAGGCATGTACATATGTAAATATATTTATATAGGATGGTGGGGAAATAGATCTATGTAGATATATTTATAGTGGACATTGGACCTCCACTCAAATACTTACTCAATGCAAAAACACTTTGTTCTGTTAAATTGGCATTCCATGATGCGCACCTTCCCAACACAATTGCAGAAGACAAGTGTGTGCATAAAGCAAATGTGGTGAAGAAAGCTGATGGTACCCAGCTATCAAAAGATACAGCGTCTGGGGTCTAAAAGGCTTGAAGATAAACAAGTGGCCATCCAGCTCAGAAGCAACAAAGCCCACATGGAAGAAGCACACCAGCCTGAGCGATCACAAGGTGTAGAAGGGATCAGGGATCAGGCATCAAAGAACAAAAAATCCTATCATTGTAAATGAAGGTGAGTGCAGAGTAGAGACCCAAAGACGATCTGTAGTCAACTGGACACCCCCTTACAGAAGGATCGTGGGGAGGAGACGAGCCAGTTAGGGTGCAGGGTATCAACAATGAAACATACAACTTTTCCTCTAGTTCTTAAATGCTTCCTTCCCCCACTATCATGATCCCAATTCTACCTTACAAATCTAGCTAGACCAGAGGATGTACATTTGTACAGATACGAACTGGAAACATGGGGAATCCAGGACAGATGATCCCTTCAGGACCAGTGGTCAGAGTGGCGATACCTAGAGGGTAGAGGAAAGGTGGGGTAAAAAGGGGGAACCAATTACAAGGATCTACATATAACCTCCTCCCTGGGGGATGGACAACAGTAAAGTGGGTGAAGGGAGATGTCGGACAGTGTAAGATATGACAAAACAATAATTTATAAATTATCAAGGGTTCATGAGGGAGGGACAGGGAGGGATAAAATGAGCTGATATCAAGGGCTCAGTTAGAAAATGTTTTGAGAATGATGATGGCAACAACTGTACAAAAGTGCTTGACATGATGTATGTATGGATTGTGATAAAAATTGTACGAGCCCTCAATAAAATGATTTTTTTTTAAAAAATCACCTAGTTAGATGAGGGATTGGTGATTTATTCATAAAATTCTTGCCTTCCATGCACCAGACCCAGGTTCAATTTCTAACCATTTCTCCACTAGAGGTTTGCATGGTACTATGGTGCTCAGCAGGTTTCACTGGATGCTTGCAGACTAAGAAGAAACACCTCATGATCTGTTTCCTAAAATCAGGTAATTACAGCCAGTAACGGTGGGACAGGACCAGGCAGTATTTTGTTTTCCTTGTGCAAGGGCTAGAAATTAGAGCTGCTCGTTCTCCATCGGCACCTCTTCGAGGAAAGTGTGCTGGGCTGAACTAGGCTGGGCCTCCCATGGAATTGGTGGGTTATGCCAAAAAGTCCCATTTGATCCAGCACACTACACATGAGACTGTTGGTGACTCAACTCATGCTCTGGCACCTTTAAAAAAAAGACAAACCCCAGTGCCATCTAGTCGACTCATTAGTAACCCTAGGAACAGAACTGCTCTTTAGGGTTTCCAAGACTGAGTTTTAACAGGTGTTTAACTTTATTCCCATAGAATGGCAGGTGGGGTGGTCCCAACAAACCTTATAGTGGTTAAAAGCCCAACACAACCCAGTGTGCCACCAAGACTGTGTAGACAGTACTCGAATGGCCTGACATAGTTGCTTAGCCTCAATGGTTTACCTTGGTTCTGCAAAGAGATCCTTAATAGCTTCAACCCGCCCTTTGAGGGGACCATGTAGTACACAGCAAGCACTCTCTGTACTCATCTTTTCATATTCTTCAAGATCAAGTTGGAATCTGGTTGGAATGTTTATGGCGAGGTGTTTGGTTTTTTTACACACCATACCCTCAAATAGCTCAGAATTCTTTCTGCAAAGGGGGCTTTGCTTGCACATCTGTCAAATCTTACTGTGTTCCAATCTTGCCCTGGTCTGGGGTCTGGAATGCTTGTGCTCATTGTACACTAGGGGCAGGACAGGGAAAACGGTGGTTCCAGGCAAGAGTGGTGCTGTGGGGCAGCATGGAATCTGACGACACAAGAAGCCATTTTCCCCCTTTGTGCAGCACAGGCTGCAGGGGCTCTGCTTGTGACAACTCACCACTGGTACCAACTGCTACCATCTCGACCAGGGAATCTGGTATAGAGTATGGGAGTCACCACTCACATCCCTACACTCCTGTGGCGCCACCACACTGGAAATGAGTGCCACTCACTTCTTATTTGATAAAGCAGATGTTCATAACTAACTTACGGGACAATAAGGAAAACCCTGAAGTGAACAGCAGTCTACTTAATACCTAGTATGGCAGGGGTATGTGTTTTACAAGGCTTTTGAAAATATACTGTTATTTATTAAAACTATAGTTATATTAGGAGAACTAGTATATTGTAGCTAGCCCCAATCTGGGTTTCTTGTCAAGTTACAGAAGCACATCTCAGGAGCTGTAAGCTTCAGGGTGCTCCCATTTACCCCTCTTGATCCCACACACCCCATGCTGTGCCTGGAAGACTGAAGGCTGCTGCTTGTGCATTCATTGGCCAGCCAGAGCTGCGCAGGTACAGGAGGCTAGAAATAGGCCGAAATAGGCTGGCCTATGACGAGATAGCAATATGAAAGATTATTGGTTGCAAATAAGACAAACTAGTAGTCATCAAGTTGACTGACTCTCAGCAGCCTCAGGTGAGCCAACACTGAATTTTCTGTGGCTGCTTTTATAGAAGTAAACTATGCCTTTTTCCTGAGGCACCTTGGGTGGACTTTATATTGCTAACCATACATGCTTACCTTTTGTACCACCAAGGGAAGGAGAGGAGAGGCTTTTGTTTGTTCATGTTTGCACTACTTGTAAGCTCAGGAAAATAATCTCACTCATCGCTATCAAATCAGTTTTTACTCACAGCAATGCTAGAAGACAGTAGAACTGCCCCTGTGGGTTTCCAAGATTGTAACTCCACGGAAGAGAAAACCTCCTCTCTCTCCTGTAGGGCCACTGGTGGTTTTGAACTGCTGACCTTGCTGTTGGCAGCCCAATGCATAACTACTGTGCCACCAAGGCTCCCTGCAGGATAACTGATAGTCACTACTTTTAAAACCTTCAGTTTGACAAAAGTGCTTTCAGTTCCTTTTTAGGGAGCTGCAGGGGCAATTTATCCTAAGAAGAAACCAAAAGGACGGGCATAACCACTCTAAATCCAAAATAGTTGTTCAAGGGAAGGGAGCATCAAGAGAAAAGGGAACTATGTTTCCTGGTGGTTTACATATTCAGACAAGGTACCACGTACTTCAGGTTTCATCACGAAAGATGAAAACAGTTGTCTAACTTCTCTCTAGGATGAGTCTCAGACTCGGTGAGAACTTAATGGAAGGTAAGGTCTGTCTAGCCCACTGTGGCCTCAGAGACTTAACTGTTTTATTATTATTAATAAATAATGTATTAACTGTTCCACGGAAGGGAGCTGTGTATTAACTGTTCCATGGAAGGGAGCTGAACTGAGCCCCGTGCTGCTGTGTGGACTAATTAGCTGTTATATTCCTGTATCTGTCTGTACATTCATACATATGTGTCCTGTTTTGTTTCTCTAGAGAATCTCTCTAACACATTAGGTACCGGGAATGGTTCTAGAGAAACAAGATCATAAATATGGGCTTCTCACATTGGCTCTCCAGTCTGATTAGGCTTACCAGCACTGATAATGCTATCTCTAATCCTAAAGGCATGGATAAGTCCGCCACTCTTACTAGAGTGGGTGGTGTTACTCCGTGGTGTGAAGTAGCAAAGCTGATAGCCACAGTATTTGTAGATCTTCACAGCTGATCTGCTGGGAGGAGGGAGGACTGCCAAGTCTGCTATTTTAATGTAGTTTTTGTTACTCCACATGACAGATAATACCATTCTGCATTTGTGAAGGGCCTACACCAACAAATTTAGATGAATGCATAGGGTCAGGATACACCAGGGGTAAAGAAATAACATCAGTTATTTAGCATTTGAGGTGGAGAAGCTCCTTTATTCATTGATCTCTTCATCATCATCCCCAAAAGCTTCTTCTCCATCATTAACTGTAGCTTCTTGATACTGCTGGTATTCTGACACCAGGTCATTCATGTTGCTCTCAGCCTCAGTGAACTCCATCTCATCCATGCCCTCTCCAGTGAACCAGTGCAAGAAGGCCTTGCGGCGGAACATGGCTGAAAACTGCTCTGAGATGCGCTTGAAAAGCTCTTGTATGGCTGTGCTGTTGCCGATAAAGGTGGAAGCCATTTTGAGACCTTGGGGAGGGATGTCACACACAGCTACCTTGACGTTGTTGGGGATCCACTCCACGAAGTAGCTACTATTCTTGTTCTGGATGGCCAGCATCTGCTCGTCCACCTCCTTCATGGACATGGGTCCCCGGAAGACAGTGGCCACCGTGAGGTAGCGCCCGTGCCTTGGGTCACAGGCGGCCATCATGTTCTTGGCATCAAACATCTGCTGAGTAAGTTCTGGGACTGTGAGGGCCCGGTATTGCTGACTACCTCTGGCCGTCAGCGGTGCAAAGCCAGGCATGAAGAAGTGGAGACGGGGGAAAGGGACCATGTTCACGGCCAGCTTTCGGAGATCAGCATTGAGCTGGCCTGGGAAGCGCAGGGAGGTGGTGACCCCGCTCATGGTGGCAGACACTAGGTGGTTCAGGTCTCCATAGGTGGGAGTGGTTAACTTCAGGGTACGGAAGCAAATGTCATACAAAGCTTCATTATCAATGCAGTAGGTTTCATCTGTGTTTTCAACCAGCTGGTGAACAGAGAGGGTGGCATTATAGGGCTCCACCACAGTGTCAGAGACTTTGGGGGAAGGCATGACACTGAAGGTATTCATGATCCTATCAGGATATTCCTCTCGGATCTTGCTAATGAGCAGAGTGCCCATGCCAGACCCTGTTCCTCCCCCCAAGGAGTGGGTGAGCTGAAACCCTTGCAGACAGTCACAGTGCTCGCACTCTTTTCTCACTACGTCAAGCACTGAGTCCATCAGCTCGGCTCCTTCTGTGTAGTGCCCCTTCGCCCAGTTGTTTCCTGCTCCTGTTTGACCTGGAATAAACCAAAAGAGAGAGCAGCATGTGGTTTAGATAGGATGACTCAGGAAGGAAGTAGTGATGAAGTACCTTAAGGAATGGTCACAGAAAAAGATGAACAATGGGATGTTCCCTGCCAAGTCGTGTCCACCAGCCACTCTGGGAGAAAGATGAGGCTGCGTACCTATTGAAGAGTTATTCTGGGAAACACACAGGAGCAGTTCTCTGTCCTACACGTTCACTGTGAGGCAGAAACGACTGGAAGGCAGTAGATTTGGTTTCGTTTTTATCCAACAATATATTGTACAAAGTTGAAGGGGAAGAGAAAGGCACTCGTCAAAACTTCTTTACTAAGAGAAATGAGTGAATTTTAAAAATGTACATTATCTTCTGACCTGGTAAAGTACATTCTTAATTTTTAATATGTAATTCTTGCACATAAAATTTAAAGGGGACAAAATGTACACATTAAAAAATAAGTCACCTTCTGAGTTAGTTAATTGTGCCAACCTGGCTGATAATCACATGTGGGGCTAATTGAAAGGCGGAGGGATAAATGGGTGGTGAGCCTCACCTTTCTAGTTCTCTGGTCTCTTGCTTTGTGATGGTCGCACCAGGGTGCAGCTGCCTTAGCAGTTCTCTGCTTCAGCTTGCAAGATTGACTTCCTACAAGACATCCCCAAGGAGAAGCCACGTGGACCTTTCCCGATGCAGCCCTGGGTGCTGGAGCAGCCGTGTGGAGACCCCTGCTAGTGCTGAGATGAATATTCGTTCACTGACTCAGCTTTCCTCCTGCAGTCGGCATCATTGCCTCTGTTTTGTGAGGTGGAGGATTTTGTGGACTGGTCTTGGGTTAATGGGTTAATGTTGGACTTGTGGGCTTGGGCAGCATTGGGTTGGGATGTTTTCGTGATGCACACTTTCTTTACATAAAACTCTCTTATACATGAGTTGCTGTGGATTTGTTTCTCCAAAGTACCCAGACTAATACACCTTCCCCTCTCTAAGCATTCTGACATTGTAATATGTACAAATATTTTCAAAACGAATTCTTTTAAATGTTATTAGAGTTCTCATTCATTATCCAGAAGTAATGTTGCAAAAGTTTCTGAGACCAATTCTTTTTTTAAGGTTTCTTGATATAAAATACACATATCATACACTTCCATTGTCAAGTCACTTTTTATTTTATTATATTAAATCATTTTATTGTGGGCTCTTACAGATATTTTAACAACCCATAAATCACTTACATCAAGCGAACTTGCACATATGTTGCCATCATCATTTTCAAAACATTTTCTTTCTACTTGAGCCCTTTGTTATCAGCTCTTTTTTCCCCACCATCCCCCACCCTACCACTCTCACGAACCTTTAATAAATTATATATATACTTTTTCATATCTTATGCCAACTGCTGTATCACTTCACCCACATTTCTGTTACTTGTCCCCCTGGGGGTGTGTGAATTATACATCTATCATTGATATCAATCCCTCCCCCACCACCCTGATAGAATCACTACTCCCATTACTGTTTCTGAGGGGTTTTTCTGTCCTGGATTCCGTCTGTCAACATCTTTTATCTGTACCAATGTACATATGCCAGTCTAGCAGGATTTGTGAGATCGAACTGGGGTCATGATTGTGGGGGAGGAAGGAATAAAGAACTAAAGGAATATTGTGTATTTCATCAGTGCTATGCTGCACCCTGAATGAATTGTCCTTTCTGTGTGTCCCTTCTGTGAGGGATTGTCCAATTATTAACAGATGGGCTTGGGTCTCCACTCTGACCCCTCTCCTTCACATCAATATAATTGTTTGTTTTCAGTCTTTCTGATACCTGTTCCCATTGACACCTTGTCACACAAGCTGGTGTGCTTCTTCCATGTGGGCATTGTTGCTTCCCTGATAGAAGGACACTTATTTAACTTATTTAACACTTAATTAACAAGCCTTTAAGACCCCAGATTCTATATCTATTAATATCCGGGTGCCATCAGCTTTCTCCACCACATTTGGCTTATGCATCCATTTTTCCTTCAGTGATCGTGTTGGTAAGGTGAGTATCACAGTGCCAGAACTGTGTTCTTGTGTTGAGAGAAAACTTAAGTAGAGGCCCAAAGTCCATCTGCTATCTTAATACTTTAACATATAAATATATGTATATAGACCAATACCCATCTTTATATATTAATGTATTTACATATATACATGTCTATACACCTAGATAGCTTTTAATTCTTAGTTATTTCCTGTATTTCCTTTTATTTTCCTTCTGCCCCGCTATCATATTCACCCTTCATTTGGCTAGGCTACATTACAATTGCTCCAACATCACCAGGCACTCTGCATCCTCCTTGCCATTGATTCTGGATCCCTTGTCCCCCTGTCCTAGAGTTTGTTGTCTCCCTGATCCCTTCCTCTTGCCTCCTCCTCTCTCAAACTCCACCCCCACCCCCCACCAACATCCATCCATTGTTTTCTCCTCAGGATTGTTTATCCTGCCCATCTTATAGTGATAAACATATTGTTAAGTCACTTTTTAAAAGAGTTGTATATACATCACAATCCGTTTTAGTGCTCCCCACCCACCCACATTCATTGTTCCCTCATTCCTCTCCCCCACCCCCCACCCACCTCCTCCCTGGTAAAACATTGCACTGGTTATTGCTTCTATTCATCCATTCCTTTCATGTTTTGTAAACTGGGAAACCTAACATAAATAAAAATATAAACAAAACCAAGCAGAAAGAAGGAAATAATAATACAAAAAGAAAAGACCGCCAACAATCTTTACCAAGACAGCAAAGAAATTTCTATTGTGGAACAAGCAAGAGATACTTAAGCCCAGAGCAAATTTAAGTTGGGTAAAGAGGGAGGTCAACTGGCCGAGTATACTGTAGTTTGAGGCACTATCATCAAGTTTACAATAGTTTCTCTCGCATAGTAAAGCTGTCAAGTCCCTTGCCTGCGGCCAGAAGGGATCTGCCAGATCTGACTAGCTACTCTGCAGATGGACTTTGGGCTCCCACTGTCCTCCTCAGCCTAAAAACCCATTCTTGATTTTGTTCCTATAATTAAATACATAGTTGGCTTCAGGAAGTTCATTTAAAAAATGGAATTAAAAAATCATGAAAATTTCCCTTGAAATATTGTTACCTACCTAAAAGATTTCATATTTTTACCCCAAGAACTCAGGTACCTTACAAGAAAAGACAATCTTACTGTAGATATAAGCACATTTTCACTAAATATGTTAATATTATCTCACAGAAGAAAACTTGAATGAGTGGTTAGTTCTTAAATATAAAATTCTATTTTTAACTTTACTTCATTAGAGCTTTGAAAAAAACTAGAGTTTTATCACTAGAGAAAGGACTTTTTCCAAGTTGTAAAAATAATATAGGCCTATATATACATGAATGGAGGCAAAAGGAAAAAAAAACAGTAAAGAGGACTTGGGTTTTATTTATTTGCTTTTCTGGACACTGCAAATTGCCTATAACTATAGTATTCTTCACATATTGCTCTTTTACTCCTGAATATATAAAGTAAAAAATATTGCTACAAAATCATACAAACCTTTATTAAACAAAAATATCAAAATGAACAATTTTTGGAAATATCTTCCATGTAGATCTATAGTCTTTTCACCTCTTCTAAGAATTCATTGCTCTTTGATTTACACCATATAAAAATAGCAAAAACGTATTATACCTGAGGGACTCAGGTGGTATTCCTTTTCAGTTTTCTGAAAATGTTTTGAGCTGATCTCTCTGGCTTGAATTGATTTTTGAGATTTTCCCAATGCTCCTTAAAGTGTTTGATTCAAACATCAATCTCCACACACCTGAGAGCAGAAGTAGATGGTGCCTGGCTACCATTGCCAACTGCTCTTAAAAGGGATCACATTAGAAAGCTCTGTATGGAGTGGAAGGAAATCAACTCAAAATTTTTAAAAAGACCAGGCCTACTGGTCTCATAGAGACTGATGGAGCCCTTGAGCCTTTAGTCGCCTTTCACATTTAGAAATGAACTCATCCCCATGGCTCAATTTTCAAACAATAGATAAGTTTGTAAAGGGAACAATAACACTAGTGAGGCATGCACTGAGAACCATCAGCCATTTGAGATCCAAAGGACAGCATTTACTCAAGGGCAAAGTTCAGAAAGGTTAAAAAAGAAGGAGGAATAAAAACGGGACAGGGAAGAAGTAGGATAAGTGATGTTGTATTGTGAAAATTACAATCAATGAGATTAAAAAAAAAAAAAACTCATCTGCTTTGAAAGCCTTCACCCAAGTCACAAGAAAAAAGTAAAATTAGAATGCTCCTTAGAAGTGAAGATGGCAAACCTTAGAGACATGTTATCAGAAGAGACCAGTCCCTGAAGAAGGACATGATGTTTTATAAAACAGCCAGTAAAAGTAAGGTCCTCAGATGGATTATCATAGTGGCTGCCATATTGACTCAAGCAGGAAGAGACACTGTTCTCTTCTGTTGTTTAGGGGTTGCTATGAATAGGAACCAACTTAATGGCAGCGAACAACTGACCCTAGCCCAACCCTGTTAATTAGCTTAAGAGGAAAAAAAAAAGAAAATATAAAACAAAACCCAACCCACTGCAATCAAGTAGATTCCAACTGAAAACATTTCCTTTACAGGAGAAGACAGCCGCGTCTTTCTTGCAAGCTGGTTGGACTGAAATGCAGATCTTTAGCTAGTAGCTTAATGCCTAGCCCAGAGCACCACTGGGCTCCTCTCAATTAACTTCATTGGAAAACAAATGCCAAGAAAGCCAAAACATCAGGGCATGTGCTACTTTTAGTCTGAAGGACACCACACACTCCACCTCCATTCAAGGCAAGGGGGCAATATTTTAAAAATAAACACTGAATATTAAAATTCAAAAACAAAAAACTCCACTTATCCATCTTTTTTTTAAATCGTTTTATTAGGGGCTCATACAGTTCTTATCACAGTCCATACATACATCAATTGTGTAAAGCATTTGTGCATTCATTGCCCTCATCATTCTCAAAACATTTGCTCTCCACTTAAGCCCCTGGCATCAGCTCCTTTTTTTCCCCTCCCTCCCCGCTCCCCCTTCCCTCATGAAGCCTTGATAATTTATAAATTATTATTTTGTCATATCTTGCCTTGTTCAATGTCTCCCTTCACCCACTTTTCGGTTGTCCGTCCCCCAGGGAGGAGGTCACATGTAGATCCTTGTCATCGGTTCCCCCTTTCCAACCCACTCTCTTAGCCATCTTTTATGTGAGGCAACATTCCTGAATACTTGCTGCAAAGTTACAATGATTTGGGAAGATGTCCATTTGAGTTTTGTTACAATTTTAATATTGGCCTTGACCAATCATTTTATCCCATGGCTTACAAAGTATCCTTTTTGGAAGGCATCCTAAGGAGACAAGTGTTTGTTACAGAGATAACTGCAGCCATCCACTGATCAGAGAGACATGTTTAGACACATTGTGTCTGGAATCAACCCAGGCATGTATGAACTGGAGCCCCAGCAGCCATACTTTTTCACTTGTCCTGTCTTCACAGACTATGCACTCTCCCAGGATCCCGGGTGGTGGAGTGGGTTATGAATCGGCAGTTTGAAACCACACCTAATTTTTCTTTATAAATTCAAATAGTTACAAATAGTATAGCATTAATTTCTGGGGCACTATATTTGAAGAAGTAAAATTTTTATTCTGTTAAGTATATTCAATGGAATATAAAAATCAGAAATAAATCCAATAATTAAAATTTATTATTTTAAATGTCCCATTATCACCAAAAGGCTAGTGGCCTATTTTGTTACACATTAGTCAATTGGTCAAATCTACCAGCTGCTCCACCAGAGAAAAGGTAGCTTTCTGTTCCTGTAAAGATTTACAACCTCTGAAATGCAGAGGCAGTTTTATTCTGTCCTATAGGGTTGCTGTGAGTCAGTACTGAATCAATGTTCATGGAGCTCTAGTGGTGTAGTAGGTTATCAGTTGGACTACCCATCACAAGGTCAGCAGTTTGAAATAATTATAAGGTATTAAAAATGTCATTGTATCTATGTATTTTTATCTATTTGATTTATTCAAGAATGAGTATTAAATATTGCCAGAAGGAGATAAAGTTTGGTTTCAATTTTAACCTTTTTTAAAAATTTACATATATAAATCTCTCTGCCATTGAGTTGATGCCAATTCATAGCAACCCTATAGGACAGGATAGAATTGCCCCCTGTGAATTTCTGAGACTGTAACTCTTCATGGGAGATGAAAGTCCCATTTTTCCTCTGGGAGCAGCTGGTGGTTTTGAACTACTGACCGTGTGGTTAGTAGCCCAACAAATAACCACTACCATCAGGGCTCCATTTACACATATAAACACTGATAAATCTTGTTTAAGTACCTATGAATATGGGAAGGAGTTATGTTCTAACAATGTCATTCAACTATTCTAAAGGCTGGTGATTTGCACTCACTCCTGGGCACCTCAGAAGAAAGGTCTGGCCACTTGTTTCTACGAAGATTACAGACAAGAAATCTCTATGGAGCAGTTTGACTCTATAATACGTAGGGTTGTCACAAATTGGACTCAACTATATGGCAATGAGTTTGGTGTGGTTTAGGTCATAGAATCCCAAACTTAGCCTATTGTCCCCTTTTCAGAAAAAAGAAAAAAAAAAGAAATTACTCAGTGCCCCACTGGCAAATGAAAACATTTGTACTATAGCCCATAATCCAGGATAATGGGCGGTTGGTTGTCTTCTTTTGCAGCCTTCCCCGGGATCATTCCATTGCCCATTTCAGGAAGCACTGGTTTAGATGATAGAAAAAAAGAGGTAGAGATGCTGAGGCCCATTTATCTTACCCTGCACTAAAACCCTGTATGCAATGCAGTTTGGGGCTGTTCTAGTTAGGATTTTTGTACCAACATGGCACCTGTAAGAAGATATGGATGGAGTTTAGCCTGTCATTCAGGTAACACCCTGATGATAACCTCCTGGTGGCCATAGCTTTCTCATAAGGAGAGTCCTGAGAACCTCCCCCACTCTCTACCTTCACCTTCCTGCTGGCTGACCCTAATGGCAGCCAAAGCACTAGAGATGCATCCACTGCCATTGGATCCACAAGACTTTGCACCCACTGACCTGTGAGATTCCTGCATCCTGCATGTGACTACATGAATCTGAAGAAGGACTTATGGACTAGTATCAGACTTATGGGCTTGAGTTGGACAGGGCTGGGATGTTTTCCTGATATATAAAGCTTTTTGATATAAAGCTCTTACTTATACGTATTTAATGCCACTGGATTTGTTTCTCTAGCCAAACCAGTCTTCTCCCAACATAGTTCAAAATGTTAACTAGATTTTGTGGGGATAGACACAACCCATAACAACAATTCACAACAAGCACCAACAGATAGAATTTTCTGTTGTAGCATGATACTGGCAAGTCAGGACCTGATACTGACCCCCCAATGCTGGAAATTAGTTATGAATCAGTGAAATTTCCCAGGCTTCCCCAAGGTGATCTCAAAAATCTATTAGCTTTGGTTTGAAAGTTTTTATCTTGTGTTTTATTTTCCCCTCCTTATAATAGTGGTTTATTATTTATTATTTATTAATATTTATATAATTAAGATGTGTGTATAGGTATGTGTGTGAACATTTGTCTAAGAAACAAAAGCTCTGTGTATCTAAGTTTATGCTAACTTCTTATCCTTAATTTAAAAAGTAAGTTATTTACCTGTTGAATAAGCTAAAGTTTAACCTTTTAAGTTTTTTCATTAAATAATTCAAATATTGTTTCTCATTCATTTGTAGTGAACTTCTGACAACTTTTAAATTTTGTAAAAAGCCACAATCAATTATGTTTTTGTTTTGTTTTTATTTATTTTGTTTGGTTGTTTTTGTTTTTCACAATCAATTATTTTTGTTAAACAAATAAAAAATACAAGGCTTATTTACTATATTGTAAATTACATGAGACATATTCCCAAGTAAAGGAATGTACATTTTCTTTAGGTTTAGTCCTTATGTGAATAATGGGCTTATTAGTTAATTAGACAAGCAACACATAGTATTATATAATGATTTGATTATTTCAATTGATTGCAACTTTGTGTTTTGTTTTGAATCTAGCTTTACTGGAACCCAGTAATTTTAACTGATACATACATACTATTCCCCCATAATGTCTTTGTTACTATTTCAATATGTAGAGACTTACTATCTTCAGTATTTACTAACTTCAGTATATACTAACCATTTAATATTGTGTCTCAAATTTGTTATGTTATTTTTTAATTTATGGTTAATTACTACATTTATAAATACATTTATCTAATGTTTTGTTGATTTATTTAGCTTTATTTTATGTTTAAGGTTCCAATTAGGTCTTTTACTTTTAAAAATTGTTATAAATAAACTATGGTTATCTTTAAGTTTATCATATACAGAACAATTCTACTCTGACATTGACTAAAAAACATTTGACTAAAATATTTCAACAAAAATGAACTCTATCATATGAATTATATATATCTCAATGAAACTACTTTTAAAAGGGATCATGGTTGAGGGACCTGATAACAGCCTTGTTATCAGAACATTGTAAAATCAATTATGGCATATATAGTTAGGTTAAAATGTAATACCATACGATCTCCCTTTTGTCCCATTTGAAATTTGTTTCAATTAAAAAAATACAGGGGAAATACATATGGATTAAACCTCTAGTCTAGTGAATACCCTCTGACCAAGGATGTGGATAGAATATACTGGAAAGTGAATTGTTTGAGGTGTGGTTAGATGAAAATTTAAGATTTTGTTTTTTGAGCTCCTTTTGAATCATTTTAAATTTGTTTTAGGTTTTGATATTTTTGGTTTACTTTTAAGGTGAAGTTTTTATCTGTTTTACTTTGTTATAGTTGTTAGGTCTTTTGTTTTAAATGTTTTCCTGTATATGAAATCTAGGGTAGGTAAATCTATAGAGACAGTAAGTGGTTCTCTAGGGGTGTGGCAGGGCAGTTGGGGGAAATGAGGAGCTAATAATTAGTACAAGTAGGAAGAAAATGTTCTAAAATGGATTGTACAACTCTTCTTCATGTAATTGGACTATGGAATTGTAAGACATGCAAATTATATGCCAGTAGAACTGGATGGTTTTTTGTTTGTTTTACAGGAATATATCAGACTTTTGGGTTTTATTTAAAGAGACTAGTAGCTTTTTTTTTTTACTATGACAATTATTTTGAACTTTACAAATTATGCACATTTAATTTCAATCTTACACTATCCTAGGATAACTAGGTACTATGAGTTTGCCTGGGACTGTTCTAATTTTTTTTAAATTAATGGAATAATTGAAATAAATGAAAACCCTGTGTTAGGAAATGTTTTAGTTTGGGGGAAGCCCTCAGTTCTGAGCAAAGCATGTTGGTCACTGTAGATACCACCGTGAGCTTTCTGTACGGTCACCATATTTAAAATCCTGCATGAGGTCAAAGATAGGAGAATACAATTCCTTTTCATTGTCTAATCTGTGTACTCCACAGAGATTTGGATCCTCCTCAAATGTCACTATCCTCAATGGTCACACTTAATACCATTCCTGAAAATCATTAAAAAATTAAATGCATGAACTGAATTTATTTCTCTTTTGAGTTAGCCTGGAGATAATGCATCATTATTTTGTGTCATGTACTTTGGATATGTTTTCAGGAAAGGCTAGTCTCTGGATAAGGATATCATGCTTGGGAAAGTAGAAGGTCAGTAACAAAGTGGAAGACCCTCAACAAGATGGTAGCAACCATGGACTCAAATATAACACTAATTGCGGTAATGGCACAGGACCGGGCAGTGTCTTGTTCTGCTTCACATAAATCAAGTTGCTATCAATTGGAACTGCCTTAACAGCACCTAACCACCACCACCACCACACGACATGGGAAAACTATAATTGCCCAGATAGACGGTAGCAAGTATCAGAGACCAACTTAAAAAAGAACAAACATGTGTATTAGAAATATGGAGTATGAAAATTATAGTTGATCGGGGGTTCATGGGGGAGGGGAAAGGGGGCACTGCTATAGAGGGTTCACGTAGAAGGAAAAGCTTTGAAGATAATGATGGCAGCATATGTACAGATGTGCTTGACACAATGGATGAATGTATGGATTATGGTGGGAGCTGTAAAAGTATTTAAATTTAAAAAAAGAAAGAAATATACAGAGTAGCTCAAAGAATCCAAGGTAAACCTAAACAAGCAGGCTTTGGAATAAACAGAAACAAAGATAGCCCCTCTGCTCTAGATATCAGAAATTAATGGATGTGGTAGTTACATAATCTGTTGTCAATCTGAGCATATTAAGAGTGAAGGGGTGGAGTTTAACCTGTCAATCAGGTCACAGCTTGATGACCTCATTTGGAGGCACTAAGGAGATAAATAGCTCACTGGAGGTAGGACATACCCACACTTTACTGACAATGAGCCTGATGGAGCTACATTGGTGCAGCCAGAGTTCTGGGAGTTGGAGGAGCCATGTGAGACACTTGCCAGTGCTGAGATGCTTCTACTGCCACTGGATCCACAAAACTTTCCACCCACCAACCTGTGATCTTCCTGCATTCAGCATTATTACATGGCTACGGGAGTCTAAAGAGGAATTTATGGACTAGTATTGGACAAATGGGATTATATTGGGCTTCTGGGCTTGATCTGGACCAGGCTGGGATGTTTTCTTAATGTACAATTACTCTTTATATAAAGCTCTTTCCCATACACATCTGAGTGTCTGTGAATTTGTTTCTAGTCTACCCGGACTAAAACAATGGGCAACCCTTTTAGGGCAAGGGTTGGCAAACTTTTTCTGTAGAAAGGTCCAGATAGCTGAGATACTCTTTAAACTTTGAATTAAAACTATCCCTTGACGTCACTTCTTAGTGAAATGGCAAATTGACACACAAAATAAAGGGTATTATCTATGAACACAGGGATATATTGAAACCCTTCCCTATGACAGTGGTTCTCAGCCTGTGGGTCACAACCCCACTGGGGGTCGAACACTTTCACCGGGGTCACCTAAGACCACTGGAAAACACATATTTCCGATGGTCTTAGGAACCTAGACACCACTTCTCTATCCATCTCCAGGCCGGTCCGCCCACATGCAGATATGTCCACATATGAGAACCTGGTGTGAAGACTGTTACCCATGCTACACCATGCTTCAAGACAAAATTTCATTTATTTGTAATTAGAAATAAATATTGTATACTATATAATTACATATTATTTTTGTGATTAATCACTATGCTTTAATTATGTTCGATTTGTAACAATGAAATTACATCCTGAATTATCAGATGTTTACATTAAAATTCATAACAGTATCAAAACTACAGTTAGGAAGTAGCAACAAAAATAATTTTATGGTTGGGGCTCACCACAACATGAGGAACTGTATTAAAGGGTCACAGCATTAGGAAGGTTGAAAACCACTGCGCTAGCCAGTAACTTTACTTTCCACCCCCTGGTTACTATCAAAGAACTTTACTGTTAGTGTGGAAACCTTTTCTCGGATTTTTAAAATAAGCACCTCATACAATGTTTGTCCTTAGACCAATGAACTAATGGTCCATGTGAACATCAATACCCAGAAACCAGAAGAACTAGATGGTGTCTGGGACTCATACTACCAACTGCTCTGAAGGATCCTAGATAGAGTGGGAGAGAAATAAGGAATAAAACTCAGAATCACACACACACACAACACAAAGAAATACCCGGCTTACTGGAATCACAGAGACTGGTAACCCCTAAGACAAAGGCCCTTGGTCACCCTGAGGTCTGCTCATGAACTCACCCTCATGTCTCAATTTCCAATCAAGGAAAAGATAGGTCTACAAGAGGAAAAATAACACTAGTGAGGTATGCATTTCTTAGAATCATCAACCACCAAGATCAAAAAGGGCAGCATTAACCCAAGGATAACGTTAAGAAGGGTTAGGAAAGAAAGAAGAGTGGACAAAGGAAACAGAGGGGAAGTGGGACAAGTGATGTTACATAGAGGGGAAATAAAATGTGTAGGAATTGTTGAATGGAAAAACTGATCTGCTTTATAAACCTTTACCCAATTCACAATAAAAAGTTTTAAAATATATTTAAGAAAGAGATTGGAGAAGTATCAAACTAATGACAATGGATGTGGCTGAAGGGAGGGATTACAGGGATATTCAGTTCCAACATTGCTTATAAAAGTTTAACTTTAATAAACAAACATGTACTTTATGGTAATGAGATAATTAAAAAATGAAGTCCTTTAAGGACTTTAAAAATGTCCATCACCATCAGTTCTAATCTGATTGTGATAATATATATAAAATTCTTTTTAAAAGAGCTTTAACTATGGAAATGTATGATGTGTGAGTGTTACATCAAGTTAACTACTAAAACATTTAAAAAAGAAGAAGAAACCCAAAATAAGTCTATCAATAAGGAAGAACAATGTAAATTTTGATACATGTACAAGTAGACTTCAAAAAGTTTGTAAAATTTTTCCATTATCTTTAAGTTCCATTTTTCCATAAACTTTTTGAAACCCTCTTGAATCCTATATTGAAAGATACTCTGTTATGGGAGGATGGTCAAGATGCACTCATGTTCCTATCCCCCACCCCACCCCCACTATCATGATCCCAATTCTACCTTACAAACCCAGCTAGACCAGAGCTTGTACACTGGTACAGATAAGAGCTGGAAACTCAGGGAATCCAGGACAGATAAACCCCTCAGAACCAATAATGAGAGTAGTGATACCAGGAAGGTAAGGGGAAGGTGGGGGGAGAAAGGGGGAACCGATCACAATGATCTACATATAACCCCCTCCCTGGTGGACAGACAACAGAAAAGTAGGTGAAGGGAGACATAGGTCAGTGTAAGACATGAAAAAATCATAATTTATAAATTATCAAGGGTTCGGGAGGGAGGGTGAGAGAGGGAGGGGGGAAAATGAGGAGCTGATACCAAGGGCTCAAGTAGAAAGAAAATGTTTTGAAAATAATGAGGGCAACAAATGTACAAATGTGCTTGACATAATGGATAGATGTATAGATTGAGATAAGAGCTGTATGAGCCCCCAATAAAATGATTAAAATAAAAAAAAAAAAAAAAGATACACTCAGGGGCTTTTTAACACTCATGACTCCATTTTCCAAAAATAAAATAAACTCCGTGTGTCTGTGTGTGTGTTTACGTTTACACACACACCTGCACACAAAACATATGCACATAGAAAAACGTCTAGCAAGTCAGAGGCCAGCAGAAGAGAGAGACGAGTGGGGGTTGGAGTGGGATGGTGTTCACGCTTCACATGATATATTCATGCACTGTCTGAGAAAGCAGGTGCAAAGGGGCTGCTTTGATTTTGTAAGGAACCCGTGAAGCATATTTAAGTGGTAAAGAGTCATATTTCTAGTAAGTGAATCCACCCATCTGAACAGTTGCCTCCCAGGTCCTCTTGGACTCACTTCCACCTCTTATCCAGACGCACAGAGGCCCTTAGAATGGACTGGACAGATAACTCTCACTTCATCAACCTGTGACCCATCATTTCAGCCCCTCGAGGACTCCTGTCCTTGTATTTTTCATAAACCTTTGTTTGACATTGTCCAGGAAGTGACTCTTCTCTCTTAAGAATGTAGAATTCTTCCTTCCAGCTGCACAGTGACACTCGTCCGGCCTGCTCTCTTGGCAGGCTCCTAAATGCTAACTGTCCGTGCTCAGGGTACCCACCCCCATCTACCACGTCCCACTCAGCCATGCCCCACCCAAAGCCTGCCCAGATCACAACAGAGACTAAACAGTTGGAAGTCTGACTCTTGTAGTCACACCTTTGGAATGTTAGGACAGACTGGTAGTACAATTCTTAAAAACAGTCTGAGATCCACTCTGCTAAAATAGCAGAAATTAGTAACTGAAAATAAGTAGGTGGCTTTAGACAAACTGGATTAATCTTTAGTGAACAGAAACTCTGAACTTGATTTTTCCCCTTGTTCCACTTCATACTATTCACTCTGCTTCCTAAATATTTATAGCTGACTGATAAATCATGAAGTTTCTCTATGCTCTTACCAAAAAAATGTAACTGGTAATGTCTGAAAATATTTTGCAGTCTCACAGCAAGGTTCCATGTTAAATAGTTGGGGGTCATTGGTTGAACACCACTATAATGATAAGTTGTGACATTAAAACACAAACAAACAAAAAACCCCTCCAGAGTGTAAGCTAGAGGCTGCAATTTCTAAGCTCTGGCAGCAGGGCTGCTGCAGACTCCAGATTGCCTCAGAGCCCACAGCCCCTTCTTCAGGATCGCAATGAGTCAGAGGTGACTGCAAAGCAGTGAGTTCATTTGGTTGAGCCTCCTTCTAGCCCTGAATCAGGGGGGTTGGGGGCAGGGGGGGCGGTAAAGA
This sequence comes from Echinops telfairi, assembly GCF_000313985.2. Classification (NCBI taxonomy): domain Eukaryota; kingdom Metazoa; phylum Chordata; class Mammalia; order Afrosoricida; family Tenrecidae; genus Echinops; species Echinops telfairi. Next base: position 649,434 of record NW_022103955.1, read on the forward strand.
AGGAGGCATGACAGAAATTGTACCTTTCTGATGCTTAATTTTCCCCATGAAACTCCTTCCCACAATCTTACAAGCTTGGCAGCTATGCCAAGAAAAGATTATTTTAAAAATCATATTCATACATGTTTTTCAATGCCATTTCAAATTATAACTGAAGGTGGAATGACAAGTGGTTTAATTTACCAATTGTTACTGAAATGATGAATTATAAGACCACTGGGGGATGAACCATCTCCAATTCAGGTAGCTATTGTCTCTTTTAGAAGCCCTCGCGGTTGTAGTGGTTGGGCTGCTAACCACAAGGTCAGCAGTTTGAAACTAACCACTCCATGGGAGAAAGATGCGGCTTTCTTCTCCTATAAATACTTACACTCTTGGAAACCCACATGAGTAGTTCTTTCTACCTATCCCATTGGGTCACTATGAGTCAAAAATCGACCTGATGGTAGTGCGTTTTTTAGCTTTGCTATCTCTTTTATTGGTAAATGCTTTGAAAACAACTGCATAGCCAGACAATCTAGTATATTCATAGTTTGGATATTTCTACATTGGATATTTCTAACTCATAGTGACCCTAGAGGACAGGGTAGAACTGCCCCTGTGGGTTTTCCAGGCTGTATATCTTTTTTTTTCTTGTTGCATTAAAATTCAAGGTAAATCATTGTTTATATATTTTGAAATATATTTTAAATATAATCTTATTGGGGGCTCGTACTACACATCACAATCCATACATACGTCCCTTGTGTCAAGCACATTTGTACATTTATTGTTATCACCATTCTAACATTTTCATTTTTCTCATCTAATCATCTTGAGGAGATTAGCCATAGTAATGCCTTAGGAGGTGAGTTAGTTAATTGTGCCAACCTGGCCGATTAACACATGTGGGGCTAATTGAAAGGCGGAGGGATAAATGGGTGGTGAGCCTCGCCTTTCTAGTTCTCTGGTCTCTTGCTTTGTGATGGTCGCACCAGGGTGCAGCTGCCTTAGCAGTTCTCTGCTTCAGCTTGCAAGATGGATTTCCTACAAGACATCCCCAAGGAAAAGCCACGTGGACCTTTCCCGATGCAGCCCTGGGTGCTGGAGCAGCCGTGTGGAGACCCTGCTAATGCTGAGATGCTTATTCGTTCACTGACTCAGCTTTCCTCCTGCAGTCGGCATCATTGCCTCTGTTTTGTGAGGTGGAGGACTTTGTGGACTGGTGTTGGGTCAATGGGTTAATGTTGGACTTGTGGGCTTGGGCAGTATTGGGTTGGGATGTTTTCGTGATGCACACTTTCTTTACATAAAACTCTCTTATACATGAGTTGCTGTGGTTTTGTTTCTCTAAAGTACCAAGACTAATACAGGAGGAATTCCTTATAGCTCAAAGAAGAGGTGGCTTAAAAACTACCTTTTTATGAACAAGAAATGAACTGGAGAGCCGATGTGACCTGTGATCTGAGAGCAGAAACCTCCTCTCTCTCCTACAGAGAGGTTGGTGTTTTTGAACTGCTGACCTTGTGGTTAGCAGCCCTGTGGCTAATACACTATACCACCAGGGCTCCCTGGGGTAGGGCCAGGGCTGGGAATAGGGCCTTCACTTCATAGTGTTGTCTGTTTCAATTCTGTTTGTGGTTGTTAGATGTTGTTGAGTTGGTTCTGACTCACAGTGAGCCTATGCTTATGTTTATTAACTGATAAAAAAGATAAGACCAGACTTTTTATCTTCTCCTTTTTTGGTTCTAAAGTATGGTTCAATTTACTGAAGAAACATCCAGTATTGCTGAAGCTGCTGCTGTGAAAAACTAGCATACTAGGACACAATTTTTGTAGGTTTTGACAGATCCAGATCCACAAAAATCAGAGCATGATTTGATGCTTTTACAGGGGTGGGAAACATCCAGCCTCTAAACCTTATAAGACCTGCAAAATTATCAATACCAGTTAACATTACATGCCTCCCCACTGAGGAGCCATTCTGCTATTACATCAGAGGTGAGTTAATTAAATATTTGACTAGCATAGCCTATGAATTACCTTCTAATTATCCAAATGGCCCTTGGCAGACAAAAAGGTTCTCCACTCATTTTAGAACCTTAACAGGATATACAACAAATTAATTTAAATGCTGGCTCCACTGATCTAAAAGTGTATACGTAGGTACTGGTTCCTGGGCATCAGGGTAGAATACAGTCAGTTCATCTCCACAGCCATGGGCTAAAGTCAGAGCAGAGACTTGGCTCCTGCAAGTGAGGCTAACCACAAGTTCAGCAGTTCATACCCTCCTACTGTTCCTTGGGAGAAATGCCTGCTCCCACAGTTCCAGAAACCCTAGATAGGGTCTCCATGAGTCAGAATGAACTTGATGGCAGTGGGTTAGCTGCCTCGTCTTCTTCCTACAGAGCAGTTAGTAGGTTTCAACTGCTGACCCTGTGGGCGGCAGCCAATGCATAATCAATTCTGCCACCAAAGCTCCTCATGTCTTGTAATCAATCAAAAAATACTTTCACCATTAACTGAAAATATATCTTGATAGATGAAGGAATTTCTGTTGATGAGTAACATTTTTTCCCTACTAGGCACAAATCGTACTCAACAGTTGAAGTAGTTATTTTTGAAAAATAATATTGATTTGTAGTATCTAACAAGATAAAATCGTCAGAAATAGAAATGTTTAAATTTGTCACCCTTCCCCTGGGACACTTAAGAGAAACGGCTATGAAAGATCACATGCTTATGTATTGGCTTTTCACATTCTCTCTTTATTCCTCTAATATGATAGTCTTGGAAACCCAGAGGGATAGGTCTACTCTGTCCTGTGGGGTCACTATGAGTCACTCTTGGCTAGTGGTTATCAAATGAGCAGAGGTTTCTCTTGGAGATAATTGTGGTCTCCAGTAAAGTCACTAGAGATTTCTGGTGGTATAGTGCTTATTTATATTGTTCAGCAGCTAACTGAGAGGGTGGTAGTTTAAACCCACCTGCTTCTCTATGTAGAAAGTTGTCCATTTGCTTCCAAAAAGATTACAGCCTCGGAAACCCTCGGGAGTTATTCCTCCTCTGTCATAGTTGGAATTGGCTCAATGACAAACCACAACAGGAAAGAAATATCTAAAAGATGTAAATATCTCTATTTGTGGACTATGAAACTATTGGTAATTTGGCTTTCCTGATGTACGAAAAAGGACTTTAGAATCTAGTCTTCGTCTCTTCAAAATATCAAAGGGGGCAAAACCCAGGAACAAATTATCAAAAAAGTTTCCTGCCCACATATTTTGTGGATTATTATGGTAATGACGAAACAGATGATATTTAGAGAACTTAGAAAATGTTTGTGAAAATTTGCTCTTTTGAGACATCTTTATAACAGATCATTGCCTGATTTCTCTACAAGTACATCAAACCATAAGCCAATAAATTCTCCGAAGGTTTTACTTCTTGTTTTATAATTTGAAGTATACTAGTATTTCTTTTATGCTTTGACCCTAAAAGTCACAGTTACAGTGTGATGGAGTCTGTGATTTGGGGTTATTTATTTATATCGGTTTGAAACTAGTTACAAAAGCACTGAAGACCATTTCAATGTGACCCTTCCACTTTTTGTAACCACTCAGACCAGTACTTAGATCTGATGGGAAAGGAAACGAGAGGATTTCAAAGGGGTTTCAAGACAGTGACCTAAGGTTTTCCTTTTTATTGGTGTAAAACACCGTTTCTTCCTCCCACCCTCCCTTCTTTTTTTTAAATTGTGGAATATGAACAACATGGGGAGTGACTTTAAATAGTGTTTTATTTCTCCTGGGTTTGTTTCCTTTCCATATGAACTTGATGAATAGACTTCCCATTTCTTTAAAAAACTGGGCTGGAATTTGCATCGGAATTGCATTGAGTTTACAGAATGATTTAGGTAATATTGACATTTTCATATGTTAAGTCTTCTTGTACATGAACATAGGACATTCTTTCATTTATGTAAGTCTCTTGGTTTCTTCTAGAAGGGTTTTAGAGTTTTCTTTGTATGTCTTCTGTTTCTCTGGTTAGATTTTTTCTTAAGTATTTTCTCTTCTGACAGGTTATAGTAAATCGTATTGTTTAATTTTACTTTTCAGAAGCCCCTTTATATATAAGACTCCAATTGATTATTGTATAATGATTGCCGAATATTCCATAATTCCTGCAATTTTTCATTTGAGCTTTTAGGGTTTTCTATAAACACAATCATGTTTGATCTGATGTTCAAATAGAGATTTTGTTTCTTCTTTGCCAACTTAAATGTTTTTTATTTTATTTTGGTGTCTAATAGCTCTGGCTAAGCCTTCCAGGATTACATGAAATAAGCATGGTGATAAAGGGCAACCCTTTCTTGTTCTCATACAGAAGGGAAATGTCTTAAGTTTTTCTCCATTGTATTAAATGCTGGCCATTGATATTACATGTATATTGGTATTAAGTTGATATTACAGTAGGGTCTTTATTACATTAAGAAAATTTCCCCTTGATTTCTATTTTATTGAGTATCTGTTGTGATGTCACCTATTTCATTTATTTGTAATATTTGCTTTTCCTTTCTTATGTTTGCCAGTGGCTAATTAATACTGTTAATACTTTCTCTCTTTTTTTTTTACTGTTAATACTTTCAAAGAATCAACCTCTTGGTTGTTTCTTCTTTTTTGATGTGAGCACTTACTGCTATAAATTACCATCTGAGAATTACTTTTGCTGTGTCCCAAGGGTTCTGCTGTTTTTCATTTTCATTTGTTTCAATGAATTTTTAAAATTACACTCTTTATTTCTTCCATTACTCAGTGTTTTGTAAGTAAGGTGTTCAATTTCCATGTAGCTGATTTTTTTTCTTGATTTTCCTATTATTGATTTCTAATTTTATAGTATTATAATCTGAAAAGGTAGTTTTCTTTTTGGACTCATTATAGTAACTGGTATTGTTTTAAATTTCTCAATGTTTTTTAAATTTATTGATGTTTGCCTTGGGGTCCAACATGATTTATTCCAGAATATGTTCCATGAACGCTGGAAAAAACTGTATATTGTGTTGTTGTTGATTGAAGTATGTGTAAGACATCACATTGTTTAATTGTGTTTAGTTCTTCAGTATTTTTGTTGATTTTCTTTACAGTTAATGTCTTTCCTGGAAAATAGTATATTAAATTATCCTACTACCAATATTGTAGTAGATTCTATTTGTCTATTTGACTCTTCAACTCTAGCAAATTTAATATATTTTGAGGCTCTTTCATTGGGTGGATATATGTTTATTATGGTTATGTCTTCAATTTCAATTTTGGCTTTCATTATTATATAATGGCCTTCTTTGTCTATCATGAAGCCCCCCCTTTTTTTTAATCATTTCATAGGGGGCTCATACAGCTCTTATCACAATCCATCCATCCACTGTGTCAAACACATTTCTACTTATGCTACCATCATCTTTTTCAAAACATTTTCTTTCTACTTGAGCCCTTGGTATCAGCTCATTTTCCCACCCTCCCTCATGAACCCTTCATAATTTGTAAATTCCCCCCCACCTCCATGTTTTACACTGACAGATGTCTCCCTTCACCCACTTTTCTGTTGTCCATTCCCCCGGAGGGGGTTATAGTAGGTCATTGTGATCCTGAGGTTTTTACTTTGACATCTATTTTGTCAGAAAGTAATATTGAAGCTCCCACCTTTTTGACTACCATTAGTTAGATGTGTTTTTTTTACCTCATTATCTGTTTTTGCATTTATATCTGAAGTGTTTCTTATAAGCAGCTTATTAATGGCTCGTGATTTCTTATCTATTCTTGTAGCTCTTTCATTTAACTGGTGAGGTTAATCCATTTACAGCCAATGCTGTTATTAATAACTATGGTCTTATTGCTGTCATTTTTGCTGCATTTTTATGTAGATATTATTTTCTTTGTTCATCCTACACTTATCTGTTAATTTTGTTTTTCTGTGGAATTTTTTGGTCAATATTTTCTTTGTTCTTTTTGGTTTTTTCTTACTGTTTGGTAAGTTTGATGGTTTTCCTTTTTTATTGTTCAAATTTTGTTATTTTCTTTTAAATTTGTTTGTTTCTTTATTATTTTATTTCAAATTTTAAGGCACTTTGTTGTCTTTTGTGAACTACACAAATTCTCAATTTGACTGTTTAGTGTCTACTCTGTTTCTCTATTGCTTTATTGTTGTTTTCATTGTGGACTGTTACCTGTATTTCTCTTGAAGTTTTGCTTCACTTTGTGCATTACTTAAGTAGAATATTTTCTTTATTATTAATGAATCATTTCATTGGGAGTTCTTACAGCTCTTATAACAAGTTATATATCAATTGTATCAAACACATTTGTATATATGTTGCCATCATCATTTTAAAAACATTTTCTTTCTGCTTGAGCCCTTGGTATCAGCTCCTCTTTTTTCCCCTTCTCTCCCAAGTAGAATATATTCTTGATAATGGTGTCTTAGATGTTGATTTTAAGTTGTTGCTCTTAATTCTTGTGTTGCTGTTAATTCTCTGTCCAAAGGACTTCCTTTAGTGTTTTTTATTTTAAATAAGTTTGATCTTGTTTTTACAAACTTTTAGTTTATCTTTGTCTGAAAATTTATTTCTCCCCTGTATTTGAGGGATAATTTTGCTTTATATAAGATTTGTGGTTGGCAGCATTTTTTTTTTCTTCCAAGGTTTTATACATATCATTTCATTGCATTCTTGCCTGCAAAATTTCCATGGGAAAAAAAATTGAGGTTGGTCTTCTTAGATTGCCTTTTTAGGTGGTTCTTCTTCTTTTTTCCTTCAGTTACTTTTAGGATTCTTTCATTTTACTTGAGGTTAGTAAGTTTGACAGTGAAGTGTCATAGGAATTTTCTTTTGAGGTTAATTCTGTCTGGGGTTCTTGAATATTTTCTGTTCACTCATGTGTTAGGGAAGTTTTCTTCTAATATTTCTTGAACTACTTTTTCTGTGATTATTTTTTCTTCTTTCTGGTCTGGAACCTTTATCAAATATAAGTTGTTCTTTTTGATAGTGTTCTATACAATTCTTATGTTTTCTTCAGCTATTTTGGTCTTTTTTATAGGCTGATCTTTATCTTCAAGATCACTGATTTATGCTTTTATTATTTAATTTCTACTGTTTTGTTCTTTAAGAGTGTTACCCAGTTCTAATATCTTAGTGTGTATCTTCTGGATTTCTATTCGCAGTTGTTGAATTATTCCAAGTTCACAATGTCAGATTGTTTATGTAGTACTTTCCTTGGTTCTTCTCTCTTCTCTTCTTTTTATTCTGTAGAATTTTTTCCTCCATCAATATCAAGCAGCTGAAGTTCATTTTTCTAAACTCCCTTATGGGAAGATTCAAAGTCTTTTATTCATATGAAATATATTCTGGGTCTAGTTCTACTTGCATGTCACTCAGTTCAATTGAACTGTCTTTTTATTCCTTTCTCGTGTACACAGAAATTGACTCATGTTTCTGAGACACGGTGTTGTTTAAATGTTTATCTGTTTGTTGTTCAGATAAAACTAGAATAAGTGTATTTTCTATGCAATTGCTATAGTTCTTATAGATTCAAGGATGGCAAGGTTGTGTGGCAAGCATATTCTGAGCAGGGGTTGATGACAGGAAAAAGTTAAATACTTTCTTTTGTCAAGATCCCAGTTTTGAGGGAAGCTCTTATGTGGTACAGGCCAGTGCCCAGTATAGCTGTCATGACAGGTATGAGAAGGCAATATCCAAGACTTTTCCAGCCCACCCAAGCTGTCTTTAATGAATCTGAGTGTCAGAACAGGACCCAGGGTCTCTTTAAAGTAATCCTTCTGATAGAGCTGTAATTCAGGCTGTGCTTCTTTAAGCCCCAGGACTGCAGATAGTTGATGAGTTTCACATTCACCCAAAGTCATTCTCCCTGCACTGGTTAAATAAGTTCACTTCTTTCCAACACCTAATCTTAGTATCACCTAATCTCACCCTCCTCCAGGGCAAATTCATCCAGGTATGCTGAAGAATGAGTAGATCCATCATCTATGGGATTAGATTAAGTCTCAGGGCCCAGGTGGGTGAGAAGAGAAAGTCATCAACTCACCTTCTCCTCTGACTCTGGACCCAATCATGGAGCAGAGGGCTCACTTGGGGCCCTATCATGTGTGGAGAGAAAGCTGTCAGCTCTCCTTTGCAGCCCCTCCCATCCCCTGTCAATGCTGCAGACTCAAGCAGTGTGGGGGTGGGTCATTTGGGACCTGGCAGGAGTGCTGAGAAAGTTAGCTCACCTCCTCACAGCTTCCAGTGCAGCAGGGACTGAATCAATGGAAAAGGTTGCTCAGCCATAATTTTTCAGGGCAATCAAGCATCCACTATATTTTAGGACTTCTTGCCTCTGAATTGCCATATCGTATCTGGCCTTTATTCTACTTGGGCGGTTCAGAAATCAGGCTGGCTTGTTTTCCTCTTACTTCCAAACTTTGTTCAGAGACGATAATTATAGAATTCTTGGCATGGTGGCCATGTTCCTCCTAATTCCAGAACCTGTTAACAGTAATAGCACTTCTTCATTCAATTTTGTGTCATTTTCTTTAGGAGTTTGTGGATGGGCATGTGCTATCATCATTTATTTATGTGAAAGACAGGAAGAAAAGGATTGCATGATTCTTTTAAAATAAGCCTCACATAAAAGAAACAGATGATAACACTCAAGTCAACAGACCAACAAAGGAGTCGCAAATGGTGAAATGATTTTTTCCTGAAGGAGAGAGGTGCATGGCTAAAATTGTTGTGTATTTTCAACCAAGATCTATTATTTTTCGAACGATGTCATTGAAAAATATACAGGTTATTTTCCTGAAGAAAAAGTCGACTTAAAAGAAGCTCCTAGTGAGGAGTTCAGCTGGAGGTGGGGAGGAGGACAGTTGACTTCTATTTTAAACTTTTCTAAGTCACTTGGTGTTTCTAATCTTGTGCATAAATTAATTTGATTTTTTTAAGGGAAAAAAAAGAAGGAGTTGGTAAAGAAGAAGGAGGTAGTAAAAGACTGGACCTACCAAAGATGAAGTTGTCCGGTCGGAAGAGCTGACCAAAAGGCCCGGATCTCACACTGTCCATGGTTCCTGGTTCCAAATCCACAAGGATGGCCCTAGGCACATATTTCTGAGCTGCATGAGGCAAAAAAAAAAAAAGCCCAACCACAAGGGTTATACTCTGGTTTATAATCTTCCCCATAATAATGCATTCTCTATATCAAGTCCCAGAAGCCTAGAATGTGTAAGTCAAGGTCCTTCAAAGAAGGACCATTACTTCTTAGAACCACAGTGTTTTAACCTTGGGAGAGATGCTGAAAACATCAGCCCATTCCTGAATTTTCCACATGAGAAAACTAGTGAAATGGGCACCGTGTGCGGTGTGAGGAGAAGCAAGGTAAGAGATAGTTCTGACTTGTCCCATGGCATATTTTCCAGTAAACAATGTCACCTCTTTACTGTTGGGGAGTTTTACTTTTTCGGTGTCAGGATGATAAACTGGACTTGTTGTAACAATTGCCATGACATTGTTTGGGAGCGTCCCTCATGCAGTACCTAACTGTAGCTCAGCTACAATCTGAGCACCTGTATGGACCTCACCCATCGTCTCTGTCTCCCCCAGAGACATTTATTTAAGGGAAAAGTGTAGTATTTTCCTTTGTAAGCCACTTTCATGACAAGTAGGCAAGAAACTGTCCTAAACCAGGCTGTGAAGATAAGGCAGATTGCATTCTACTGTGGTATGAGAAGGGATGGATGGACAGACATAAGGGTTATCTTCTTACTATACCTGTGTCGTCTTCTGTGCCCTAATGGTGCACCAGACATTTTGTCTGCTTAATAAACAATAAACCCAGTGATTTAAATATGCCTATTACTCTTCCTAAGTGCTTGTGTGTATGAGCAGCCAAGTCACTCCCAAGAGTCTCGAACCAAACTCATCGCCATCAAGTTAATTTTTCCTCATAGCAACCCAATAGGACAGAGTAGAACTGCTCCTGTGGGTTTCCGAGACTGCACCACTTTACGAGAATAGAAAGCAGAACTGCTGATGGTTTTGAACCACTGTCCTTGCAGTTAGCAGCATAACCACTTGGCCAAGAGTGTGCTTCTAGCTCCCAAGACTCACTCACTGCCATTGAATCAGTGCAGACTCATAGCGACCCTATGACAGGGTAGCGCTGCCCCCTGTGAGTTTCCAAGCCTGTACCTCTTTACTGGAGTAGAAAGCCCAGTCTTCCTCCTGCAGGGCCACTGCTATTTTGGAACTGCTGACCTTGCAGTTAGCAGCCCAAGGCTTGGAAGGAAGGGTAAGAGCTGTCACTTTCTGTGTTTTCAAAGCGGTTTATCTTGTGTGAAGGCAAAGTCACACTTTTGTAAAACAAACAAACAAATACTGTTCTAAAAGTACTGTATCTAGGTGGAATGTTAAGTTATATATTTATAAACATAGATAATCTGGAATTTTTACAAATTCTCCAAAGTGACCAGGATTGTCTGTAGTTTCTACTTTCAGGGAGTGAGAATATTTTTGGAGGTCTCCAAAGGTGCAAAAAACTCTTCTAAGAGAGTACCTTTCAAATTGTTAATCAATCCACCCCCCCTACACACACACAATATGCATTTTACAGTGAAAGAAAATTATCTGTTGAAATATTGAAATAGTTCTAAAGATCCTTGAGAAGCACTGTGATTTATTCTGAAGTTCCATTTCATGCCAACTTTCTCTCTATCTTTTTTTCTGATGATACGACCTACTAAATTGATTTTCCAATTCAGATGCATTATCTCATTCCAGAGCTCAGAGCGGCGCGAAGGGCGGAATCCTGCCTTTTGAAACAAACAGTCGAGGATTTCCTGCCCCAGAGGAGCGAGGGCGGAGCCTGCAGGCCCGCTCAGAGCTGGGCTGACGGGCCCAGATACTCACAAGATGACTCATTGTAGTAGACGCTGATCCTTTCCAGCTGCAGAGCCGAGTCACCCACGTAGCCTCCGGCCGGGTCGATGCCGTGCTCATCACTGATAACTTCCCAAAACTAGTGCGGGGCAGGCGGCACAGGGCAGACGGTCAGATCACTGTGCCTCCGATACTCCGCGCCCCACCCACACCCACCCCCTCGGGGTGGGCAGCGCGATGGGAGGGGTTCTGGGAGCCTAGGGTGGAAAACTGGGTTCGTAGGATGCAGGAAACCGGCGGGAAGAAAATACACGGGTGCAGCAGCAGAGTTGGGGAGCAAAAGTCAAAGTCGGAGACTTGTCGAGACTGCTAGGAGGCCTCGCAGGTTGGGTGGTGGGAGTGAGAGCACAGGGGTCCTAGACGGTTGCTCCCTACCCCTCCGCGCCCCAGCTGGGCACTCTCTGGGGTGCTGGGCGGCCCAGCGGGATTGGGGACAGGTCCCGGCGGGGGTGGCGCGGCCACACCGACCCACGGCGATCCGAATCCCGGGCGCGCTACGCCGTCCACCGCCTGGGCTAGCGGCGCCGGGAAACCACGCGTCCAGCCCCGTGGGCCACGTCCCCGGGAAGGGCGATTTGCCCCCTCGCACCCACCTTGGTGCCGATCTGATTTCCGCACTGCCCTGCCTGGATGTGCACGATCTCCCTCATTGCGGGCGGCGCGCTGGCTGCTGCACAGGCCGACGGACGCTCCGGGCGAGGACTGCGCCGCGGGGGGGCTTGGCGAGCACTGACCGCCCGGCAGCCGCCGGCTTCCCGCCCACCCCCGGCCGCGCCCTACCAATGGAGGCCCCGGCCGGCCCCGCCCCGCCGCCCCTGGGGCCGCCACTCCCGGCCCTTCCTCCCTTTTTGGGTGTCCGGCTCTGAGCCTCCCGAGAAAGGGTCTGGAGCGGCCGTGGGAAGTCTGCCAGGGGAGCAGGGCAGGAAGTGGCCGCGGTCCCTGCCGCGCGCATCCCATCGGACTCCGGGTCGAAGCCGGACTCGGGGAAGGGACCCTACAGATCGGGACAGAGGAGGAAGGACGGACGGTTCCCGGGGCCCAGCTCCACCCTCAGGAAGACTCCGCGAGTCCTGAGGGACCGTGGACCGCAGTCTGGGGCGGAGTCCTTAGCGGCCTCTCCGCCCGGCCCGCTCGGAGCAGGCTGGGCGGACGTACCCGGGGGCCTGGGCCCTCTTCCCCGCAGGCTCCCTCGTCCTTTACCCGGGGCAGGGCCTTCTAATTTGAAAGCAACAGACAGATGGCTTTGGGGTGACTAAAGTGCACTTTTGCAGCTTTGTCTGCGTCGGGCCCTAGCTCCCCGTCCCCACCCTCTCACCCCCTCCCCAAACACACACACGCACACTTAAGCGATTTAATCTTGACCACCTGTTCCCGTTCCCTCACCCTCCTGCCTCTGAATCGTCTCTGAGTGGAATTAGTGAAAGTGAACACAGAATTGGAAATCAGCACTTCTGTTGCCCTCACCTTTGCGTGTACTGTCCTACAGTTTTGAGGTCTGAATGTGAGTGTAAGAGGCTCGTGTGAAGAAGGAGTTTTGGATCCTAAAGAAGGAATGGTGGATCCTAAAAGAAAAGCGTTGGTGAATTACCTCTAGTAATTACCTCCACTTCGCTGAAGTCTGGATTTAGCGCTTTAAGACTCAAAGACGGTTAGGCAAAGTACAGCTCCTTCCTTTCCTATGAAATGGTTCCTGATCTCTCTCCGTAGTCCCCACCTCCCATTTCCAGTGTTGGCTGGACATCACCCTGCTCCTCCTTGCCCCAACCTGGTCCAGTCAGCCCCTCAAGCAGGTAAACTAAATCCCCACTGGCAGCTTTGGGGTGCCAGACCTCTCCAGGTCTGGGGATTGCTTGCTCTTTATAACTAGGGCTTTGCCACTGCCAGCTTTTCCACATGCTGCCCACCTGGGACACTCTTTAGTGCATTCACACGTCAAATGTGTTTTTCACTCCTAATAAGTTATTTCTAGATATGTATCAGGCTATGTATTGGTCATGTACTCTTGGCGTGTATTGGTCTTGCAAGCCTATCTAGTGTACAAGAAGGTAATGGACGCTGTAGCCAAGCCAACTCAATTTGTAATTCTCCCTTTCTAATTAGCCCTGTTTTACTCCTTCACTTGACCAATCTGTATATTGAAAGGGTTTTCTAAGGTGACCACTAAGAGCCTTTAAAACTTTTAACGTCAATGCCGAATGTACATCCACCAAATTCTTCTGCATGAGTTCCTCCTGTGAACTCTTCTAGCACAGAAGATCCATATCTCTTAAGGCTTCAACTGAGCCTCTTGAAGACCAAAGCAGAAGGCCAGTGACTTGCACATGTTTTCTTGTTAGTTTGGTTTTCAGATACATGAAAAAAGAACCAATGTGTCTTGGGAAAAGTACAGTCAGCATAATCCTTAGAGGCAAGGATGGCGAGCCTTTGTTTCACTACCGGACATGTCAGGAGAGACCAGTCCCTGGAGGACATTATGTTTGCTAAAGTAGCAGGTGGTGAAAAAGAGGAAACTCGATGGCCCAGTGACTGCATCAGTAGGCTCAAACCCAAGAGCAGTCGTGGGGCTGGCACAGGGCTGGTTTGCTAGGAGGTGACCCGACTCCGCTGGCACCGAACATCAAGAACACATGAAAGTTTCAGAGCCAATCCTACATCCTATGTGTATGCAATTTGAAGTGAAGGGAAATTTTTAACAATAAACTAGATTAAAAATTTTATTTAAAAATGTTTACAGAATTTTTTTTTTTTACCCACTGGCGATCTGCCCTCTCCTTACCCCAATGCTGCTTCCTCTTCCTCCTCTTTAGTCTGTTTGTTGTGAGCGCTGACTGTAATTCTTGACATTAAGCTAATGTGTGCATTCTAGAATCTGGTGGGCCAAAGGGAGTGTCCCAGGCAGTTCCTTGGGAAAAAAAGCCATTAAATTGTTTAAAAGCAAGTATTTATTTTTGAAGCTTCACGGACTGGCTGACATAGCACCTTTTCTAGTGCTGGTCCTTGCTCTGGCATTTGAGTCTGAGATAATCCAGTTTTGTCAGAGAGTTGGGTATGAATGTGGATTCAGGAACTCAGTTGTAATCTCTGTGTATGTTCATTAGTTCCTCAGTCTACATGGGAGGGGGTGGGGACTAACCAATATTTATTATGCTAATGATACATTAGAATTCAACCCCCAATCTGCAAAGCTGACCTTAATTTTGCATGGAGCAAAACACAGACAGGGAAGTCAAATACCTTGTGTCTAAATACACAGGAGTCACAGAGAATACATTTTATTAGATCTGATAGCCTAGAGTGGTTTTTCCAGAGATCTAATACCAAAATTGTTGGAGTAGTTGTTGTTAGAAGCTCTCCAGTTGGTTCCCATTCAAAACAACCCTAGGCACAACAAAAGGAAACACTGCCTGATCTTGTCCCATCCTCACAATTGTTACTGTGTTGGAGCCCATTGTTGCAGCTACAGTGTCAATTCATTTCCTCCAAAGTCTTCCTCTGCTTTCTCAAGCATGATGTCCTTTTCCAGGGTCAGTTCCCTCTGGATAATATGCCCAAAGTGTGTGAGACAAAATTTTGCCATATTCCCCATAAGGTGCTTTCTGACATCTTCCAAGACAGATTTGTTTGTTTTTCTGTCTGTCCGTGGTACTTTCGAGTTTCTTTGCCAGCACGATGGTTCAAATGCATCAATGCTTCTTTGATCTCCCTTTTTCAGTGTTTTTCAGGGCATATGAGGCAACTGAAAATACAGTGGCTTGCTCAGGTGCACTGTTTTCTCAAAGGGATAGCCTTGCTCTTCAACACTTTAAAGATATCTTGTAAGGTAGATTTGCCAAAGGTGATGGATGCCCTGCTTGATTTTTATTATTATTATTAGCTGGCATTTAATACATATAACATATCATTCCATCTTTCAATCATGTCAGTAGAATTGTACTATTGCTACCACAATCACTTTCCAGTCATACTTTTTCTACATGGACTCTTTGACATCATCTACTTTTACACCCACACTCCACCCCACCACCAACACTATGCCTGAACCTCGAACCCCTTATTCTACTTGCTGTCCCTCTAGCTTCATCAATCCTGGGTTTCATACTGAAAAACGGAAAAGCATATAACACAGCTTCAAGACCTCTGTGTTAGGCTGGGTGCTTTAGAAAAACAAATCCACAGAAACTCATGTATAGGAGAGTTTTATATAAAGGTTAAGTGCACATTAAGAAAACATCCCAACCCAGTGCTGCCCAAGCCCACAAGTCCAACATTAACCCATATGTCCAACACCAATCCACAAAAAAAAAAAAATCCTCCATCTCACAAAACACACACTATGACACCGACTGCAGGAGGAAAGCCGAATCAGTGAGTGTGTAAGCATCTCAGTGCTGGCAGGGGTCTCCACACGGCTGCTCCAGCAACCCAGGGCTGCATCGGGGTAGGTCCATGCCACTTCTCCTCAGAGATGTCTTGCAGGAAGTGAGCCTTGCAAACTGAAGCAGGGAACTGGCTAAGGCAGCTGCACCCTGGTCTGACCATCAGAAAGCAAGAGACCCGAGAACTCCAAAGGCGAAGCTCACTGAGCCATTTATCTTTCCGCCCTTCAATTAACCCCACATGTGTTTATCAGCCAGGTTGGTACAATAAACTAACAACTTCCATGGACATAACACTTCTGAGATGCTCTACAATTAACAAACAAAAACCAAATAAAACAACACAAATTAGAAGTATAGAAAAATTTTAGAAACCAGATCAGGTCCAGCCTGCAAATGTTTTAACTGTCCAGGTCAGATTTATGCCATTGATCTACACGCCTCTCTTCAAAGCACTTTCCTCCCATCCCTCAATTTTAGATAGGGGGAGTTCTCTGAAGGATTATTTCCTATGTAGTTCTACAAATCTTGGGCTTCCACTGTCATCCATCGCCTTCTGCACACCGCATCCTCACAGTTTAGACTCTGATACTAATCTTGTTTGATTTCTTTTTTGTTGTTGTTGTTTGATTTCTTGACTGCTGCTTCCATGAGTAGTAGTTGTGGATCCAAGAAAATAAAACCCTTAACAACTTCCATCTTTTTCCCGTTTATGATATTCTCTATTCGTCCAGTTGTAGGATATGGGTTTTCTTTACATTGAGCTGCAAGCCATACTGAAGGCTGAAGTCCCTGATCTTCATCAGCAAGTACTTCAAGTCCTCCTTGCTTTCAGCAAGCAAGTTGTATGACCTGCATATGTTAATAAACCTTTCTGTACTCCCAATACTGAGTTCCTTCTCACATAGGCCAGCTTCTCAGATTCTCTGCTCAACACACAGATTAATTAAGTATGGTAAAAGCATGCAACCCCGATGCACACCTTTCCTGATTTTAAACCATGCAGCATTCTGTTCTGTTCAGGAGCACAATGAATAAGTGAATGATTCCACAGGTTGATCAGGAACCCAGATGTAGGTGCTTTGAGTGAACTCTCAAGACATTTTCATGTGCATGCCTGTGTAAGACTAGAAAGTTCTTTATTCCATTTAATGTAGGACATACTTATGAGGAGACAGCCTACCATTGCCACATGATGCTCCTTGCTACAAAGATAGAGTTCCAGCAGAGAAGGAAAGATGCAAGGGGTGTCCAGAGAGTCCCAGCTGAGTTGCTGTGGCATAAAGTGACATTGAACTATATTTTTAAAGATAAGATTGGGAAGAAAAAAGTAGGGAGTGGGTAGGAAGGACACTTCTGAAGAGAGAAAACTATGAATAAGGAACCAGAGATATGAAGAGGCCTATAGTTTGGAAGTAATTTGGAGGCCTCTCCTAGTCAGTTAGGAGTTTCCACTGTACCGCAGAGATGGGAGCTGCACTAAAAAGTTGCTCTTCCATCTGAACAGAAAAAGCCAGATCATCTACAAAGTCTAACTTTTCTTGAGTCATTAGGGAGCTGAAGTGACAAACAGGTGAATGGAATTTCTTTTTTTTTTTTTTTTTCCAGGTGAATGGAATTTCAAAGAGTGAGAGCGCTTTTAAGGAGCGATGAGATACACTGACAGTTTAATTTATACCAAGCATTGAGGGGAAAGGTATTTGCCACAAAGGGGGCACAAACGAAGTGGCTACAATTGTAACAGATTCCGTGGGCTCTGTGGTAGTTGAGCATAATTGGAAGCCCCAGACACAAGGGCCCATATGTTCACTTGCAGCTCTTCCCAGCCTACGCTTCAAACTCCATTAATGCTCATGTAGAAAAGTGCAGGCAGGAGAGCAGTGTTCCTCTGGGTGCGGTGATCCAGTGAGGATCAGCTGCTACTGGGGGACAGGTATAGAACACCCTCATTTTCCCACAGGCACAAGGCAAAAGTGGACTGCCATTGGAGGCAGTGCTTGGAGAGCTGTGAAAACTTTTCTCCAGGGTGCAAGCTCACAGGCCCCTAACCCAAGCAGAAATGGGAATTTCCCCTGCCCCACCATAAGCATATTCCAAATGAGCAAGACTATAGCGATAGGACCCTCTATGGCACAGCTATGCAGAGAGTCTACAAGGTCAACAACAAAAAAAATCAGTTGAGTTTCCATATACCAGTGATGAGAAATTTGAAAATGAAATTAGTGAAATAATTCCATTTACAATAGCATTGAAGAGAATAACATATGTAAGAACAGATTTACCACAGATGTGACAGATTTTACAATGAAAAATATAAAACACAGCTAAAAGGATTAAAGAGAACTTAAATAAATGGAGAGATGCTCATGTTCATGGTTTGGAAGACTTAATATGTTATGATTCCAATAGTATCCGACAGCATCTATAAATTCAATGCAATCCCAATCCAAATCCCAACAGCCTTCTTCAGAGAAATGGAAAAAACCAGCTAGCTTCAACTTTATATAGAATGACATGAGGCCATGACTAGCTAAAGAAGTGCAGAAAGAAAACAAAATAGGAAGAATCACACTTCCTGATATTAAGACATATTATATAATTCCCTCATCTGTCAGTTAGTTGCACATAGTTACAATATGGCTTTAATGTTCTTGTGTCACTGGAAACTATGTTACTGGTGTTTTAAAAAAGTTACAATATGGCTTTAATGTTCTTGTGTCACTGGAAACTATGTTACTGGTGTTTAAAAAAAATCTGCAGAATCAGTCATGGTTGACAAGTTTTCAGCAGTTTTCCAGATTAAGACAAACTAATAGGAAGGGCCTGATATTCTTCTACTTATGAAAACAATGCCTACTGAAACCTTTCTGGGTAGCATCAGAACCTTGTCTGATCTAATGCCAGGAGATGATGCCTCAAGTTGAGAGACACTTAAAATATGACTTGGGAAGAGCAGTCTCCTCAAGGTAGAATACACCTTACTGACGTGGCTGCAGTAAGGCATTTGAGACCTTCATTTGCTGATTTGGGTTATCCATTTGCTGATGTAATACTAATTAGAGGATAGAATTACAAAATATTAATTTAGGAGAATTAGAAGTTGTGCTAGGCTGGGTTGTTAAGAGAAACAAAATCAGTGACACTCATATATGTATAAGAAAGAACTGTGTATCAAGAAGTAATTTTGTATGAAGGCATTCCAGCCCAGCACAACTCAAGTCCATGGGTCCGATCCTAGCCAGACCCTCTGCAGACTCAAGTAGGTGCAGATTCATACTCAGAGGGGTGAAACAGGAAGATCACAGTCAGTGAGTACAGTCATGTGGGTCCAAGGTCTGGGGACCTTGGCAGGGAGCAGACAGTTTTTCAAGTTGGCAGCCCACATGGGGCCTGCCCCTGGAGGCAGACATAGAATCCTAGGGAGGAGGAAGGCAAAGGGCCAGAGAGAGCCAATTTCACATTGTCTCTGTTATGAAAAAGCCACAACTCCAAGGAGGCACCACCAGCTGGTTGACAAGTTGCACCCCACCCCTACATTTTCACAAAGTTTCAAGTTGACATAAAATCTTACCAGTACAGAAGTTGTCAAACATTAAATACATCAAAATTGATCCCATAGGCATAGGTGAGATAAGATGGATTGGTATTGCCAATTTTGAACTGTAAAATTATATGGCCATGGACAATCTACAGGCAATCATGGAAGCAGCAGTCAAGAGATCAAAACATCCATTGGATTGGTCAAATCTGCTGCACAAGACCTCTTTGGAGTGCTGAAAAGCAAGGAGGTTATTATTATTTTTTAATGGTTTTATTAATATAAAATTCACATATGAAACACTTCTATAGTTAATCACTTTTAAAAAGAGCACATATACATCATCATAATAAATTCTACTCTTCCCTCCCTCCTCATGGATTCATTGTTTGCTCCCCCATTTCCCTCCCTCTCCCTCTTCACCCCTATCCTGATAAACCATTGCATCAGTTATTGTCTCTAAGCATTCCCTCCTCCTTCTGTGTTTCACAAATTGGGAAACCTAACATAAACAATAAAAATACAAAACAAATTAAATCAGAAAAAATTTATAGTATTATAAATATAAAAATAAAAATAAAGAATAAGAAAGAAAAGACTGCCAGCAATATTTAAAAAGCCAGAGAGAAAAAATTCTTATGTGGAACAAGTGAGAAATATTTAAGCCTAGAACAAATTCAGGTTGGGTCAAGAGTGAAGTCAACTGACTATTATATTATTCCGTGCTTTGATAATCAAGTTTATAATAACCTCTGTCTGATAGTAAAGCTGTTCCAGTCCCTTGGCTGTGGCCAGAGGGGATCTGCCAGAAGCTTAATCTGGTTAGATACTCTGCAGTTGGATTTGGGGCTCCCACTGTCCTCCATAGCTTTCTACAAATTAGGTGTTCACAATTAAAGTTCTGATACACTTCCCTTCATTATATTTGGATTTTGTTATTGTCATCTTTGGATCACACAGTGTGGCAGTCACGTAATCTGGTGTCAATTTAACGATTAAGAGTGTAAGGGTAGTCTAGGCTGTCAATCTGGAGATAGTCAATGAGACTTCTGTGTGGGCATGGTCTTCTGAGAATTCTGAGAAATCTGGGACTTCCTTCTTGGAGGCAGAAGACACCTCTCTCCCTGCTACTCTCTGGGAGACATTGCAGAAGACAAACCACATGGACGCAACCAGAATTTGGAAGCCGGAGAAGTCACAGAGAGACCCCTGCCAGCACTGAGATGTTTCCAATGACACTGGATCCAAAGACTTTCTACCCACTGGCCTATGATCTTCTGCATTCGGCGTCATTGCATGTGTTTCATGAGTCTGAAGACAACTTTATAGATTGATATCGGAAATATGGGCTAATATCGGACTTATGAACTTTTTCTAGACTGGGCTGGGATGTTTTCTCAATGTTCAATTGCTCGTGTATGTAAATCTCTTTCTTATACACATATGTGTGTCCATGGATTTATTTCTCTAGTCTACCCAGACTAGCACACACAGGCTGGGGTGCTTCCTCCATGTGGACTTAGTTGACACCTCACTTAGTTGCCTGCTTGTTTAAATAAAAGCTTTTAAGATCCCAGGCATTATCCCAATTGATAGTCAGGCACAATCCATCTACCTTCTTCACTATATTTTCCTGTAGCACTCTTATCTCCAGTGACCTCTTTCTGAAGGCAAGTATCAAGCAAGGGGCCATTTTAAAAGAACGAACGGTTCTTGAATTGGGGCTAGAATTAAGTGATAGCCTAGAATCCAACTGTTTGCCCATAGGTTATGATCGACTCTGATTAACTTTAGTCATCATATTATGAAAAATAAAACAAGAAAACAACAAATAAAAACACCACTACTAAAACATAAAAACATTGTCAATCATCCCCCTGGGGTGATTGCATTGAATACATCAAAAATGTATTCAAATTGTATTAAGGTACTATTGAGAAGATGAGTTTATGTGAGTATAGTCCAGTGTCCAACTGTGAGCTACAATCCATGAGTTGTTGCTCTGTATAGATGCAATTCTTACATGATTGAGCTCTGTTTACATTTAGCATGAGGGTTGGTGCTAGGGGAGGGCAGATCCTTGTCTATCAGATGAATACAGTGAACCCTCGCCACTTCGCGCTTCGACTTCCGTGTCTTCACTCTATCGCGGTTTTTGCGTAACAGTGCATGCTCTGTCATTACTGCCACTGATTGGCTCATACTGTACACGCTTGATGCCATAAATAATATAATAAATAATAAATGATAATTGTAACGTCCAAAATGTTTTACTGTATTTTCCCTTTTTCGTTTAATAAATTGGGTAATACGAGTGTAATGGTGACTAAAGGGTGTTTTTTCATGTCCTCTATGCTCTAACTACGAAAATATTTGATTTATAAATAAGGAATCCTACTTCGCGGAATTTCATTTATCACATAGGGTCTAGAACCGATTAACCGCGATAAATGAGGGTTCACTGTACTTGTTATATTAATGGAAACGGAACATTGAGATACTAAACATCTAGTGCTTCTAGGTCTCCTTTCAATGGACATTCACTAAGCCAGGGGTCCAACCCAAGGTCCAATGACCACCATTTCCACAGTCTTGGGGAGGCCATAATTTGCTTCTTCTCCCATCAGGGAGTTTCAGCCTGAAGTCCAAAAGTACAGGTAGTTTTGAAGTAGGTCCCAGTTCATTCATTCAGGCTTCCATATTAAATCCTTCTGGTATGGCCCTTGGAGGATGCCATGTTCCCTGTAAGGCCAGCGCCTAATGTCATCATAGTGCTTAGTTCATAGTTCACCAACTATTGGGTAGAAATTTATTCAAAGTGTTTACCCAGACACATATAACTGGATTTATTCTCCCCTTAGGTTCCCTACAACTTTTGCTTAGCATCCCTTCCCAATGTGAGGTTGCTTCTCCCCATTAACCCACCACACCCACCAAGAGAAATATAAGGGCCTCTGCGGAAATGTAAGTGCTCTTCTCCCCTGGTCTTGACTCGATTTTCCAGTAACGTTCTCCTCTCATTCCCGTGGAGTGTCTGTTGATTTTTCACCTTGTTTCAATGTTTGATGGCATCAAGTGCATGGACTTGGCCCTTTTACCCCCTCCCAAAGAAGTGACCGCAGCCAATGTGAGGTGTCCTCTTTTTAGGTGTTTTTTGTGAAGTGCATATAATGGGCTAATGTAGGGTTAATGGCGAGTAGGCAGGCTCTCTATCCCTTTGTTTGGAAATTGGCCTCTAAGATTTGTTTAATTGGTGTTTCCCCTTATAGTAATGAATCATACAATATTCGTTCTTTTGTGATTGACTAACTTCACTCAGCATAATAGTTTCCAGGTCCTTCCATGGCATGTGGTGGTTCATGGTTTCATCACTGTTTTGGATTATGTGTATGTACCATAGTTTCTTTATCCATTTTTCCACTGTTGGACATTTGGGCTGATTCCAGTTTCTTGCTATTGTGAACTGCACTGCTATAAATATGGGAGAACATACATCCACTCCCATTGTGTCTCATTTCTTTCAGGTATACATTTATAGAGGTATCACTGCAGTGTATGAGATTTCAATTCCCAGTTGCTTTAAATATCGATGTATCATTTTCTATAGTGATTGTATGTATTTACAAGTCCACCAATAGTGTGTATGAGTTCCATTCTATCCACAACCTCTCCAGCATTTGTTTTTTCTGATGGTTTTTTGTTTGTTTGTTTAATTGAGCTAGCATTGTGGGTGTAAGGTGGTATCTCACTGTGGTTTTAATTTGCATTTCCCTGATGACTAGTAATCATAAGCATTTTTTCATGTGTTTGGTAGCTATTAGTATTTCAGTTTTGGTCAACTGTCTGTTTATGTCTTTTTCCCACTTCTTAATTGGGTCATTTGTTATTTTCTTACTGAGCTGTTGTAGAGTTGTTTATTTTGGTAATTAGACCCTTGTTGGATGTGTCATTGGCAAAAATTTCTTTCCCAGTATGTGGGCATCTCTTTTTACTCTTTTGATGAAGTCTTTTGATGTGCATAAGTGATGTGAGTTCAGCATGGCCCAGTCATCTACTTTGTCTCCTGCTGAGTGTGCCTCCTCCATTATACTTGGTAGTCTATGTATGCCCTGCAATAGGATCCTTAGGTCTGTTCCAGTTTTCTCGTTGATGATCC
Source organism: Echinops telfairi (assembly GCF_000313985.2). Classification (NCBI taxonomy): domain Eukaryota; kingdom Metazoa; phylum Chordata; class Mammalia; order Afrosoricida; family Tenrecidae; genus Echinops; species Echinops telfairi. The sequence goes on from NW_022103955.1 coordinate 672,458, forward strand.
TAATAGCTCTAGACATTTAGGCCTTTAGTCAATCTTGAGTTCATTTTTGTATATGGGGAGAGACATGTGTCTTGTTTTATTCTTCTTCATATGGACATCCAGTTTCTCCAACACCATTTGTTGAAGAGGCTGTCTTAGTACCCTTGAATATTTCTAGGTCCTTTGTTGAAGATTAGTTGCTTGTAGGCTGAAGCATTTACGTTGGGGTTATCTCTTCTGATCTACTGGTCTATATATCTCTCATTGTACCAGAGCCAGGTTGTTTTATCTGCTATGGCTAGGGAGTGGGTTTTTAGGTCAGATAGTGCAAGGCCCAGAGAGGTCATTTTCAGGACAAATGGGAGACTGACCCAAGCTCACTTTAGGTATTTTCAATAATATTTTCCAATCACTTATATGTCTGTGAAAGTTGGACATTGAATAAGGAAGATCTAAGAAGATCTATACATTTGAATTGTGGTGTTGGAGAAGTTTTTGGACTGCCAATAGGACAAACCAATCTGTCTGGGAAGAGGTATGACCAGACTAATTTTTTCAGTTCCTGGATGCTGCTTCCATAAGCATTGGCTGAGTATCCAAGCAAGACAAAATTCTTTAAAACTTCAACCTTTTCTCCATTTATCACGATGTTACCTATTGGTTCAGTTGTGAGGATTTTTGTCTTCTTTACATTGACTTGTAATCCATACTGAAGACTGTAATCCTTGATCTTCATCACCAAGTGCTTCAGGTCCTCCTCACTTTTAGCAAAGAAGGTATCATTTGTATATCACAGGTTATTAATAAACCTTTCTCCGATTCCAATGTATCATCTTTTTTCATATATGAAGGGATATGCAAAAACAAAAATGGATTTTTTTCAAAGCTATGTATTTAATTTTTTTTTTACAAAGCAACCTTCAAATACTCTCCACTGCATTTAATACATTTGTCAAATCTGCAATTCCATTATTCGAAACATTTTTCAAACTCATCTGTTTGAATGGCTGACAGTGCCTCCCTTGTTTTTTATTTTCATTTCTTTTAACGCATCAAATTGCAGTCCTTTCATATCCCTTCCCAGGTGAAACCACTGGGCACGCTAACTCAGAGTGAGTTGCTTGATGCTCGCCTAGCAGGAAAATTGCGTACCATGAAAGGACGTGTCCTTTCATGTCCCTCTTCTTTCGTGGAAACAAAAAGAAGTTTCATGGAGTGAGGTCAGGTGAGTAAGGTGTGTGGAGCAAGAGAGGCATGTTGTTTTTTTCCAAAAACTGGTGCCCTGAGATGACTACCTGAGCAGATACACTGTCGTGGTGGCAAAACCAGTCCCCCATCTGCCACAAATCAGGCCTCTTTGGTCCCACACTGTTATGCAATCTTTTCAGAACCTCTAAATAGAAAGTTTGATTAACAGTCTGATCTGGTGGAACGAACGCCAAATGCACTACAAGTTGACATTTCAAGTTGACTGATGTCCAAAACAAGGTTTGTCATCAAATGACACTTCACCTTTTTTGAAATGAGAAAACCACTCGTACACTTGAGTTTTTCCCATAGTGCTGTGTTCAACATCACAACAGTTTCTGTGGCATTTTTCCCAAGCAGGAAACAAAATTTCACAACACGCTGTTCTCTTAAATTGGCCATCACACACACACCAAAAAAACGAGGTTTGAGCAAAAATGCTTTTTTGAAAATTTCCTATGACCAGAGAGAAACTTTCCAGGTGACACCACTGTGTGCATTAACTCAGAGCAATTTGCTCAATGCTTGACTAGTGGGAAAATTGTGTACTATAAAAGCTCTGCCCAGTGGAGTTTTTTTCCTCGGTACCCCCTCATATCAATGGAAACATTTTACTTTCATGAATATCAGTAATACTGTTTTGTAATTTGAGGATTCTATTGGGTTACTTTTCCTTTGAATGGGCACAAATATGGACTTCTTCCATTTTTGGAAGTCAGTTGGCCAAGTTGCTGTCTTTCAATTTTCCTGGCATAGACTAGGAATTTTCCTGGCACAGATTTGCTGAAATATTTTGATTGGTAGTTCAACGATTCCTGGAGCTTTCTGTCAACTTCTTCTTTTTGGTACAGTGACTGTATTTTTTCTATCTTCTTTTGATGCTTCCTGCATCATTCAGTATTTTGCCCATTTCAGTATTGTAACTAAAGGCTTGAGTTTCTTTCTTGATTTCTTTCAGTTTCAGATATACTGAGCATGTTCTTCTTTTTTGGAATTCTATCTCTAGGTCTTTGCACATTTCATTATAATATTTGACTTTGTCTACTTGAACTGTCATTTGAAATTCTATGTGCAACTATTTGTCTTCATAATTTCTTTCAGTTGCTTTAGCCACTCTACAATTAAGAGCAGGTATCAAAGTTTCTTTTGACATCCACTTTGATGTTTTCTTTCTTTCCTGTCTTTTAAATGACCTTTTACTTTCTTCATGAATGATTATCTTGATGTCCTTCCACAGCTCATCAGGTTTTGTGTCTCTAATGTTCATGTATCAAATCTTTTCTTGTGACATCAGACTCAAGGCCATATTTTGGCTCTTGTGGACTTGTTTTAATTTTCTTCAGCTTTATCCTGAACTTACATATGAGAAATTGATAATCCTTTCCACAATCAGCCCCATGGCCTAGTTATTTTTTAAAGGAAATGTGAAAACTTTAATAACTTGCATTTGGTAATTACTTAGAAATATAGTCACTATGTGCAAATGAGGATTATCCTGGCATTTTCCTTGAAATGCTATAGTGAACATAAAAAGCATGTTGGACAACTGCTCTGTTCTGCTTTTGCACTTAACCTGTAGCAGAGCTCCCTTTGCCTTATGGTATGCATTTTATATGCAATAGAAAAGGTATTTTTGTTGTTGTTGTTTTTAAAAATCATTTTATTGGGGGCTCATACAATTCCTATCATAATTCTTACATACATCCATTGTGGCAAGCACATTTGTACATTTGTTGCCCTCATCATTCTCAAAACATTTGCTTTCTACTTGAGCCCTTAATATCAGCTCCTCATTCCCCTCTCTCCCTCCCTGTTCCCCCCTCCCTCGTGAACCCTTGATAATTTACAAATCATTATTATTTTGTCATATCTTACACCGTCCGATGTCTCCCCTCACCCAATTTTCTGTTGTTCATCCCCCAGGGAGGAGGTTATTTGTAGATCCTTGTAATCGGTTCCCCTTTTCCACCCCACCCTCCCTCCACCCTCTAGGTATTGCCACTCTTACCACTGGTCCCAAAGGGATCATCTGTCCTGGATCCCTGTGTTTCCGGTTCCTATCTGTACCAATGTATATTCTCCAGTCCAGCCATGGCCTAGTTTTAGCTGCTGATATTGAGCTTCTCCATTGTTTCTTCGCACACATGTAGTCAATTTGATTTCTGTTTGTTCCATCTACAAAATTTCATGTGTATACTCATTTTTTTGTGTTGTTGAAAATAGGTATTTTCTATGAACAAGTGTTTGGTTTTGTAAAATTCTATCATGCAGTCTCCAGGTTCATTTCTATCACCAAGTCCTTATTTTCCAACTACTGTTTCTTCCTGTTTAATCCCAACTTTTGCATTCCCATAGCCAATAATTATCGATGCATCTTTATTGCATGTTTGATCAATTTTCAACTGAAGATGTTGGTGGAATTCTTCAATTTCTTGCTCATTAGCTTTTGTGGTTGTTGCATAAATTTGAATAGTAGTTATATTGATTAGGTTTCCTTGAAGGCAGAAAGCTATAAGTACAGAAATCATTGTATTTCATAATTGATTTTGCAATGTTCTTTCTGAGAATGAATGCCATGCCATTCATCTTGATTGTGTTGTTTCCAGCATAGTAAATCATATGATTTTCTGATTCAAAATAGCCCAAACCAGGCCATTTCCACTCACTAATGGCTCGGATATTGATAAATATATATGTGTTCCATTTAATTTTCGATCACTTTCAATTTTCCTAGATTCATACTTTACATATTCTAGTATTTTTGAAGCTGTTTCTCATCGGCAAATGAAGATCGAGGAGGGTCAACTCCCACAGGCTTTACCTGACTCACATCACCATGGTTGACTCCAGTCTGAGAAATCAGCTCCTTTTCAGTCACGTTTCCAGTACTCCTTAACCTCAGGGACCCATCCTCCAGCACTCTCTTCAACAGTTTTCTGTTTCCATCCATTAGATCTTCAGTGTCTGACAATGTTTCAATGTTGTGCATAAGGTTTTCAATGGCATCTTCCTCCATAGTGGGGAGTTAACTTTCTTTCCTGTCTGATCTTAGTCTGCAAGCTCCACTGAAACTTTTTCACTTTCGGTGACCTTGCTGGCATTTGAAATACTAGTGACATCATTTTCAGAATCACAGCAACACACCAAGCCAACACAGTATGACAACCTGATAGAAAGTGGTGGAGTTGTATCTACAGATCCAGGGAAATGAGGTTTCCCTGAGGAAGCCCGGCCATCTCTGCCTTCGCTTAACAGAGTCATGTTCTGAAAAGCCTGAAAAATGAGAATGTGTATGAATTCTAGGGTAAGAGTCATTAGTTCTCGCAGTCTTTTCTCAGGTGACGTGGAACCTGGAGCTTTAAGACCTTGTCTGGGCTGCCTGGAATGGGACTTCCAGTCTCATCACCGGAGATGGCCAATGTTGCCTTGCTCTTCTGCCCGGGTCCATCTTTCACCTCCGTTTTCGGCTTGTTGAAGAAAGGCTTGGGCTACTGGTTCCAGTGAGTCTTATGCTCTTTTGAACCTGTTCATTTTTCCTCTTTCCCTTTTTACGTCTTATCTTTTTTTTTTCTTTCAGCCCTTCCTACATCAGTGGAGTCATCTCATAAGGGAAGGCTGCCACTAACAATGGTTAAAGCTGTGCTGTATTCTCACAACTAAAAGCACAAATGGGAATATTTGAGATTTTGAAGTTTATCTTTGTGCATTCGGTTAGATTAAGTGCATTCCTATCTGCCCACTTTCCAAATGGAATGATCTGATCCACGCTTTTCCAGATGCTAGTTCTAGATTCCAGCTCTATAACACATCCCTATCCAAGTATATCAGGTCTGAGCCCATAGCCTTCCCTTGTGTGTCTCTGCCAACCACATTACCATGTGCTCACTAGGTGGGGCTTAGGATCAGATAACCTGTTTCACGTTTAAGTCTTAACTCCCCATTAAATGAAAAATTCCATAAGCCTAACGAGTAGACGTCCCCATCATTGGCATCAAGTCTATTTTGAGATAGTAGAATTTCCCCCATAGAGTTGCCTAAGCTGCATTTTTTTAATGGAAGCAATATCTTTATCCTACGGAGGGCCTGGTGGCTTTGAACCACTCATCTTTCTGTTAACATCCAAGCTTTTCACCATCACACCAGCAGGGCTCCTTTTGTTCTCCAAAACACTCAGGATTGTACTTCATTTAAAGAAACCAACAACTATTGTGAATGAAGAAAATGGAATGGCAGAAGATTTGCCCATATAGATTTTTCTGAAAGAATATTGTGATGGGAAATTTTAAAAATCATAATTCAAACATAATCCAGACAGTTTAAAAATATATAAAGTCAGAAAGATTCGGCACTTGATATGATCAACCAGTTATTGCCATGTACCATTCATATTTAGGATCTTACAACTTATTTAGGACCTGAATTTTGCATCTAGTGTAGTTTGGGCCCTGAATTTTAATTTGTAGACATGAGGGAGATATGGGTGATAGTGGTAGTTATGCTGGTGAAGAGGTAGGATGGTGGGCATATCCCTACCTGTACCTTGTATAAACTGTGCTACTTGGCATCTCTGTGGCTCAAGGGATATACTCCCAGACTTATTGGAGCATATCTGTGATCATAGAGGACTTGGAAACTGTGCCATACCACAAAAGTAATTCTAGAATCCTTATTTTCTCTACAGCAAAACAGTGGCTATCTAGAGAGTTTAACTCAATTTAAGTGAAAGTTCATATTTTCTCCCCAGCTGTCTCAGCTGTTCTCAGGAATTTTAGAAGTCCTGCTAAGCTCTCAGCTGGCCCAGTGATCCAGGAAACAGCTTTCTTCATCTACCTCAACAAATTCAACCCTCATTCCTTAACCCTTTCCTATCACATTGTATTTGTGAATAATTCTCATTTGTTCAAATAGCAAAGAAATAAAATTATCTGATAATGAGCACTCACAGGGCTCCAGGAATTGAGCTGGGTGCTTTCACCCATCATTTCACTTAATTATCATTATTTCCAAAGCAGATCATACTCTTATTTTCCCCTCCCTCCCCACTCTCCCTTCCCTCATGAACCCT
>NW_022103955.1:678911-694400 GCF_000313985.2 Echinops telfairi
CTCTCACCACTGGTCCTGAAGGAGTCATCTGTCCTGGATTCACTGTGTTTCCAGTTGTTATCTGTACCAATGTATATCCTCTGGTCTAGTCAGATTTGTAAGGTAGAATTGGGATCATGATAGTGGGGGGAAGGAAGCATTTAAGATCTAGAGGAAAGTTATATGTTTCATCGTTGCTGCCCATACTCCTAGTTTTACAGCCTAGAATGACTAAGTAACTTGTCTTAATATATGTAGATTCCAATATCTTAACAAAAACTAGGTCCTGCAAGCTACAGATGTATTTATAACTGGCACATACCAACAGAATGGTTTTCACTACAATAGAATTGACTTTAGAAATGGATAAAACAAGAACAAACCTTTTTATTCAATACTCATTCCAAGGAGGAGGAAATTCTACCAGATATGGAGATCATAATGTTTTCTCTGTATGGTGGAAACTTCTTGCCACACCCTAACTCTGTACCTTCTGCGGACACCAGCCCCCACTGACCCACCCCACATGAACACTGAACAGCTAAGGGCACAATTTCCTCCAGGTTTCTACTTCAGATCTCTTTCTCACTGCCTTCTCATCTGCTTCTCCTCAGTAAAACAGCTGGCTCAGTGGCATCTCAAGACCCACAGGCTATTTTTATGTGACCATCTGCCATGAGACCAGCCTGGCAGGCAGCAACAGGTCATGGAATGGAATACCAGGTGGGTGGGGCCTGAACAGCTGCAGATGCCCAATCTGGTCTTTGTTATTCTATTTATTGACCCTGGAACTTTTGAGTGTGGATAGCTAAAGGAAAAAATAAAGCTCTTGAAAAATCATAATTTGGAAAAGGTGGGCAACCTTGTCCCCTTCCATGTTTATAAGACACTGAGAGCAGCTCTGTCCCCCTTTCACTAAGGTCTGGCCCCTAGGTGTGATACCTGTCAGATGAGCAGGTCTTGGGTTCAGACTTGGGCAAGCTCCCTAGATGCTGACCGAAGTGTGTGTCAATTTCACTGCTTTCAAAGGAGAAAGCCTTGGAAAATTCTCTGCAGAGGAAAATCATTCATAGGAAGCCTTTGATATCAATTGTGTGGTCCAACTTGACTGAAAACAGCCTTAAACAAGGTCAAGCAGTCAGTTCCTCTGCCTATAATACATAACCCAAAACTAAAATACCAAATTCTCTGCCATTCACTCAATTTGGATTCTTAGTGACTTTACAGAACAGAGTAGAACTGTCCCTGTGGGCTTCTGAGCCTGTAACAAGAGCAGAAAGCCTCATCGTTCTCCTGCAGAGCAGCTGTTGGTTTTGAAGTGCTGACCTTCTTGTAAACAGCCTGACGTATAACCCCCTTTGCACCAGGGCTCCTCAGGAAAATGAAAATACTCAAAAAGTAAACGACTTCATAGGCACTAGGATAGCTATCAAGCAAACAAACAAAAAACAGAAAATAAGTATTGTGGAGAATATGGAGAAATTAGAACCACCACACATTGCTGCGGGGGTGGGGATAAGACAGTAAAATGGTGCAGCTGCTGTGGAAAATATTTTAGTGGTTCCTCAAAAAGTTAAACATAGAATTACTATGTTTAGTATATATCAGCGATTCTACTCTTACAATTAAAAAAATGAAAAAAATACTGATAAACCAATGTTTATGGTGGTGTTATCCACAATAGGCAGATGGTGGAAACAACCTGTATTAAGGTGGTTATGTAGAGAAACAAAAATAGTAACAGTCATATATGAATAAGAAAGAACTTTATAGTAAGAAGTAATTTTATCTCAAGGAGGCATCCCAGCCTCGTGCAACTCAAGTCCACGGGTACCCTACTAGCAAGAGCCCTCTTCAGACTCATGTAGTTCCCAGTCAATGGTAAAGGAAGGTGAAATGGGAAGCAAGGAGATCACAGGCCAGTGGGTGCAGAATCACATGGATCCAACGTCTATGGGAGAATGGCAGGGTACCGCCAACTTCCAGGGTCAGTAGTCTACATGGGACCACCCATGGAGGCAGACACAGAATCCAAGCAAAGAGCAAGGCAAAGGGCAAGAAAGAAAGGTTGCCATTATCTCTCATTTTGTTTGTACTATCAACCAAGTAAATATAATTTGAGTACAATTTATAATTACCAAATCTCTGGAGTAATTTTTATTTTCCAATTTCATCTCAAAATTTTTATGAGATTGAAACATAAAACCTTATAGGATTTTCAAATTGATTTTATAACTCTAGTCTTACAAACTGTTCATAGAGACCTACCTTCCTGTCTCAGTTCCCAACTTGTCAGGCATCGGAGTAAGAGCAGAATGAATTGTATATATTTAAATGTATGCTCAGAGTGATTCTTTCAAGGAAATGGCTCACACAGTGGTGAAGGCTGCTAAGTTCCATATCTTGGATCAGGTGTCAGGCTGAAGGCTTCAGGTGTCTCACATGGGTTGAAGGGATGATGAACCCCTAATTGGCATGTTAGAAAGCAGACTGCTGGCTCACAACTCAAAAACTAGAGGTCAGAGAATAATTAGTTAGATGAAAGATTGAGAGAGCTTTGCTAGAACATTCATATATATTGGATGCAGGCCATATCCAGAAGGAAACTTACTTTTTAACTGATTGCTTGCTGACATAAGATCACAATACATAATATCTACCATACCACATAGTTGTGTTGACACATAACCTTAACTACCGAACTTAAAGTAAAAAAAAATTTGTGTGGATATTGAAAATCTTGCCTTGTGTTACTCCATTGTTTTCTTAAGCAATGTTCAGTTACTTTAGTTTTTAACATGAATAAGTGAATATGTATTGTTTGTTGTTGTGAGGTGCCATCCAGTCACTTCCTATCCACAGTGACCTTATGCACAACAGAACGAAACACTTCCCAGTTCTGTGCCATGCTCACAATTGTTCATCTCTAAGAAGATAGACTTCAAGGCAAACAACATGATAAGAGATAACAGACACTACACAATGGTAAAGGGAACAATACCTCAGGAAGCTATAATTATAATTAACATATATGTACCCAATGAAAGACCCTGGAAATACATCAATCAAATCCTCACAGAATATAGATACATCGATAATAAGAGGATCCTTTAATACAGCACTCTCAAGGAAAGACCAAATGACAAGAAAAAAGTCAAGAAAAGCATAAAAAAAACGGAATAACACAATTGACAATTGTGCTCTGCAGGAAGATCATAGCCAGTGGGTGGAAAGTCTTGTGGATCCAGTGGCAGTGGAAGCACCTCAATGTTGGCAGGAGTCTCCAGCTCCAGCGCTCTAGTGTAGCTTCATGTGTCTTGTCAGTAGGAATGTCTTGCAGGGCGTACACATGTACTTGCCCTCCAGTGAGCTGTTTATCTCCAGAGCACCTCCAAATGAGGTCATCAAGCTGCAACCTGATTGACAGGTTAGATTTCACCCCTTTAAAGTTGACAGTAGATTATGTAATTGCCACACTTTTTCTCTCAAACGCCTTCAACAGTTGCATGCATGCAATCATCATTCTTTTAATTTCTTTTTCTGTTAAGTCCATAGCCTGTTCAATTTCAGGTGTTAAATTTAGTCTGGCTGGTACTCGGTTATTTGTTTCTGTTTCTTTTGTTTGTGTGTGTGCACCAATATATCTGTTATTTTCCTGACATCATGGTGTCAATATTAGGTGTGCTAGGGAGGTGGTGCTATGTGGGAGTAGGTAATTTTGTTTGGTGGTGCATTAGAGGGTTTATGGACAGTTTTAATAAGTATCGTGGAGAGAGTGTTAGATTAGGTGTTAGGGGAGTGATCAGACTGTGGGGGAGGAAGTGTTAGAGGAGGGCGAGAGAAAGGAATAGTAAGGGAGGAAATGGGAGGTGTTGGGTAGTGTTATTTGGTAGATTAAAGGAATAGGGATTAGACCCCCAAAATTTGCAATGATGGGGGTATGAGTACTAAAATATGTTAAGAAAAAAGCCTACAATTGGGAGCTGCACTGATCTGTACCTCAGGTATGGTGAGTTAGTTTTGCTGAGTTGGGCTGGAGCTCCCCGGTTTTGTGAAGAATTGGTCTATTCGCCTGCTCCAGGATGACCTATAGAGTTTCCTGTACAAGGTTCACTCATAGGAGAAAGAGGATATGTTTTAAGTGGTGATGTTAATTGTAGGAAGCCTTCTTGTTAAGTATAGTAATTTTTGATGGGTTGGACAAGAAGATTATAGGACATGTGTTGTTACTTGGTAGGTTATAGGAGAGTTTACTGTGTGTTACTGAGGTGTGGGAAGAGGAGTCTTGAGGTAATGGTGGTTGGGGTAGGTGAGGGGTATATTAAACAATATAACTGAGTCACTTATCAGCACTGTATAATATATAGGGGGAGGGCAACCCTTCTGTTATTGTGTTTATGGTGGCAGGCCCAGTTAGTATGATTTTCTGTACAACTCAGTGCTATCGCTCGTTGAGTGTAGTCCCATGGTGGAAATAGGATATTAGAATGGGGGTCTGAGGTGGAGGGAGAGAGGGGATTTCCAATCAGGAGGTGGTCCTGCTAAGGACAGTGAGTCCCAGTATCTGCCAGATGCCTAGGTAGGGGAGGGGGAGCCACTGAGAAACCCAGGAATGCTGGGTTCCCATTCCTCTGGTGGGAAAAAACATTTTGTGGTTTTCTTTCTCAAAAGAAAATAGAAACAAACATAATATACTCTTGGAGTCTGCAGAGGGTTCCAGTTTTGTTCCTGTCTTAACTGGGCTGGATCCCTTTCTATTAGATGGAAGTATTTGTTCGGAGAGTTCTGCCCTTGCAAGGAGGGGAGGTGCAGGACTCCAGGTAAGGGAATGACGCTCTGATCAGAAAACTGCTGCAAGCTCTAGCATCTAGGCTCCCAGAGGTCCTCAATGATCTGGGGTCATGGGCTGCACTTGGTGGATGGTCTAGCTTGGGATATCCCCCCTTGCTGGCCGGTCACAGAACTAGGGGGTAGGGAGGAGGCTGGAATTCTCTGCCCCACTCACCCTGCTATTGGAGAGGATAGGAGAGACGCTAACAGGGGGTTGGGGGGGAGGAGGCAGGGGGTGGTGGTGGATGGGAGGCAGGTTAGGGGGTGGGTGGCGGGAGGCGGGGGTAAGGGGTGTGTGTGAAAAGACACTGCTGCAAGCTCTGCTGTATTCTCCCTGGGAGAGAATCAGAGTGGGAGGTTGGAGAAAAATCCTAGAGTGCTGAGAGTCTAGGTTCCACATCTAAAATCCTAGAATTGGCCTCCTCTCCTGTTGATCCTCTGGGCCACACAGGGGAGTAGTGGACAGGGGACTCTACATTGCTGCGATCTTCCCAGAACTCTCCCTTGTTCTTCTTTATGAAGTTTTGCTTCTAACTCCTGGAATTATTTTTTCTACAAGGACTAGCATTGTGGAAAGTTTGTTATTCTCCTGTTCAAGAAGAGCCACTTTTTCAAGTTTCATCTGAACATGAGTTGGATCATGTTGTTCTTTCTAAGGAAATCTGTTTCCCTAAGCCAGATGCCCTCCCATTTCTGCATGTTCGATCGCATTTCTCATGTGTTCCGATTGTTTTTAAAAACTATTACATTTATTTTCTGCCTCTACCAAGTGAGATGTCAGTTGTTGATTGTGCTTTGATTCCTCATTCTTTGAATTCTCCATTTCCTGTTTTTGCTCATCCAGTACCTTCTTGTATTTACTTATTTCTCTAGACCAGGTTTTCACTTCTCTTCTTTCTATATCCTTTCAAGTTCTAAACATCACGTCTTCTCTTGAAGATTCTTCAAATCAGAAAATATGACTTGGCTGTTACTTTCTCGATAGGCAAATGATAGGCTTATTTAAGGAGCATCACCTATCACTAGTAAGGAAAGAGCTATAGGGTGTGTAGACTACATCTAGAGATGGAGAATGGAAAACCATATTTCCATTTGACTTTGATGGTTTGGGATAATTAAAGTTGGGGGTGGGTTGGGCAGAAACTACATGGACAACTGAGAGCTAGATGTTGGAGGGACCAACACTGCCATCATCTTTCAGTCTGCTCAGAAGACCTCTGAAGTTTTGGGGGGTGTTGAAGTTCTCATGATTTTTGTCAAAATTCAAGCGTCTCCCACCAGAGGTGACCTCAAGTAGCACCCCTGATGGAAGGGGAAAGAGTACAGGGTATTGAAATCCCTGCTGCACATCTCCCATATAATATAATAATATTTTCTATAACTTGAGCTTTCTATTGAGTCATCTTTCTTTGGAATGGGCACAAATATGGATATCTTCAAGTCATTTAGCTGTCTTCCACATTTCTTGGCATTTCTATTGTCTTTTGTTGTCAATTGGATTGAGGTTTTTCTGTGAGGGTGTTTTGTTGTTGTCATTGTTGGTTAGGGGTGGGGGGTATGATTTTCTTTATATAAATTCCATGATGGGTAAATCTATGGAGACAGTAACTAGATTAATAGTTCCTTAGGGCTATGGCAGTGAAGATTGGAGGGTAATAGGGAGCTCATGATAATGGGGTTAAGAATGAAGAAACTGTTCTAAAATTGATTGTGGTGGTGATTGTACAACTCTTTTTAATATATATAAACCGTTGACTTATGTAGTATGTGAATTGTATGTTAATAAAACTGTCAAAATATTTTAAGTTTGTGTAGAATTTTAAGGTAATTTCAAATTTACTTATTTTGTTGTATTATCCAGAAGTAATTAAATAAGGCGATTTAGTCAGGGACTTAAACATCTGAAAGTATTTTAAAACATTTTTAAAAGACTAGACTTTGTCATTAGCATTGCATTGGTCCTGCTGTATAAACTTAAAATTGCAAGTAAGTATAGTTTTAAATAACCATTTCTATGGAAAAAAATTTGCTTGAATACCAGAAATTAAGTTGATGTACTATATGTTTTCTTAACTTCATAAGAAACTAAGAAAAAAACATGAACCTGTCTAGAAATAACTATTTGAATCATGCATTTAACTTGAAATATTATCAACAAAAGTTCAAATTTTTCATATGAAGTAGAAATTGAAAAAATATCAACAAAGCTTCATTTTCTACTGCTGTTTTCAAAAAGTTTTATAATTTAAATAGATGTGTATTTTAGAACACTTATATATTAAAATTATAAAACAAGTCTACCTCAGAAGGAATGTAGCCAAAATGTTCCTTATAAGCAAGTATGGTGAAACTTGGACATGCTATTAGGAGAGACTAACCCCTGTGTAGTAATTAGGTTGTGGGGGCCAGTCCCCCACCACTACTACCCTCAGGCTCAGTAAGCACAATTGTACGGTTGAGATGTGTATATATATATATATATATACATATATATATAATTAAAGTCATTGAGAGCATGAGAAATAGAAGAAATATAGAAATATATAGAGAAACATAGAAATAAATGGAGCCAGGCACATTACATGGTAGCATGCTCACCACAGCCCCACTTGGTGGTCCATGTGGAAGGAGAGAGTGAAGGGAAGGAGGGCAATGGAATAAGGGAGCGAGGATGGGAGAGGAGAGGAGGAAGAGAGGCCAGCGATAGACCTCTCTTGCTAACCCAGGCCTATATACCTTTTGGAGGCATGCAAGCCCACTAATTACAGGCAAAGACATCCGTCACAGGAAGGGTTGCACTATAGGTAGTACAGCAATGAGAGGGGGTGGTCTAGGGACATACACGCAATAAGAAGAGGAGGGATTGGGGGTATACATGTGACAAGATGGGTGGATCCTAGAATTAGGATGGGCAGCTTAACTTTGGATGTCACAGAGTCAGTTTGACTTGTTCCCTGGCTCAACTGATAGAGACCATTATTGGTAGGGTGTGAACTCCTCCTACAGGAACCAAGCTAATGGTCACAAGTCTTAGGGAGAAGCAATCCATTGTCTCCAGCAGCAGGGAACAGGCCCACCACTGTGGTGGGGTGAGACAGCAGTCTGACATCCCCCCACACCCCTGGAAAAAGACATTATGCTTGGTAAAGTACAGTGGCAGTGAAAAAGAGAAAGACCTTGGAGGAGATGAGATTAACATAACAATGATTATGAGCATGACACTGAACAGAGGTGTTACATTCTGTTGTACATAGGTCATCTATGAGTTGGAACCAATTTGACAGCATATAACCATAACAACAGTATAGAACATGAGACATTATTAACAGGGCGAGTCAGGGGAAATACAGATGCCAGCTAAGAAGCACAAGGAGATTTCCTCCACAACTACTATAGATTCCACGAAGAGGGAGGGCTTGTATTCTTTGTAAACCATGGAAACAACTTAAATATTAAAACAACATTTCTTAAAGTTAAAGAACAGTAATGTCTGCTGACAATTACAAACTCCCCTTCACCATCAACCAGCAGCCTGAGCCATTTCTGTGCATTCCTCACCTCTGTAAAACCTGATCCTTCCCTGCCCCTCCTCCAACCCCCACAGCCAAACTTTCTACCCCTCTAGCCTCTGGAGGCTCTGCATTGATAGCAGACCACAAATGCAGCTTGAGGAAGACATTTTTACTACCTGGTGCAATGCTTCCCCCCTTTCATATTCTCTCTTTCTTCATCCTCTGACATCCCCCTTGTCCCCTTCCCTGACACTACCCTTCCATGAGGTGGGTAATGGCACACAATAACACTGCCAAAGAATCAGGAATCCCCACCAAAACTATGACTTTTTGCTTTTAGATTTTTGTTACGTTTCATTATTTTTTTCTTTTTCTTCCTCCACCCCACCTCTTATTTACTTTTCCTATGATACCCTATCAGCCTGCAGATAAAGCAGTCCAATTCATTACATCAAAAACTGAAGGGGAAAAAGCACAAACAACTGACAACGAGTCAAACCAGTGAAGTACTCTGAAAAAGAGGCACTGGAATTACCAAAAATAGAATTCAGAAGGATGGTGTTTAGGTGACTTTATGGGATGTGGGGAAAGCTTGTGAGAACAACAGAGGAATTGAAAAACCTAGAAACCCTCCACAAAAAGGAATACCAAAAGATGAACAATTAGACAACAAAATTAGGTAATCAGGTAATGTAATAAAAAATTAGGTCATGTAATTAAAAAAATTAATAATAGAATAGAGGAACCAATGAGCTTGAAGACAATTACTTCGAGTCAATGCTGACTAATATAGTGACCCGCTGTGGGTTTCTGAGACTGTAAATATTTACAGATGTAGAATGCCCAGTCTTTCTCTTGATCGTGGTATTCATAGTGGTTTTGAACTGCCGATCATCTAGATCCCAGCACATCACTTAACCACTTCACAACCAGGGCTTCATTGCTCTGATTTAAACCAATGAGAGAATCATTCAACAACAACAAAAAGTGAAGGTATCTAAAGAAAGTCTGAGAATTATGGATACTATCAAGAAAACACCTTATGTCTCATCAGGATCCTGGAGCAAAAAGAAACAAAATAATTTACAGAGAAAATAATGTAAGAATTCATGGAAGAAAAATTCCCCAACATCACAAAGGATGAGAAATAACTATTCAAGAAACAGAGAGAACTCCAAATTGATAGATCCCCAAAGAAAAACATCATGACATTTTGTAGTCCAACTCTTCGATTTCAAGGAAAAAGAGAGTTCTGAGTATAGCTATGGAAAAAATATCAGTTGACAGAAAAGGAAAAATGATAAGGATAAACTCAGACTTCTCAGCACAAACAAAAAGACGATATGACATATAAAATTCTAAAAGAAAAAAAAAGTTGGCACCAAGAATTCTATATCCAGCAAAATTATTCTTCAATTACAAGGGGAAAATATAAGTATTTCCAGACAAGGGAAAATGAAATGAATTTGTGAAAATAAAACCAGCATTACAAAATATAATGAGATCACTATGGACAGATAATCATCAACAAAAGTAGAAAAATCTGTTAGCAATATACAGGACAACACCATCCAGAAACCAATACAAAAAAAACACCCCTCAGACAACACAGAAATAAAAAAGGAACAAGCACACTGATCAATAAAACCACACACACACACACACACACCCCAAAATGACAGCAACAAACCCGTACATATAAATGATGCTGAATGCCAATGGATTAAATACACCAATCATGAGACAGAGTAGCAGACTGGATTAGAAAACAAGATCTATTTGCATGTTGCCTACAAGAAACACACCTTATTCGGGTTAGGGTTAGGGGGGGAGAAAGAAAGAAAGAAACACACCTTAAACTCAAAGACAAAAATAGTATAAAACAATCAAAGGATGGAAAAAGATTTACCAAGCCAATGACAACAATTAAAAAAGCAGGAGTGACACTCGATGCTTTCCCTCATGAAAAGTTCACTGAAGACATGGGTTCTACAGCAAAGTGTGGTTAAGAATGTAGATGGTTCCTGGTTATCAAAAATAATAGTGTCTGAGGTCTTAAAGGCATAGCTTCAAACAAACAGCCATCTAAGTGAGGCATCTGCTAAATCCACATGAAAGAAGCACATGATCCTGTGTGATCTAAGGGTTATAAATAATGGAATCCAAATCTGAAGAAGCAAATTATATCAGAGTTTAAATTGTGAACACCCAGTTTGCAGAAAGCAATGCTTGACAGTGATAGCTCTACATCCATTTGCAGGGACCCTACATGGATCAATCCTCTGGTGACTCCCCTCTGACCATAGTCAAAGAATGTAAATAACGCTCTTACTAGATAGCATTGTAAACTCAATTGTGGCAGATATAGTTAGGTTAAATGTAATAACCTATCATTTGATCTCCCTTTTGACCCATTTTAAAGTTGTTTCATATTTTTTTAAAAAATGAAAGGCAAATACACATGAATTGAGCCTCTAGTGAATTCCCTCTGGCCATTGACAAAGGATGTGAATAAGTTTGCTCTTGTGCAGTGAAAAGTTGCAGAATCTGTTAGGTCAATATCTAACACTTGCAGAATTAGTTAGGTCAATGACACCTTATCATTTGATCTCCCTTTTGATCCATTTTAAATTTGTTCTAGTTTTTGTTATTTCCTGCTTTCTTTTTTTATTGGGTTTTTCCTTTATTTTATATTATTATTTTATTTTACTTTTTATTTGGTTTATTTTCCAATATATGAAATCCAAGATGGGTGGATATATAGAAATAGTAACTGGATTAATGACTTACTGGAAGTGTGGGAGGGAGGTTAGAGGGAAATGGGGAGTTGCATTCAGTGGGTGCACAAAGGAAAATGTTCTGGAACTGATTGTGGTGATTACTGTGCAACTTTTTATGATATGACCTAACTTTGAAGTGCATGAAATATGAATTCTGTATCAATAAATTATAATTATTTTAAAAGAAAAAATCATCAGTGGAAATATTAATCTCTGATAAAACATACTTCAAGGCAAATAATATAATGAGAGATGAGAATGGACACTACATAATGATTAAAGGAACAATACTACAAAGAGACATAACCATAATAAACATACACCCCCTCTATGAAAGACCCTTGAAAGACATCAATAAAATTTTCAGAGTTGAAGACAGAAACAAACAGCTAGGCTAAAATATTAATAGACTTCAATACTCCACTCTCAAGAAAGACAAATCATCAGGAAAGAAACTCAATAAAAAAATAGAGGAGTTAAACAATACATTCAACCAGCTCAACTTCCTAGCTATAAACAGAGCACTCCACCTGTCAATAGGACATATGAAAATTCTCCAGTGAATATGGCACACACTCTAGAATAGACCACAGGTTAGGCCATAAAACAAGCATTGAGATGTTACAATCCATATTCTCAGATCACGATACTATAAAACTAGAAATAAACAAACAATGAAAGAAAAAGAACATAAAGCAAACACATGGAAACTGAATAAACTCCTTAAAAACACCTGGGTAACAGATCAAATAAGGGATGAACTTAAGAAATTCCTTGAAACAAATAAGAATGATAATACAACATAACAAAACCTTTGAAACACAGCAAAACAGTTACGAGAGGGCAATTTACACCAAACAACACACACATTAAAAAAAGAGAAAATCCAAAATCAATACCTTAACATAACACCTTCAACAACTAGAACAAAGACAAGATAAATGATTGAACAGAAGAAAAGAGACCATAAAGATCACAGCAGAAGTAAATCAATTGTAAAATAGAAAAACAATGAAAAACGTCAACAAGACAAGTTGGTTTTCTAAAAGGATTAACAAAATTGACAAACTGCTGGCAAAGTTACCAAAGGAAAAGAAAGATAAGGTCCAAATATCTATAATTAGAGATAAAAGGGTGACATCACAACAGATCCAGATGAAATAAAAATAGTAACACACTACTAAGAAAGACTGTACTCCCAAAAGTTTGATAAGCTAGAAAAAATGGACAAATGTCTAGAAATACACCATCTACCCAAATGAACAAAGATGGATATTGAAAACCTCAACAGATCCATAACAAAAGGATAAATAGAGATGGTCATCAAGAAACTTCCAACCAAGAAAAGCCCAGATCCTTATGACTTTAAGAGAAATTAAAGTATCAAGTACACTATCAAGTATTCTACACCAATTCTGAGCTGTCACCAATTCTACACAGACTATTCCAGAATATACAAAAGGGGCGGTAAGCACTCAAACTCATTATAGTAGGCAAACATAACCCTGCTACCCAAACAAGGTGAAGACCCTACAACAATAGAAAATGCAAACCCATATTCTTCATGAACATAGCTGCAACAGTCTCAACAAAATCCCGGCCATTTGAGTCCAACACATATCAAAAGAATAATTAACCATAATTATGTGGAATTCATGCAAGGTATATAAAGATGGCTCAACATTACAAAAACTATCAGGGTAAACAAAATTTCATCCACCACATAAGCAAGACAAATAATAAGAATAGAATGATCAGAGGACCATGGGGCCATCCCCACCACGAGACACGACATCCCTCACTGAATCATAGTGCTACAGGGGACAACACTGGAGACACAGTGTGGGAATTGTGCCCAATCTGACCCCATCACACTGGCATGAAACACTAAGGGCGTGCAGCAAGGGAAGCAAAGCAATGAAGTTCCCGGAACATACCAAAAATAGACTTGGGGGCCAGAGTGTGGCACCCCATCAGACTTGAATGGAAAATCACTCGGAAAGGCCAAAAAACAGACCTGGAAATATTTATAGGCTTTTCCTTTTTTGTCATTGCTTTGTTGTTGTTATTTTGATATTGTTTTTTGTTGTTAATGTTGTTTTGTTGGTTTTGTCTTTCTTTGTTGTTTTGTTTGGCTTTGCCTGTTTTTTGCACTTATTAATGTCTCTGCATGTCGCTCTAGATAAGATAGGTGGGATAAACAATTCAGAGATGAAAACACCGGAACCAATGGTTCCCAGGGGATACATGAGAAGGGGAGGTGGGAGAAAGGAAGGGGTGGTGGTGGCAACCAACCCAGGGACAAGGGAACAACATGTGAACTAAAATCAATGAAGTAGGCGTGGCTGCCTACTCAGGCTTAATCAAGGGCAATGTAAGAACGAGGAGTTACTAAACTCAAATGAAGGCTCAACATGATGGTAGGACAAGAGGAAAGTAAAAGAAAGTAGAGGAAAAAACCAGGAGGCAAAGGACATTGATAGAGGTCTAAATAGAGACATGTACATATGTAAATATATTTATATTTACCGATAGGGAAATAGATCTATGTACCTATATCTATATGTTAAGAATTAAGGTTGCAAATGGACATTGGGCCTTGACTCAAGTACTCTGTCAACACAACAACACTCTGTTCTAATAATCCTGCATTCTGTCATGCTCACCTTCCCTGACCTGATCGCTGAAGACAAAATGGGTGCACAAGCAAATGTGGTAAAGAAAGCTGATGGTGCCCGGTTATCAAAAGATATAGCATCTGGGGTCTTAAAGACTTGAAGACAAACAAGCAGCCATCTAGCTGAGAAGCAAAAAGCCCACATGGAAGAAGCACACTAGCCTGTGGGATCATGAGGTGTCAATGGGATAAGGTATCAGGCATCTAAGACCCAGAACAAAATCATACCAATGGAATGGGTGGGGGGGATCGAGGAGTGGATACCCAAAGCCCATCTGTAGACAATTGGACATCCCCTCACAGAAGGGTCACAAGGAAGAGATGACCTAGTCAGGGTGCAATTTAGCACCAGTGAAACACACAACTTTCCTCGAGTTCTTTAATGCATCCTCCCCGCCACTATCATGACCTCAATTTTACCTTACAAATCGGATTAGACCAGAACATGCACACTGCTACAGATAAGAGCCTGCAACACAGGGAATCCAGGTAGATAAACATCTCAGGACCAACAATGAGAATAGAGATATCAGGAGGATAAGGGAAAGGTGGGGAGAGAAAGGGGGAATTGATCACAAAGATCGACATATAACCCCTTTGCAGGGGGAGTAACAACAGAAAAGTGGGTAAAAGATGACAGAGATTGATGTAAGATATGAAAATAATAATCTATAACTTATCAAGGGTTCATGAGGGAGGGAGGGTAGGGGATGAAGGGGGAAAAATGAGGAGCTGATACTAAGGGCTCAAGTAAAATGAAAATGATGATAGCAACATATGTACAAATGTGCTTGACACAATGGATGAATGTATGGGTTGTGATAAGAGATGAAGAGCCCCAATAAAAGTATTTGATTAAAAAAAAAGAATCACATGATCATACCAATAGATTCAGAAAGGGCAGTTGATAATACTAAACACCCATTTCTGATAAAAATTACTCAACAACAATGGAATAGAAGGGAACTTCATGAACACAATAAAAGCCATATATGAAAAATTGGCAGCTAATGTTATCTCAAAGGGGAAAAACTAAAAAATTTCTCCTGAAAACAGGAAGTAGATAAGGATGGCCCCACTAATATAGTGGTCTCAGAGGCCTACCCCAATCCCAACTGCATGGACAGCACCCCCTTCCCCAGAAGAATTTTTTTCAGAGGATAGCACTGAAGGTACAGCTCAGGAAGAGGGACATGTCTGCTCAAAGCACACAGGAGCAAATGAAAATGGAAGAAAAGAGAATGGAGCGCATCCTGTCCCACCAAGCCTTGAGGATGATATCCCTGCTCAGAACAGCCAACGCACACAGAGGACTATATGGCCAGCCCCACTACAAGACAGGGCATCCCTCACTGACCCATAGTCCACAGGCAACAACACTGGAGAAACAGTGCGGGAATCATGCCCAATCTGATCCCACCACACCAAGGCAAAATACTAAGGGCGTGCAACAGAACAGCAAGGGAAGCAGAGCAAGGAAGTACCAAGGGAATACTAAAAATAGACTTTGGGGCTAAGGCATGGCATCCCATCAGACACAACTGGAAAATACTCCTAAAGGTCAACAAACAAACCTTGAACTGTTTACAGGCTTTCCTTTTCTTTTTTGTCATTGGTTTGTTGCTTTGTTTTGCTCTGTCTTGTTTTTTGTGCATATTATTATCTCTGCAGGTCTATCTAGATAAGATAGGTGGGATAAACAATCTGGAGG
>NW_022103955.1:696101-700658 GCF_000313985.2 Echinops telfairi
AACAAATGTACAAATGTGCTTGACACAATGGATGGATGTATGGATTGTGATAAGAGTCGTTTGAGCCCCCCCAAAAATGATTTTATTTTTTTTTTTTTCAGTTCTGCTGGGTGTTTTTTCCTTTTTCTTTTTAAAAAATTTTAATCATTTTATTAGGGGCTCATACAACTCTTATCACAATCCATACATATGTCAATTGTGTAAAGCACATTTGTACATTCATTGCCCTCATAAAATGATTTTAAAAAGAAAACCATTTTCATTTACAATAGGCACACAAAAGCTGAAATACTTAAGACTAACCAAAGAAACAAAAGAAAATTAAATCTAAAACGGCTATTACAAGAAACCAACAAAATAAAAAAATTTACACAAATGGAAGGATATTCTATGTTCATATATAGGAAGATTGATATTGTGAAAATGTCAATACTACCCCAAACATTCTATATTTATAATGTAATTCTGGTCAAAAGCCCAACTTTATTCTTAAGGAAATTGAAAAATCAATGACCAACTTTGTACAGAGTGGGAAGAGACCTAGAATAAAGAAAAAACTCCTTCAGAAGAATAAAACAGGAGTCATCACACTACCTGATCTCAAAACCTATTACACATTTCACAGTAGTCAAAAGAGTGGGGTACTGGTACAATGATAGATCTACAGAGCAATGGACAGAATAGAAAACCTAGAAATAAAGGCATCTATGTTAGGCTGGGTTGTCTAGAGAAATAAAACCAGTTACACTCATATATGTATAAGAAAGAACTTTATATCAAGAAGTATTTTTATACCAATAAAGCTCCCAGGTCAGTCGAAGTCAACTCCATGAGTCCAATGCTAGCTGGACCCCTCTTCAGGCTCACATAGCTGAAGGTTGATGGCACAGACCGGTGAAACAAGACGCAGGGAGGTAACAGGTCAGTGGGCAGAGGGTCACATGGGTCCAAGGTTGGCAGGAACATAGCAGGGCACTGACAGGGTCCACAAGAGGCTACCCCTGGGGGCAGACACAGAGTTGCAGCAAGTAGGGCGGGTAAAGTAATAGATGGAGTAAGATAATTTCTGAGTGTCTCTCTTAAAAGAAGGCAATACCCACAAGGAGTCATCATCAGGCGTGACTTGATTGGTAGATTGGACTCCATCCCTACTTTCACACGGGTGCAAATGGACCTAAAGTTTAACTTCTACAGCATCCACTTACAGACACCTGATTTTCAACAAAGGGTTGAACATTAAATAGGAAAGAGATAGCCCCTTCAACAAATGGATCGCTATTTGTAGAGGAGTTAAACAAAACCCCTATCTTGCCCCATGCACAAAAATGAACTCGACATGGATTAGATACTGTCTTACTCCAGGTTGACTAGAGAAACAAATTTAGAGACACTCATATGTGTGTAAGAGAGAGCTTTATATCAAAGAGCAATTGTATATTAAGAAAACATCCCAGTCTAGTCCAGATCAAGTACATAAATCCAATATTAGCCCATATGTCCAATAATAGTCCACAGATTCTTCTTTAGACTCCTGCAGCACATGCAATGATGCCAAATTCAGGAAGATCACAGGTCATTGAGTAGGAAATCTTGTTCAGTGTTGGTAGAAGCATCTCAGCACTGACTCAAGTCTCCATGTGGCTCCGCCAGCTCCTGGGCTTTGGCTGCCATCAGCATGGCTTGGTGTGGCTTGTCAACAGGAATGTAGGAGAGAGAGAGAGAGAGAGAGAGAGAGAGAGAGAGAGAGAGCTGCCTTGTCTGATGGCAGAATCAAGAGAGAGGAAGTTCCCAGAATCCTCATGAGGTCATGACCACAAGGAGGGATCATCAGTCTGTGAACTGATTGACAGGCCTTAATTCTTTTATCAAGTTGACATGATATTGAGTAACTACCACAGATACCTAAATGTAAATCCCAGAGCTAAGGATCATCAATGAGAAAATTGGGACAAACTTAAGGGCCCTATTGCAGCTCATAGACAGTCTACCAAACATAATAAAGGAAGCCCACACAGAAGACAAAACAGATGAATAGATGAATTAGACCTAAGAATAATGAAAAAATAATGACTTCGACTTATAAGTAAGACATTCAGGTATACCAAAAGAGTAAAAAGAGCACCCATAGACTGGGGGGGGGGGGAAGCTTTTGCCATGACAACTGAAAAGGGACCAATGACTAAAATCTAGAGAATTCTGAAACACCTCAATAAGCAAAACGGCCAAATCTGATTAAAAGTGGGCAAAAGACATGAACAGATAGTCCACCAATAATGATAGTCAGATAGTTAATAAATACATGACAAAATGCTTATAATCACTAGCCATTTGGCAGATGAAAATCAAAATAACAATGAACCATCGCCTTACAACCACAATAGTCCAATTCAAAAATACAGAAAACAACAAATGCTAGAGAGGGTCAGACAGATTGGGACTCTTATACACTACTGGTGGCATTCTAAAGGTGTACAACATTGTGGAAAGCAATATGGTACTATCTAAAACAACAGGGAATCAAAATAGGACCCAGTTATACCTCTGCTCGGTATATACCTAAAGAAGTAACAGGCAGAACATGTACAAACATATGCTCTCCTATGTTCATTGCAGTACAGTTCACAATAGCAACAAGCTGGAAACAGCCCAAATGTCCATCAATAGAAGAATGAATAAAGAGACTCTGGTACATGCACCCAATGGAATTCGATGCATTCCTGCAAAACAGTGATGAAGCCATGAAACCCTTCGTGACACTGATGGACCTGAACAAAGCTGGTCAATCACAAAAGAACAAATATTACATGAGAACACTGCTTTAAGGATTAGCACCAAGACAAAAGTAGGCATCTTTTCACTAATCTGGTCTTGCAAGAAATAAGATTGTGTGCCTACCTAATGTTCATGATCCATATATCATCCTCTTATTTGTACATCTTAATTACTAGTGCGACAGAAGGGTCCTCACCTTAGCTAGGGTCAGTTTCTCATAGCAGAAGACCATCCAGTGTACACTGGTACAGATAGGAACTGGAAACACAGGGAATCCAGGACGAATGATCCCTTCAGAACCAGTGGTGTGAGTGGAGATACTGGGAGGGTGGAGGGAGGGTGGGGTGGAAAGAGGGAACCGATTGCAAGGATGTACATATAACCTCCTCCCTGGGGAGTGGACAACAGAAAAGTGGGTGAAGGGAGACGTTGGACAGTGCAAGATATGACAAAATAATAATTTGTAAATTATCAAGGGCTCATGAGGGAGGGGGGAGCAGGGAGGGAGGGGAAAAATGAGGAGCTGATGCCGGGGGTTTAAGTGGAGAGCGGATGTTTTGAGAATGATGAGGCAATGAATGTACAAATGTGCTTGCCACAATGTATGGATGTATGGATTGTGATAAGAGCTGTATGAGCCCCCAATAAAACGATTAAAAAAGGAAGAAAGAAAAGCAGAAGACCATCCAGATCCTGTCACACAGCATTGTTCCGCGGTCACCCCAAATAAACTGATACTCCTACAAGGGCACTCAATGAACTTAATGGAAATTCAGTCCCAGAAGTGAGGGGACATGTTTATCTTGGAGAAGGTGAGTTCACTTCTGTTGGTGGACAAACAAGGAGTGGCAACCTCTTAGGAAAAACTTTTAACATTACTTATGTAGATCAACAATGGGAGAATGTTCCAGGTATTATCTTCCTACTTGGGCACTTTTGACCTAGTGTCTATCCAGCCCATGGTAACCAGGTTGTTTGCTTATAGACAATTAGAACTTTAGACTTTGTCCTTTTGAGGTGTACAACATCCTTTATAGGCCACGCCAGAAGGGTCTGATTTGGAAACCCCACTATGCAGACCACACTGTACCTTGAACACATCTATAGCAGATTAAAATAACTGAAATATTCCTTTGGACTTAAAGCGGAGATGCCCTACTATGTGAAGAAACAGATTAATACTATGTCAAAAGAATGGATTTGAAAGTCATTGGACTTCAGTTCAGATACCTTGCTTTGAGGGTGCCCAAGAAATGGCCATTTAAGGCCACAGGTATTTGCAAATTTCATGTTTTTTGCTTTTTTGACATCTTAGTCTAGGAAGCATAGTTCTCCCTTGCATATGAACTTTATTGAAAGGTTTGCCCTACCTCCAACCCTCATTGTTTGTGTAAATAGAGTCCAGTCACTTAAGGTTTTAATTTGTACAAATCAAAAGTCCATGGATTTCAGTCTAAAAAAACGGTCCTGTATATGTATACTTTTCTTTTCTCAACAGTATATGAAATTCTATAGCATGGGCTAAATTAATGATACTATCAATAAAATTACTATATACTACATGGGGATAGTTTATAATGTTTCCTAATAAAATAATGCTAAAGTAGACCAGGGACACATATGGATCATAGATATATACAGTGAACCCTTGCCACTTCGCGCTTCGACTTCCGCGGCTTCACTCTATCGCGGTTTTTGTGTAACAGCGCATGCTCTGTCATTACTGCCACTGATTGGCTCATACTGTACACGCTTCTGTCTGCATCGCTATGTATTGGAGCTACG
>NW_022103955.1:702697-710782 GCF_000313985.2 Echinops telfairi
CATGTCCTCTATGCTCTAACTACGAAAATATTTGATTTACAAATAAGGAATCCTACTTCGCGGAATTTCATTTATCACGGTAGGGTCTAGAACTGATTGACCGCGATAAACGAGGGTTCACTGTAAATAGATTTTTCAACTGGCATTTCACTTTAGCCCTAATCTAAGAACAACTTATTGTTATAACATGGGCCTACTCAATACTCACCTTCATGAGAGATCACTGGTGCTCTAGCAAAGAGTGTTGAAGAAATCAGATGGTGTCTGGCTATCATAAATAGTAGTTAGAGACTTGGAGGCTTGTCTTCAAACAAGCAGCCATCTACATGAGGTATAAGCTAAATCCACACAGAACATGCACACCAGCCTATGTGATTCAAGGATTTGAAATAATAAAACCCAAGACTGGCGAAAGCATCTATCCCAACAATCATGTGACGCTCAGAGGTAAGACAGCCTATATATGATCTTAATGCTGAATACATGGCTCTCATGTCAAGAAGGAAAGAGGTGGCCACCTCTAATGAGACCCATGGCTTTTTTTGTTGCTGTTAGGTTATCAATTTCCTGCCGGTTGGTCGCCGTAGGGGAACGGGGCAGTGGGGGGCGGTGGCGGTTGGGGAGCATCATTCTTGTGGCTGTTCCTCAACCAGGAGAACCATGTAGAGCCATTCTTTTGCTGCGTGTCCCAGAGTCCCACACTTAAAGGAAGTGAAAGGGGCCTTCACTCCTCTTCCTGTGCCTGCCATGTCTTTATGGGGCCAGTGGCACTCCTGGCTCCAAAGTCCTGGCTTATCATACTGGAAGCATGGTTTCTGAGATCGGGTAGTGCAGGTCCCTTGTGCAACTAGGCCGATACAGCAATGGCTGCTCCAAGTATTTTGGCCTTATGACACTTCATCCTTTCCTCCTCAACATCATTATTATTAAAGACTGAGGTGGCTAGGGTAAGCAGTTCATTAGTATCATATTCAGGTCCAGGGGTTTTCTCTGGAGTTTTTGCCAAATATCTTGTGAGGACTGATTGATAAAATGGGTGGTATAAACATCCTACCCTCAAGTGACTCAGGGTCTAACTTAGTGAACTTGGTCATAGCCTCAACTAGTTGGTTTCAGAAAGTGACTGAGTTTTCTTGGTAGGCCTGGGTTAGCTCGGCCATCTTAGAATAGCTCGTAGCATTATCTGGATTTCCCTCATTCCCACAATAAGGTAAGTCTGCATATAATCCCAAGCTGCTCGACCAGCATTGCCAACCTGGCCTAGTTGGTAATTCCATCCCATATCATTATCGGGCAATGCTTAGGCGGTTGGGGACCCTCATATTGTTGGCTTGCTGATGAGCTGCCTCAAGTATTCTGCATATTTCATCAGGAGGGCAAGTGTATGGCAAGATGATCCTCAAATCTTTCCAGGTGGTATCAAAGATTCATCAAGCCCTGGAATTCTTCAATATACCAACCAGAGTCTCCTTGTGTAACTTACCTTTACACATTTTAGGTCTCCTACACTAAAGAGAACATGAACTTGGACCACTTGGCTGTTGCCTCTGACCATATACTGTAAAGGGCATAAAGCAGGGTAGAGTCGCTCCTTTGGAGGTGGGGGTAGGTGGTGGGTTGAGGATGTGGAGTTTTTAATCTTTTCTGAACTGGGTCCCTTATAGAGGGGAGGCTGAAAAAAATAAGTTTTTATGGGTCAACTGATACAGACTAGCACTGGTCACGGTAATGCCATCTTATGGACTGTTGAATGACCTGCCGCCTTCCCCCTCCCATCTCAGAAGGTCCCACTAGTGATTGATTTTAGAACATACTCTCATGTTCTTGATATCAGAACATTGTAATTAATAATATTGTTCCTTTTGATGTTGTTACCAGGATATTACTTTTCTTATTTTACTAACTAGGATGTTATAATCCAGTGGTTCTCTGTGACCCTTTGTGCTGTGACCCTTTAATACAGTTCCTCATGTTGTGGTGACCCCCCAAACCATAAAATTATTTTTGTTGCTACTTCATAACTGTAATTGTGCTACTGTTATGAATTGGGTGACTCCTGTGAAAGGGTCGTTCAATCCCCAAAGGGGTTGCGACCCACAGGTTGAGAACTGCTGTTATAATAAATGCTACACCCTGTAATACTCACTACCTCTGAACAATAATAACGTTAGTTTTGCTTTCTGCTTCTGTCCATGTTTGCTTGAGTCCTAGACAAATGATGAATGAGTTTTTGCCTTTCAAGATGAACTGAAATGTATATTTGGGACAGCAATCAAATAATTGCTTTTAGATTCTAGCAGTCCAGTTATAAGTGAATAAAGACTCTTCTAAATTATCCAGACATTATAGTGGCCATCATTTATTTGAACCCAACAAATTTCCCTTTCATCAATTGGAACAGCTGGTAAGCTTGGGGCGGGTTTAGATGGGATATTCAGGGAGCAGCCCAAGCAAATTTCAGAGTGATTCTTCAAAACCATAAAACCTGTATGTTTATAACATTCCTCTAGTTCTTTAATGCTTCCTTCTCCCAACTATCATGACCTTAGGTTGACCTTATAAATCTGGCTATACCAGAGCATGTACAGATAAGAGGTCTCCACACACGGAATCCAGGACAGATAAACCCCTCTGGAGCAATAATGGGAGTAACGATACCATGAAGGTAGGGGGAATATGGGAGGAGAAAGGAGGGACTGATCACAATGATTGATGTATAACACCCCCAGGATGATGAACAACAGAAACATGGGTGAAGGGAGACAGCGATGGCGTGATATGAAAAATAATAATTTATAATTTATCAAAGGTTCATTAGGGTTGGAGGGTGGAGGAGGGAGGGAAAAATGTGAGGAGCTGATACCAAGGGCCCAAGTAGAAAGAAAATGTTTTGAAAAGGATGATGGCAACAGATGTACAAATGTGCTTGACACAATGGATGTATGGATTGTTATAAGAGCTGTAAGAGCCCCTAATAAATGATTTAAAAAAAATTTTTTAAACCCTGTGTGTATGGAGCTTTGAATCACTTCTCTTCTCAGCAGCAGAAGAGATGTAACTGCAAAATGGTATTGTATTCCAAAAGCTGTCTGGCATTGCTTTCCACTCTCCATTGGCTATTGAAGCCAAGATGTATAACAGAAAAACTAACGATTTTTTTCCTCAGGGAGTAGGCTAGCTGGAGGTGGTTTGGTCCAGTTCTTGAGGATAAAATCTAAAGGAGTCATTCTGGGTCTTGTGCAAGCCTAATGTCCCATGATTGCAAGACCTGCAGGGAAAAGTAAGGAAACATAGAATACAGAAGAAGCCCCACCTCCTTTAGTCCTTTTCTGATGTACAAACAATAGGTTCCCATACCTGTCCCCTTTTTAAGGTTACTAGTTCATCCCAACTCAGTCAAGAAGAAGGTTGGGTGTGTGGAAAAAGGTTATCCCAATCAGCATCCTGGTCTAGGATTGGTCTCCTGTTCTGGAGTGTCCCTAATTATACTCACAGTGCTGGATCCAGCTCTACAACAGACGGGGCAGCAGAGAAGGCACTATTGCTAATCCCCTCAGCATCCCTTGGGGTTGACCTTATATGCTCCTTTCTTGATAACCCTGTCTGTTAGTCAAAGACTCTCAAATCCCTGTCCCTGGGCCAAAGGCTGGATTCTAAATAGGGAGATAGTAAAGTTCCAATGGAGGGCTACCTTGGTGAATGTCTTTGGCTTAGGCGGTGGGAATGCATTTTAGTGAGGGCAATATTTCCTAAGGAGGGGTCACTGGGCCCCCAAGGGGATAAAATAAACTCTATCAGTGATCAGCATACAATAGTTTCCAACTGCTCCATTGTTCCAGCTGGCCTGGGACAGGCAGGCACTCCCTCAACTCCCCAAACCAACAAATGCAGACATGACAGAAAATCAGGACATAATGAGTGCCAAGGCCATATGGACCTGAAGTCCATGCCACAAGGAAGCCCGGCTATCCATCAGCCCACAAAGAGAATAGGGAGAAAAGTTGAAAGAGTCCAAACAAAAAGCCCATGAATTTGGGATCCTTGTAGGCAGTGCCATGTTTCTCTAGGACCCTGGTGAGAGAGGAGCTGTGCAGCTGCAGCTTGGAGGACCAGCTCTTTCCTAAAGGAAGAAGTCTGGGTAGAAAAGATGAGCCTCCGTTAGACAAGGGCCTGGCAGTTGCCATTAAAGTAAAACAAATTGTCCTTGTAGTTCCTCCTGGACTTTCATCGATGAGGCAATAGTTTGGGTGTTATGTGTTGTTTGAAACTTGCCGATTTGGAGGCGGGACACAGGTCAGGGTTTCACCCTTGTATCTAGGCTATCTGCCAAGAGACTCTCCTACAGGTGGCCTCAGGCTCCAGATGATTACAGAACACAGAGGAATCACGGCAGGCTAGGTTTGTCTCAAAGGAACTTCTGGCAGCCTGCTAGTATCTATCAAATACGGGATCAACAGCTCTGGGCAACTGGCATACCATTATAAACTCACAGTCAGGCCACCCCACTGGTGGGAAACTGGTTGGAGGATTGTCTTATCCCAAATGAGTCTGTCTTCTCTCCCCCTAGTCCCAAATCAGGCAGGTGCAAGCCTACAATCTTCACTTTTCTAATGGGATGGAGAAGTCCAGCCTGTGAAGAGGTATTTCACCCCAGTCTTGCCTTGCATGTGGAGAGGAGTCCTTGTCTCACACCAAATCTTAGTGATCCCAGAGGTTCCTTCTCCCTTGCTGGCTGAGATTTGTTGGCTTGAGTGAAGGCCTGGGTCTTATTCCAAACAGCTCCTATATTCTACCTGATTGCTGTACAGCCTGTGTGCCTAGATATGAGCCTCCCACCTGAGCTGGGGGACGTTGACCTGAAGGTTTGGGCCTTTGGTTTGCTGGGAATGTCTTGCTCATAGAGATTAATTTGAAAATCAAAGTACAGAGGGGAGTCCCCAGTAAATTCAAAGTCAGAGACCAGATAGAAGCTGGGTTTGAATCCATCTTCTGGTGGGTCACCATTAAAACAAACATAGATTGGATCAACTACATCTATGATAACCAAGAGTGATTTCTTAACCATACTAGAGGTGCCATCAAGGGCAGCTCCGAGCAATTGAGACCCACCAACCAGATGATATGGGAAAACAGGCTAGCCTTGGATATGATTTTAATCAAGAAAGGAGGAGTATATGTCATGTTAGACTGGGGGTAATGCTGTACTTTTATCCAGAACAACTCAGCCCCCAATGGATGGAACCATCACGAAGGTGCTGCAAGTGTTACCTGAGATGGCCATAAACTCAGGTGTAAAGAACCCCCTGATGGGTTGGCTAGAACAATGGTTTGGAATATGGAAAGACCTTGCTGCCTTCTCTTATTGTGGTTGCAGGAGTCCTTGTCCAAGTGTGATGCTGTTTGGTCCCATGCCCTGGAGGCTTCCTAGACTGGGTTGTCAGCACCACCCTAGCTCAACATATAAAAGGGCCTGCCAGCTCTGAGATGCACCTTACTACTTCCATCCTTTTCGGTACTATAGACCCTCTGGGGGCCTGTCCCCAGTGTATCCTAACTTTGGTGCTCAATAAACCCGCCTTGCTACCTCCTCCTACCTGTTTGTTCGGTCTCTGCATTACTGCCACCAGCACTCCTACTTTCCAGAAGCTGACAGCACTGTGATCCACCAGAACAGGTGCCACTGTATCTTAACGCTTACACTCCAACCTATACAAATCCTGTGTTGCCCCATTAGACATGATGGCTTTCTCAAATCATGAGGTGACCCACTTTGTGTTTGAAGCGTAATTTGCTTATTAAATCGTTGCTCTGCTTACTGTCTTATCTTGCTGTTTTATCATACTGTGTTGGCTTTATGTCTTTCTTGTGTGACTCCCTCTGTTGCAGAGACATGCCACTAAGGAGAAACTTGCTAGCTTTTCTCTAGTGAAGACAAGCCTGATGACATCAACTTTCAACATATTACAATTATAGTCAACTCTATTATGAGAAAGTATCTCTTCCTCAGTCATGATTTGAATACTATCCTACCCGAGAGACTCATCTGCTGGCACTATCTCAGACAATGTTCAGTTTCTTTTCATGAGATTTTTAGTATCTGACAGTGTTTTCATTCGGTCCATAAGGTTTAAAAAGAAAAAAAGGTTTTCCGTGGCTAATTTTAATGGAAGTGGACAGCCTATTCCTTCTTTGTAATCTGTTCTTGGTCTGGAAGCTCTGCTGAAACCTGTTCACTCTGGATGACCTTGCTGGCATTTGAAATACCCGTGACATAGCTTCCAGCATCACACAAACCACCACAGTATGATTAACTGACAGACAGGCTGTTACTCATAGCACACCTGCCGCTCAAAACTTGTTTTAATATGGTTGATTCTGACTCACGTGTCTGGAGTAGAACTGCTCAAGACCTAGAAGTCACCAAAAGGGTGACTGCAGGCTAGCTACAGCTGCCATAAACACCACATGCAATCTATCTAAAACCGCTCCTCTCATTTACCCTTGCTACTTCTCTGTACCTCCCACAGGGATTCTTCTCTGTCAGGCCATGTGCTTTGTCTGAATGAGCAGTTTATACACGCATTGGAAAAGTTGCTTTGAGCAATTTGGGCCAGTCATGTCTCTGACACTTGTCATTGGGCAAGTTATTTGAGATGCAGGAGAAATTATCCTGCTATTTAAATATCTGAAGTTTTCAGCCCCTACCTTCCAAGAAGGGAAACATTGTTCTCCACTGCAGATTGGGCTCTGTGTTATGCAAATTAATAAAAGGAAGTAGTGAAGATAATTGGATTGAGTTGAGGGCTGTGGAATTAATTTACAATCGAAAGGAACAAAATTGAAGTTTCTCAAAAAGAAATATGAATGGGAATGAAAGGAGAGAGGATTGAGAGAGAAAGCTAAAATAAACTGATTTTGTAAGACAGGAAACTGTGGGGGAAATTTTTTCTAGTCAATTTACTGAACTATCATTTATATACACTATATGACACCTATTATAAATGAAGAGATCAATGAGTTTTGACAACTGTGGACAGCCATGAAATTACTCCTATGCTCTGACAAAGACACTTGCATTACTCTAAAGAGTCCCCTTCTGCCACATCTGCTTGCTCTCATTAAAAATTAGATTTGTCATTTCTAGAGTTTCAGATTAATAAAATTATACAATATGTAATTTATGTGTCTGGCTTCTTTTTTTATAGTGGCAAATAAATATATAACAAAACCATTGCTATTTCAACTTTCTTATGTGTATATTTCAGCGATATTATGTTATGTATGTTATAAAGCCATCACCATATCCAAATGTTTTGGATATGTTTCTTAATAGAAACTCAGTACCATTTAAACTTGACTCCTTTTCCACTTCTGGTAACCAAACACTAATAAACTTTAATCTGTATACATTGGCCTATTGTAAATATCCATTACTCATCTGTCATTTTAGCATACTGTGGTGTCATATTGCAATGATGCTGGTATTTCAAATACCAGGAGAATCACCCATGTTGGACAGGATTCAGCAGAGCTTCCAGACAGACTAGGAAGAGAAAATTGGCAGATGATTTCTGAAAAATGTTGTCACTGCAAACTTTATAAATAGCAGCAGAATGCTGTCTAATATAGTGCCCAAATATGATGCCTCCGGTTGGAAAGCTCTCACATATGACTGGGAAAGAGCTGCCTCCTCAACGTCACCCCTACCATAAGGATGTAGATGGAGTAAAGAAAGTTTTAGAGACTTTCAGTTGTCAATGTGACATGACTCAAAATGAGAACAAACAGTTGCAAATATTCATTAGTAATCAGAATCTGTAAAGTATGAAGTATGACTCTAGGAAAAGTGGAAGCAAAATATGAAATAAAACACATAAAGATCATTTTCTGTGTTAGACAGGGCTCTCTAGAGAAACAACACCAGAATGCTAATAATTTTATACAGTGAACCCTCGCCACTTGCGCGCTTCGACTTCCGCAGCTTCAAACTACTCTGTTATGTTTTTGCATAACAGCGCATGCTCTGTCATTACTGCCACTGATTGGCTCATACTGTACACGCTTCTGTCTGCATCACTACGTATC
>NW_022103955.1:711620-714341 GCF_000313985.2 Echinops telfairi
ATGAGCCCCTAATAAAATGTTAAAAAAAGAAAATATTTGATTTACAAATAAGGAATCCTACTTCGCGGAATTTCATTTATCACGGTAGGGTCTAGAACCAATTAACCGCCATAAACGAGGGTTCACTGTATATATTTATACAGATAGATAGATATACAACATAAGAAATAAACAGTTAATTAAATTATAAAGCAGTACAAACGGCTCAGTGCAACTCACTCCCGTGAGACAGTTATGAGACACTGGCAGTCCTTCAAGTCTTGAGGGCTGCTGGGTAGTCCTCTGTAGAGCAATTCAGGCTATCCGGGCACAGGCAGCAAACAGCAAGGCAGGTCACCAACAGTCAGCCAGATGACAGGGTCTGACAGTCCCCAGCTCAAGAGATATAAATTTCAATGGTGTGGCGAAGCAGAGCTTGAAGGAACCTCAAATTACAGCGACACAGTCCATGGGTTAGGTGTCCCCACAGGTAGTGTAGCTTGCAAACTGAGGCACAGATTAAGCAAGGCAGCCACAAGAGACAAGAAAGGTGGGGCTCACCGAGCCATTTATTGTTCCGCCCTTCAATTAATCCCACATGTGTTTATAGGCCAGGTTGGCACAATAAACTAACTACCTCATTATCCTAAGCATTACTGAGTTGAAATGGACTAGTATTGGTCATTTTAAACTGGAGAATTATATGGTTTACTATTCAAGGAATGAAAAATTGAAGAGGAATGGTTTCATATTCATCATCACAAAGAACATTTCAAGCTCTAGTTTGAAGTATAATACTGTATGTGATAGGATAATATCCATACACCTGCAAAGAAGATCAGTTAATGACTGTTATACAATCAATCATTAATGCCAATGATGAAGAAATTGAAGAATGCTATCAATTTTTGTAGTCTGAAATTGGTCAAACATGCAATCAAAATGCAATTGTTGGGTTCCTGGATTGAGTTACCTCAGTTCTTTGCAGAAACACTTTTGTATTCCAAGTGAGTTTTTATGGAGGAAAGGGAAGTTTCAGGCATCTCAGTCTCAGAAAGGTACATGCTATTTCTGGAAAGCATGCCTGCACACAGAAGCTGCTAGGCGTTAGCAAATGGGCACAAAAAGCCACCTGGAAAATACAGCAGCAGGGAGCATGAAACCCACACGTGCAGAATTGGGGAATCCCCTATAGGCCAAGAAGCCAAGAGGGGTGTAGGGTTGTGCTCCGTGCCTTTCTTCTATCCCCCCTACCCTCCCTGGCTGGAGGAGGTGTGGTTGAGGGTATCGGCTGACCTCATTGGCTGAGTTCAGGCCCATCTGTGTAATGTCATGAGCCTAGATTACTATTTGGAAAATATGGACGTCTTGGTGATAGAAAGCACACTGGAGATAGCACGATAGAATTTTGTAAACCCTGTGACGTATTCACTACACATACCCTTTCAACTCATAAGCAGCCCTGTAAGACAGAGTAGGACTACCACAAAGGATTTCCAAAGCTAAAAGGCTTTGCAGAATCTGTAGAAACAGCTGGCCCCATCTTTCTCCTACAGAGTGGTTTGTAGATTTGAACTGCTGACCTCTCAGTTAGCATGGCTCAATGCTTAGCCCAGTGTAGAGGAGAGTTCCTACTAGTTTATTGCACATATTATATCTATATCAGACATAGGTAAAAAACTAAAACAAAAAGTGTTTGTCTTCATGGTGACTTTCATTTACCAGGATCTATGCAAGAAAAATTACTTGATATAGATAAAATAAAAACCAGATTAAGGTTGTGGTAGCAATTGTACAATACTGCTTGATGTGATTAAACTATAGCATAATATGGTATCTGTATAAGCTTCCAATAACCAGCTTTTTAAAAAACTGGAATAAAAGAAATAAAAGATGTTGATATTGTTAATTAAGTATCCTTGACTTGGTTCTGAGTCATAGTACTCTTAGGTGCAATGGAAACACTACCTGGTCCTTTGTCCTCTTTATTGCTACACATGAGCCCATTATTGCGGCCACTACTTCAATCCATCTTATTGAGGATCTTCTTTTTCAGTGACCCTCTGTTTTACAAGCATGATGCCCCTTTCCAGGGATTACTTCCTCTGAAAGCACATCCAAAGCACATGAGATTAAGTCCTGCCATCTTCATTTCTAAGGAGCATTCTGGACTACTTCTAAGACAGATTTGTCACTTATTCTATCAGTCCATATTTTAATATTCTTCACCAACATCATAACTCAAATGCATTATTTCTGATTCAGTCATCTTTATTCATTGTCTTCCTTTCTCATGTGCAAGTGAGATTATTGAAAATACTACGGGCTGGGTAAGTGACAGTTTTGCTCTTCTAACTCTTTAAAGAGATTTTTTGCAGCAGATTTGCTTAATGCAAATCGTCTTTTTTCGACTGCTGCTTCCATGAGTGTTGATTGTGACTACAAGTAAAATGAAATCCTTGACAACTTCAATTTGTGTTCCATTTACCATAATTTTGCTTATTGGTCCAGTTGTGAGGATTTTTGTTTTCTTTATGTTGAAGTTTAATCTATGCTGAAGGCTGTAATCTTTTATCTTAATCATTAAATGCTTGAAGTTTTCTTTGCTTTCATCAAGAAAGCTTGTATCGTGTGGGACTTGCACCCTATCTGATCCCGCCACACTGAGGCAAAGCACTGGGGGAGTGCAGCAGAACAGCAAGGGAGGGGAGCAGCAAGATCCCCAGGGAATGATGAGGGTGG
>NW_022103955.1:715803-725195 GCF_000313985.2 Echinops telfairi
TCTTTACACAATTGATGTGTGTATGGATTGTGACAACAGTTGTATGAGTCCCTAATAAAATGTTTAAAAAAAAAAAAAGAAGTCAAATAATGAATTGCATGACGCAAATCTAATGCATTCATTAGGTAAAAGTCAAGGTTGCTTTAAAGCATTGAAAAGCAAAGATTTTACTTTGAGGACTGAGATAGTTAAGGTTTATTGTGCCAACTTGGCCAATAAAGACGTGGGGTTAATTGGAGGGCACAGGGATAAATAGCTTGATGAGCCTCGCCTTTCTAGTTCTTGGGTCTCTTGCTTTCTGATGGTCAGACCAGGGTGCAGCTGCCAATGCTGAGATGTTTGCACGCTCACTGATTCGGCTTTCCTCTTGCAGTAGGCGTCATTGCGTGTGTTTTGTGAGATGGAGGAGGACTTTGTAGATTGGTGTCAGACATATGGGCTAATGTTCGACTTATGGGCTTGGGATGCTACCCTTTATATAAAACTGTTATACACGTGATTTTCTGTAGATTTGTTTCTCTAATGTACCCAGACTAATACAAGTACTAAGGTGAGCCTGATCCAAGCTAGAGCATTTTCAATCACCATATATGCACAAGAGTTAGGCAATGAATAATGAAGACTGGAGAAGAATTGATACAATCAGATTATGGTATTGGTGAAGAATATTTGAAAGAATCATGGATTGCCAGAAGAACGAACAAATCTCCCTTGGAAGATGTACAGCCAGAATGTTCTTCAGAAGCAAGAATAATGAGACTCTGTGTCATGTACTTTGAACATGTTTTTAGGAGAGCTCTGTCACTGGAAAAGGACATTATGTTTGGTAAAGTAATTGTCATTTTTAGGTGCCATCGAGTCAGTTCCAACACTTAGCAACTCTGCACAACAGATTGAAACACCGCACAGTCCTGCATCATCCTTAAAATTGTCCCTATGCCTGAGCCCATTGTTACAGCTAAAATGTCAATCCATCTTCCTCTCCTTTGCTGCCCCTCCACTTTACCAAGCATGTCTTTCTCCAGGGACTGGTCTCTCCTGACAATATGTCCAAAATATGTAAGACAAAATCTTACCATCCTTGCCTCCAATTTTTCTTGATTACATTTTAGACATTTCATGTTCTGACTAATAATGGATAATTACAGCTGTATCTTCTTATTTTGAGTTGTGCCACATCAACAAATTATCCCCTAAACTTTACTCCATTACATGATTGGAGTCCACTCTACTTTAAATAAGCAGTTCTTCCTCAGTTGTATTTTTGAGTGCCTTCCAACCTGAGAGCTCATCTATCCATAGGGTTTTCATTAGCTTTTTAAAGTAGATAGCTGGCCATCCTTAGCCTGTCAGCTTCACAGAAACTTGCCTACTATGAGTAGGCAGTCTACTGATGGTCCCTGATATACCAGTGGCATAACTTTCATAATTAAAGCAACACACACAAGTCACCACATTGACAAGTTGACAGACAAGTGATGGATGAGAATATCCTAGGGAATTGGGTTTTTCCTTTCTTTCTTTTAATCCTTTTATTGGGAGCTCTTACAGATATAACATTCCACAGCTCAATCACATCAAGCAGTTTTGTACAATTGCTACCATAATCAATTTCAAACATTTTCTTTCTTTCTGATCTCATTGATATCAGCTCCCTTTTATCACCTCCCTCCCACACCCTACCCAACAGGAACCCTTATCCCCCCACAATAGGTGTTGTTGTTTTTTGCATGTGTGTGTGTGTGTGTGTGTGTGTCAAATCTTACACATCTAATATATCCGTTCACATACAATCCTCTTGTTCAATCCCATTGATTGGGGTTATAGAGTCATCAATGCTATCAGCTCCCTATCCCCTCTCGCTCCTCTCCTGAGGGAATGGGTCTTTTCTGTTCAAATAAATGTGAGAATCAAATAATTTTCACTGGGAAAAATGAAATTTAAAATGGAAGAAGTTACAATATGGGGAAATGGATTGTGTTTTTTCTATTTTTAAAATTACAACCCCAATATGAAATATTTCTTTAATCAGGATTTAACATGCACACCCCCCCTAACTATAACATAAATTTCACTAAACAATAATTACCTTATCTTATTATGGACAATGCAAGCTAGTATTTTCTATTCTGTTCTAGTTCTTAATAATTTTTAGCATATAAAATAGACAGGAAAGTATATGATTATAAGTATTTGATTAATTTTTTCACATTGAATGCATTCATGTAACCTATATTTTATTTTCCAA
Source organism: Echinops telfairi (assembly GCF_000313985.2). NCBI lineage: Eukaryota > Metazoa > Chordata > Mammalia > Afrosoricida > Tenrecidae > Echinops > Echinops telfairi. The sequence goes on from NW_022103955.1 coordinate 718,052, forward strand.
AAACAAATGCTCGTTTTAACATGTTAAATTTCTTTTTCTGATTTTAAACAACATTTCTTTGCTAGTTCAAGAATTAAAATCAAATATACTCTTTCCTTTGAGGCAGATACAGCTGATCAGGATATTAGACTCTACTTTTGATTTCTTGAATTAAAATTCTTATTGAGTGACACGAGTGGTGATGCAATAGTGGAATTTTTTCATTTAACAATGGAAGCTACATAGCAGTGGAATGTGATGTTTCATGGGGGAGAATCCCCAAATCTAGAACCTTATGAAGGCTTTAAGCCTTAAGCCTTCTGACTGAAATGAGATACCTTGGTGGCCAGTCAGTATTTTACCATATTTGGACTTAAGGTGTATATGATATTATTGTGGGTTCAAATAAATAATAGCCAATATAATGTCTTGCAAATTTGGAAGAGTTTTTATTTAGCTAGGTGGGCTGCAGAGAAATAATAAATTCTCCCTTGCTGCAGCCCTGAGTGAAATTACTAGCAAGCTTATACAAGCAAAAACCACAAAAATCATTTGACTCATTTGTTAAGGACTTTCCTACAAAACAAGCAAATGTGACAAAAGTAAGAATAGAAAAATGAATGTTCTTTTTCTACAAAGCAAGCAAGTGTTACAGGGTACATTTGTTACAAAATAACAACATGAGCAACAACAACAACCCGAAACCCAAACCCATAATAGCAAGATTGATTATAACATCCTGATTAACAAAGCAACCATAGTGAGATTAATTATAACATCCTGATTCGTGGGGTACATCCCAGGAACAACTGCCAATGGGGCTTTCTGAGAAGGGAGGAGGGAGAGGGCAGATCACCTGTAGGTTAACAAAACGTAGTTACTGTGGCTAGTTAGTCTCATTCCCTATTGTTTTTCTTTGGGAATCAAATAGTTGATTCTTCCACAACTTCTTCTGGATTTAAGGCTGCATATTGACAGCCCCTACATGATTTTGAATGAATTTTACTAAAGTGCTAATGATGCGTGGTCCAATTAAGAGTCCTAGTATTAATAATACTAGGGGACCAGCAAGACCAGTAATTAAGGTAGTGACCCAGGGAGACCAACTAAACAAGTTTGGGTACCAGTTACCTGTCTGTTCCATTTTCTGCCACCTTTCTTCCACGTTCTTGTGGACTAAGGCAAGAATTTCTTGCACAACCCCAGTTTTGTTTGCATAAAAACAACATTCTTCTCCAAGGGCAGCGCATAGTCTATGTTGTTTAAGGAATAGTAAATCAGGACCTTGTCTATTCTGCAAAGCTACTTCGACTAAGGACTCAGTTTGTTCTGACTCTTGTGAAATAATGGCTTCTACTCTGCTAATATCTGCACTAATAAGGTTGGGGATAGCGGGGAGATTTAGGCCATGACCCTGGGTGGCGCGTTCAGAAACACCTACAGCCATATAACCTGCAATACCTAATCCTATCAACAAGGGGATTAATATAGGGGCTTATTTGTGCCTGGGGTATTCAGGCGTGGTTATCAGGGCTAAGCCTTGGCCCCCCTCATATATATCAATATGGGACAACAAATAAACCAAGGTACAAAGCTCTAGGGTTTTTGAAGTTTAAAATGCGTAAGTAGACAGAGAGATAATGAGATCAAAAGAACAAGAAAACCACATTCCTGTAGGGCCTTAAAATACACTTGTGACCCATGGTACTTCGAGTTAACAGTTTGATTACAATAAGCAGAAAATCTAGACTGTGGTACATTATAGCACAGTGAGGTGAAATGAAGCAATACCCTGGTCCTTGCAAATCTCCCAGGGTTAGGGGACTTGGAAACTGAGGGGCTCAGTTAGTGATCCCAAGTTAAGTTTAGAGCTACTTGGCCAGTTGTTCCTTCAATAACCATCCACAGAAATGTGGAAGAGAAGAATTTCCAACAGCTGCCTACAGCCTAATATACACACATAAAGTACAGTATTTGGGAGTATGAGACAGTCTTAGCTGGAGGGGTTGGTCCGGATCCTTGGAAACTTGCCATTCTGCCTTTGCTGGTGCAGGCTCTAGGTGTGAGTGGTGGACCCCTGGGGTGACTCCTTCTACCCATACATCCATAGGTGTGGTGAGGACAACAGTAAAGGGTCCCTTCCACCTTGAGGTGAGTCCAATTGCGGTGTGCCGCTTGACCAATACCAAGTCTCTGGAGTGGTACCAATGAAGAGGCTCTGTTGGGTATGAAGAGTAGGAGACCACACCCTTTACAATCTGGAGCACCTGATGCTGTGCCACCTGGAGCATCTGTAAGAACTTAAGTAATTTTTTATTATACACTTCAGCTTGTTTAAGTCTTGGACTTTAGGCAACAAGGGAGGTGGTCTCCCAAACATAATTTCATAAGGGGTGAAAACTCTTTTATATGGGTTGCACCTTGCTTTCAATTAAGCAAAGGGAAGTAGAGATGGCCAATCTGCCCCCGTTTATAATACAAATTTTGACAAAGTTTCCTTTAAGGTTCTGTTCATTCTTTCAACCTGTCCTGAATTTTGAGGCCTATCAACACAGTGTAATTTCCACTCAACCCCCAAAGTTATTGAAATTTGTTGCACTAGTGTAGCAGTAAAGGCTGGGCCATTATCTGACCCAATTGACTAAAGCAAGTCATATCTTGGAATTACTTCTTTTAATATTTTTGTGACTATTATGGAACTTTCGTGGCAGGTAGGGAAAGCTCCAACCCAACCTGAAAAAGTATCAACTAACACAAGCAAATATTTGTACCCTTAAATTTAGGTTTTATTTTAGTGAAATCTAACTCCCACTGGTCTCCTGGCATTTGTCCTCTTAATCTGCTACCTTGTTGGGAGGGGGCTGAAGTGTGAGCATTTACCTGTGCACACATAGCACATCTAATTATTACACTGTTCAGTATCTTAAATAAGTAGCCTGGTGCATTTGCTGTTTAATTGACTTACCCAACACCTCAGAGACCATAGTCCTACTGTCTGGGAGGGTCCACCAATCAGTCATTTCTCCCATGGTTATTCTTGGCCCAAACAACTTTGGTGTGATAAGGTACTTTAGGTAGGAAAGACTCTGGCAGTTGAACCAAAGTTAGTTCATGCTCAGGAGGTTCCACCTGTTACTTCATCTGCTTTCCAATTTCCCCTGGTTTCTTTTGAGTTGCCCTTCTGGTGTCCTTGGCAATGTACAATTGCCAGTTTGGTTGGTAGCCACACGGTTTCCAGCAAAGCCAATGTCTCAGTTTTGTTTTTTATTGTTTTTCTTCCTGAAATTAGAAGCCCTCTCTCTTGGTAGATGGACATGGCAGTGGAGACAGTCACCCATTTTCCCTCTGCCCAGCAAAGTGCCTTTATCAGAGCCACTAGCTCAGCCCCTTGGGCTGAGGTATTATTACCTGGTAAAAGTGCTGACCAGGTGACTGAATTTAGAGAAACAATGGCCACCCCTGTGTATCTGGTGCAGCTCTCAGTGAAGCTGCGTCCATTCATGAACAGTTCAACCTCAGCGTGTAGTAGGGGCATGTTCATGAGGTGTGGTCTTGCCAAGTGGACATCCTCAAGCACCGCTGTGCACTCATGGTCCACTTCCGCTTCTGGAAAGATGGTAGCTGGAGTGGGTAATTCGTGCATTAGGTGGGCTTGAGAGGAATGCTTAGTGAGAACTCCTAGAGCCACTCCAAACAGTTTGTGCACAAAGGGGAGGAAGGATTTGGGCACATCTAGTAGAGCAAGAGCCGGGACCTGTTCAAGGGCTTGTTTTTCAGTGTCTGTCTACCCTAAGGCCCCAGTTCCCTTTGTAGCTTGGTAGAGGGGGTTCGCCAGTTCTGAAAAACTCAAAATAGCCAGGCACTCCCAGGAATTCTCTTACCTAGTGTTTGGTGGTAGGTGTGGGGTTCGTAGTGATGGCCAATACACAAGTGCTGGACAAGGCCCGTTGTCCTCTGTGTACAGTATAACCCACATAGGTAACTTGCTGTTTGCTTATCTGGGCTTTCTTTGCCATGTGGGAGGCGAGTCCAAGTGAGTTGCCCTGCCACCTCTGCCTCTGGATCCGTTCACTCAAAGGAAAACATAGGTTGACTAATGGGGCCCAAGGGAATGCAAACGAAATCATCCTTTAAGCCCCAAACTGGGTACCACTGGTGACTTGGGGCTAAGAAGCTTAGGAGAGCATATGGAGTTTCTAGCCTTTTGTTTACTTCCTTCAAGTCCTGAACAGGTTGCTAATCTTTTGTTCCAACCTTGGGTGATGGCAAGAGAGGAATGTTCCACGGAGACTGGCACTTGGTTAGGATTTGTGCCATTAAGAGCCGTTTGATGTGTGGGGTGATTTCCTCCTTAGCTTCCTGGGCCATGGGGTATTGTTCTACCTGGATCAGTGAGGCATCAGCCTTAAATTGCACGACCACCGGAGGCTGGTGTTTGACCAATCCAGATGGATTATCCTCTGCCCATACCTTGAGGAAGGTCTGATTGAGGGGTGTGTGTGGTGGTGGTGGGGGGGGGGATGGGGTTAGTGTCTGACCTGTTTCCCTCAAGGCTGCTACTACAACTCGGGCTACAACCTCTTTGCTTGTTTCTCTAGGCAACTTTCTATTATTATAAACCTTTTGATAGATTTCTACTAATTCTGAAAAAAATATTTTGTTTTCAAACCCTGCAACTTCTGTAATTTCTTTTTTATGTCTGGAGCAGACTGAGTCACAAAAGGCAAATTGAGAAAATAAATGTCTAGAAAATAGTGATGGCAATATATGTTCAAATGTGCTTGATGCAATTGATGTATAGATCGTTACAAGAGCTGTAAGAGCCCTCAATAATATGTTTTTTTTTAAGCCAAATTGACCTCTGAGTCACAAAAGCCAAAATGACCACTCTGGAATTTGCTGGGGCCTCCGGATCTATGGGAGTATAGGTTCAGTCGGCATCTAACAGTCTCTCTAAAACTGCAGCGGGGACTCATCACTCTGCTGGGTGACTTCTGTCACCTTTGATAGGTATTTGGGCTGACAGAAGCCCCCCATCCCATCCCCAATCCCCACTTGTAAATACTGTCAATAGTGCAGTAAGGTGTGGAGCCCTTTTGAAGTGTTTGGGTCCCAATATGGCCTAAGGAGAATTCATTTTTTCTAATTTGTCTCTTTTCCCTTCCATGTGCCCTCCTCTGAGGCCCAACACAACTTTTGGGGCCTCCTGCACAATTCTGACATGAAAAGCCCAACCAGCATCTGCTGGCAGTGGTGACGATGGGCCTATGGGTTTGGAAAAGCAGACCCCCAAATCTTTGTAAAGCTTGAGGTTTCTCAGAAAATGGGGGGTGTTGGTTTTTCCAATGATAAAAGTCACTAGTAAGGAATGGGGTATAAACCATAAAGGGTCTATCCATTGGATCCCCTCCACTGGGAGGAACTTCTTAGAAGGGCAGGACTGGATCCCACAAGGGGACTCCACTCTGGGTATGGTGGGAAGACAAAACTGGTTCCTCCCACCTAGGGGCAAATGTTTGTTTGTTTGTGTTCCTACCCATTGGGGGCCTTTCATTAAGAAGAACGGGGATTGGGGAGAAAAAAAAATTGTAGGGACTGAACAAGAGCCGCAGAACTGCAGAGCAAGGAGTCAGCGTCTGCAAATGATCTTTGCTCTCCATGGGTGAGAGAAGGCCCATGGGTGAGAGAAGGGGGAGGCGGTTGCTGCCTGTTGAGGAAGCAGAGCAGAGACAAAGGTCAAAGCAGACAAACTCAGGCAAGGTAGCTAGCTTTGGAAGGCCTCTGAGAAGCCGCATTATCGTTCATTAATGTTCTTTAGGTTTAACATTTTCTTTTGTTAAATTCAAAAATTCTCTACTTACCTGCGGCTAGTATGCTGTTCAGGAGGTTGGTGGCACAACAGTAAATACTTAGCTGATAACTAAAAAGTCAGCGGTTTGAACCCACCAGGGAGAAATATGTCAATCTGCTTTCATAAGAACTTACAACCTTAAAAACCCTATGGGGCAGTTCTACTCTGCCCCATAAGCCTGGGTCAAAATGGACTTCACAGCAGGGGGTCTATTAGCTAATTTAATATTAATAAATTTACATCATAGAGATGCAGTCAACTTTATACATAATTTTACACTTTAGTCCATCCTTTCATTGGAACATTTGCATGCTTGCTCCTTACTCACATTCCTTAAAGAAATGTGCTTTTTCCCTACATTTGGTCCATGTCTGTGGACTGCCCTTTTTCTTTCCTAGAGGCTCAGAGGAGGTTTGTTTGTTTGGTTGGTTGCGTGATGATGATTGTGGTAGTTACACAATTTCATGTCAACTTGACAGATAGAGCGAAGGTGTGGAGTTTAGCCTATCAATTAGGTCATACCCTGATTGTGCCTCCTGGTGGTGGTGACCTTCTCATGAGGATTCTGGGAACTTCATCACTTCCTCCCTGGAGGCAGGACACACACACACACACACACACTCTCTCTCTCTCTCTGTGCTTCACATTCCTGTTGACAAGGCACATGGAGCCATGCTGATGCTTCCACCACCATTGGATCCACAGGACTTTCCACCCACTGTCCTGTGATCTTCCTTTATTCGGCATCATTGCATGTGCTGCATGAGTCTGAAGAGGAATTAATGGGCTAATATTGGACTTATGGACTAATATCAAACTTGTGGACTTGATTTAGACTGTAATGTGATGTTTTATTGATGCATACTTCTTGATATAAAATTCTCTCTTACACATGCACACACACACACACAAATGTGCCTTTTCCTGTATCAAAAATTACTTCAAAATCACAAATCCATCAAAAATAATTGCCATCAGCAAACAAATTTATTTCTTCCATGGCTATTAAAATGTGGTTGTCCACGATTCTATAAAAATATGATAGAAAAACCAAACCTGGTTTCACTTCTGGTGTGATTTTGTTGTTCAAAAGAATCCTGAAATATTAGGATAAGTATAACTACATTGGTTGTGTTAGTCTGGGTACTTTAGAGAAACAAATCCACAGAAACTCATGTATAAGACAGAGTTTTATATAAAAGTTAAGTGCACATAAGAAAACATCCCAACCCAGTGCTGCCTAAGCCCACAAGTCCAACATTAACCCATATGTCCAACACCAATCCACAAAGTCCTCCTCCATCTCACAAAACA
>NW_022103955.1:725937-756609 GCF_000313985.2 Echinops telfairi
TTATTAGGGGCTCATACAACTCATCACAATCCATACATACTTCAATTGTGTAAAGCACATTTGTACATTCATTGCCCTCATCATTCTCAAAACATTTGGTCTCCATTTAAGCCCCTGGCATCAGCTCCTCATTTTTTTCCCTCCCTCCCCACTCCCCACTGCCTCATGAACCCTCATAATTTATAAATTATTATTTTTCATATCTTGCACTGTCTGAAGAATTATGTTTTAAGAAATGAAATTCTCTATCACTTAGAGGTCTCTTGCTAATTTCAATATTTGTTTTTTTGGTTTTTTTGGGGGGGGGTTTGCATTTGTTTTGTCTAATCAATACTTTCTGAGGGGGAAAAAGGTGATTCCTTGTGAGAAAAACATTTTACCTCATTACTTAAATTGAAAAAGATTCACTTAAAAAACATTTTTTTTTCATTTTGCTTTTTTTTTAAAAGATCATTTTATTATGGGCTCATACAACTCTTATCACAATCCATACATACATCAATTGTGTAAAGCGCATTTGTACTTTCATTGCCCTCATCATTCTCAAAACATTTCCTCTCCACTTAAGCCCCCGGCATTAGGTCCTCATTTTTCCCTTCCTTCCCCGCTTCCCCCTCCCTCATGAGCCCTTGATAATTTATAAATTATTATCACTTAAAATTTTAGAAAGATGGTACTGCTTAAAGAATTTAACATAACCATCTTTTCCTTTTAGGTGGAAAACTACTGGATAATAAGCCATTCTTCCTGTGACCCAAAGTGACAAAAATGCTGAAGGGGAACTTAGACGTACAAATGGTCGATGCTTTTATGATGTTATGGGCACTTATATTTTCTCATTGTTGTTGTTAAGTGCCATTGAGTCAGCTCCAAGCCACAGCACAACAGAATGAAACACTGCCTGATCTGCATCATCCTCACAATTGTTCCTGTGCTGGAACCCATTGTTGCAGCCAGGGTATCAATCCATTCTCTCTTTTGCTAGCCTTCCAATGTGCCAACCATGATCCTCTTCTCCAGGGATTGGTCTCTCCTGAAAATATGTCCATAGTATGGAAGACAAAGTCTTGCCATCCTTGCCTCTAAGGAGCATTCTGGCTGTACTTCTTCCAAGACAGTTTGGTTTGTCCTTTTGGCAGTCCATGGTACTTTCAACATTCTTCTCCAACACCGCAATTCAAATGCACTGATTCTTCCTTGGTCTTCCTGATTCAATGTCTTCCTTAGTCAATGTCCAACTTTCACATGCATACAGGCAATGGAAAATACGGTTTGGGTCAGGCATACCTTATTCCTCAAGGTAACATCTTTTCTTTTTAATACTTTAAAGAGGTCTTGTGTAGCAGATTTACCTAACACAACATATTTTTTGATCTCTTGACTCTTGCTTCCATGAGTATTTATTGTGGATCCAAGCAAGACAAAATCATCCTGTTTTGACTGTATCATCCTTTTCTCCATTTATCATAATGTTACCTATTGGTCCAGTTTTGAGGATTTTGGTCTTCCTTACATTGAATTGTAACCCACACTGAAGACTGCAATCCCTGATCTTCCTCAGCACATGATTCAAGTCCTCCACACTTTCAGCAAGCAAGGTTGTGTCATTTGCATACTGCAGGGTGTTAATCAGCCTTCCTCCAATCCCGATGCCACGTACTTCTTCAAATAATCCAGCTTCTCTGAGCTAGTGTTGGAGAGCCAAGTACTTTCCAATCCAAAGAGCTAACGTTAGGGGAAACCAAAACCAAAAGGAGAAATAGTGGGACCGGAATTCACTGAAGTCTGAACACATCAACATCAATGGATGCATGGGAGCCATCGCAGAAGATCAGAGACCACGAGGTTTAGGGGTTGGCATGAATGTGGGAATTTTTTGATAACCAACTAAGTTGCTAGAAGCCCAAACTCATGCTGATCCCCTAAACCTCATAGCCTCTGATCCTTTGTGATGGCTTCTATGCCTCTGTTGATGTCGAGTATTTTTAGACATCAATGAATTCTGCTTCATTATTTCTTGTTTGGGTTTTGGCTTCCCCTAACATTAGCTCTTTGGATTGGAAAGTACTTGGCTCCTATTTTTTCTAGGCTATTTAAAAGCAAACCAATAAACTTGCAAAGGGCAGTAAAGGTGACTGGGAGCCTGAAGCAGACCTAGGTCTTTGCCATTGATCATCCTCATCAAAATACCTGTAAGGTCTTCATTTTCTCTACTTGGTCTCTAGGTCCTAGTATCCTTGCAATGGCTGCACAGAATTTTGACAAAATGAATGACTAAAGGGGTTATTAAGGAAGTTAACAAGTGTGAAATGTCAGTGAGAAATGTCCAGGATTATGTTGTTTATCAGGATATGCTACAAATTTCTTTCAAGTCTGTTAACAAATACCCATACCACTAAAGACATACCACTAAGCCTCAACCTGAAGGTATTTGGTTTCAGCTCCATGGGTCAGCAAACCTATCTCCCTGAATTAAGTGTCCAGAGACATTCCATTCCAATAAGCCTCAGCTGGAAGGCACTCAGCTCCACTTTTTGGGTCAGCAAACCCAACTTCCTGAATTAAGTGCCCAGAGGGAGATGAATGGTTCCGACAAGCCATAGCCCAGAGGCACTCAGCTCCACTTCCATGGATCAGCAAATCCTACTCTGAACCCTGCTCTGCAAGCCAGCCTCCTGCACAAAAGCACTTCGCTTACTTGCTCTGTGAGTTGGGAAGTCCATCACTGTTTACTCTCTGGCTTCTGGTTCTGCTGCTGCTCCTCTGATGGCATAGCTGTCTTCTGCATCCAGGTTTCCTGCACAGGGATCTTGGGTCCACAGGGCATGCTCTACTCCTGGTAATGAGATCCTTCCTCCAACTTCTTAAAGGGTTGATTTTACACACAGCAAGATGACATTCCAAGGATTCCTGTTTGTAATTATTCACCATGCAGGGAAAAGGCATTTGGTGGAGTTAGAGATGTTGGATAGAAGACCCACTGGCTGAGCAGACAGTGCCTCATCCCTAGTACCTATGTGCTGTCTCCCCACACCCTACCTCATGCACTGCCAGTGGCTAACTGAGGGAGGTATTCCAAGAAGTCAGGGAGTGTTGGTGGTTAGGACTATCTCCTTCTCTGTCTCCCCACATCCTACCTCATGCACTGCCAGTGGCTAACTGAGGGAGGTATTCCAAGAAGTCAGGGAGTGTTGGTGGTTAGGACTATCTCCTTCTCTGTCTGACTAGCCTGTATTCTACGTACTCTATGCAGGATTTCAAATGCCACCTCTACTTAAACTTATTTTACCTTGTCTTTTCTTTCATATACTGACCTTTAGTTTCTTACCTTTGTACTCCACATTCTCCATTTACCCCACACTCAATTTAAAAAGCTTTAAGACTATGGTGTTTCTATTTCAGATCCCTGGGCAGGACTTCTTGCTTCCCACACTTGGATTTGCTCTTCTCTTTTCCCATCACCTTATCTCTCTCTTTTTAAGTTGAGGCAGTGTCCTGAGGTTGAATAATGTTGTCTCCTCTGTGAGGAATTCTAATTAGGAGGGATGACACCAATAGATATCATGCAAAGACAGTCTGTTATACCTACACCACCCTAGGGTGTACAAGATTGTATGAGAATCAGTAAACAAGTGACATCGGGCAAACAAGTGACATCGGTTTCTTTAATTCTTCTGGTTGGCCTGCTCAAGGATAGAGCACTCAGACTGACTTCTCTGGTACCTGCCTGCTAACCAGTTTTCCAGAAAATATCAACCAAGATTCCTTGCTCCTAGACAGGCAGGTCTTCAGACAGTCTGTATCTACATCTCCTCTCCCAGTCATAAATCCTACTCTGCCTTTGCTCCTTGCCCTTCATTCAATTCACCAGACTTCCTCACTTGTAAACACAGTTGTGTGCATATAAATAAAAAAACTCAGTTATTCTCTGACACCAGGCATACTCAGACACTCACCTTAGGAAATACTAGCCTATAACTTTTTTTTTTTTTTTTGCAAACTGAATCAGTTTTATGAATTAATGAACAAACTTTTATTGAATAATCCCTTGATGTATAACATTATGTGTACAAGTTGTGTGCATACACAACTGAGGACAGTGTCCCTCATTGTGTTAGTCTGGGTAGACTAGAGCAACAAATTCATATACTCATATGTATATAAGAAAGAGCTTTATATATAAGAGCAATTGAATATTGAGAAAACATCCCAGCACAGTCCAGATCAAGTCCGATATTAGTCCATAAGTCTGATACCAATCTATAAGTTCCTCTTCAGACTCACAAAACACATGCAGTAATTCTGAATGCAGAATGATCACAGGCCAGTGGTGGAAAGTCTTGTGGATTCAGCAGCAGTGTAAACATCTCAGTGCTTGTGTGGGCCCCCATGTGGCTCCTCCAGCTCCAGGGACCTGGTTGTCATTAGCATAGGCCCATGTGACTTGTCAACAGGAATGTCTCACAGGGAGTGTATCTGTGTCCCTCCTGCAGCAAGCTATTTATCTCCTTAGGGCCTCCAAATGAGGTTATCAATCTGCGACCTGATTGACAAGCTAAACTTCACCCCTTCACAAGTTGACAAGGAATTATGTACCTGCCACACTCATGGACCTTAAAATTTTGAGAACTATGAAATAATCTGAGAGGAAAGTGAAAAAAGACCCTAAAGACAGAAACAAAATTCTCCATAGAGAATAGAATTATCATTTTGCCTCTGGGAGTCTAGGAATTCTAATGAAAAGGCATTTCTGTTGTGGTTTTAGGAATAGGTAGGAGGCCACATTGTGTGAACTCCAGCTTTGTCAGGTCCTACCGGTGTGATCTCACTATGCCACCATTTACTTAATTATAAAATGAAAACAATCATACCTCAAATCGTTGTCATTTGAATTCCATGAAAAGGTGGTCATGAAGTGCCTAGCATGTAGCAAGTGTGGACTAAATCGAGTGATCATTTGGGAAGTCTGATAAGGAGACATCACTTGGCCTAGACCTTCAAGAAAGGAAGGTAATGGACATGTCCACATGGAGTGCCCAGGTTAGTGATGGAAACTAAGTGATATTAAGTATATCTCTCTTAGACCAAAAGAACTTCTGAAATGACAAATCCCATTATTTTGAGCTGAGAAGTTTTAAATTATATCAATCCTCAATGATATAGAAGTTTTATAGTTCTCTTCAAATGCAGTCCACCTTGGAAACAATTACTAAGGAAATGTGCTAAGAGGAAAAGGCAAGCACACAGGCAGTAATTTGTGGGAAATACTGCAGTAAGTGGGGATGGGAGGGTGGGGTGGTTGAAGCAATTGCTGTGGGTTAGGCATTGGTCTGCTAACCACAAGTCAGTGACTCAACCCCACCAGCTGCTCTTTGGGAGAAAGATGAAATGATATGCTTCTGTAAAGAATTGCTGTCTTGTAAACACAGTATAGAGTCATTATGAGTTAAATAGACTTGATGACAGTGAGTTTGGTTTGGTGGGCAAACAACGTTTAGGGAACCTTTGCCCAGCGAGTATTTCCACCCACGAGGGCTAGGTGGCAATAGAAGCATGCTTAAAGCAGAGAGAATGTTCTCTTCAAGTCCTCTCTGTGGCACAGCATGTATCCCCAAGTCACCAAACATCCCTTGTGATAATCGTTCTTCCGTTCCTAACTTGCTCTCTTCAAACACTTCCTGAATGTTTAATAGTCCCTTAAGCCTGTACAGGCACTCAGGAGCAGAAATGTCATGTAAAAATTTATATGAATAGCATTTTTTAAATCATTTTATTAGGGGCTCATACAACTCTTATCACAATCCATACATACATCAATTGTGTAAAGCACATTTGTACATTCATTGCCCCCATCATTCTCAAAACATTTGCTCTCCACCTAAGCCATTGGCATTGGCTCCTCATTTTTCCCCTCCCTCTCCACTCCCCACTCCCTCATGAACCCTTGATAATTTATAAATTATTTTGTCATATCTTGCCCTGTCCGATGTCTCCCTTCACCCATTTTTCTGTTGTCTGTGCCCCAGGGAGGAGGTCACATGTATATCCTTGTAATAAGTTCCCTCTTTCCAACCCACCCTCCCTCTACTCTCCCAGTATTGCCACTCACACCACTGATTCTGAAGGGATCATCCGCCCTGGATTCCCTGCATTTCCAGTTCCTATCTGTATCAGTGTACATCTTCTGGTCTAGCCAGACAAATACTATTTCTTATAAGTTATAATGATCTGTTAAGTTGTTACTCTTGAGAAGTACATGCCTCTTAAGATGTCCCCTGGATCAATTGATATAACCCACTCCACAAAAACAATGTTCACTAGTCCCGTCCCCCCCCCACCACCACCACACACACACAAATATCCTACTTTGCTGAGTAGTTTCTGAGGTCACAAAAGCTTGAGAATGGCCATCTTGGTTTCTCCCTTTTTGGAACAACACAGAGTGAGGAAAATCAAAGAAACAAGAAATTAGTTAGTCAAAAGAACATACGAAACCACAGCCTCAGTGCACCTGAGACTAAAATAACTAAATGGTGCCTGGCTATCACTGCTTAGCACTCTGAAAGGGATCACAATGAGAGATTGTGGGTAGAGTGGGAGAAAATGTGAAACAAAAATTAAAATCACAGAAAAGGCCATGCTTATTGGTTTGATAGATACTGATAAACTTTCACAACTATGGCTCTTAGACACTCTTCAGACTTGGAAGGAGCTAACCTTTGTGGTTCAACTTTCATTCAAAGGATAGATAGGCCTGTAAGTTATCAGTAACATCAGAGAAGTATGCACTCCTTAGAACAATCAATCATAGGAGATCAAAAAGGCAGCATATTTAAAGGGTAAAGCTTAGAAGGAAGGGATAGGAAAGAAGAATGAAAGGAAATGCAAAACATAGGGAGAGTGCTCTCACATTGTGGATATTGCAATCAATGCCACAAAACTAAATGTGCATAAGTTGGTAAGCGGAAAATCAATTTGCTCTGTACACTTTCACCCAAATCATAATACATTAAAAAAAAAAAAAAGGTCCTGGAGAACACTTGAAGATTCTTTAATATCTACACTTATCCAAACACTGCTAACGTTTTTGAAATGACACTGGACTTGTGTGATGCAGAGTGGCGGTGGGGAAGTTTCACTAGGGCAGTATGGAAAACATGACCTTGCCATCTGACCATTCTTGGTTAAAATCACAGAACTGCAACATTTAAAACACTGTTTAAGAGAAATTATCTGTTTTCTCTGAGCCTCGGTTCCTACAATTTACACAGGGTGATAACTGTACACATGTAGTATATGGCACTTAGTTGATTTTCAACAGATATTAGTTCCTAACATTTGAGAAGGGCATCTGCTTTGACACCTGTGTAGAGAAGAGAGTGTCTGAGCCTATGTGTAGCAATCTATTCTGAATGCTTGGTGGTGGAGGCGACCAGTATACTGAAAACACTGTCTGCACTGCTGTAGACACAAAGAACATCCATTAGCTCTAACTTAACAAGCACTTGAAACTTTCAGAGAGAAAATTAAATGGTTAGAAATCAGAAATAACCTAAAATATGCTGTGTTGATTAAAGTTGTATGCCAACTTGGCTTGTTTAATAGTTTTGACATTATGTAATAATGTGATCATTCCCTGTGCTAAGATATGATGTAATCACGTCTATGAGGAGGTCTGCTATGAGCAGCCAATCAGTTGAAAAGGAGATATATATTGCCTACACGTGAGACTCAAATAACTAAATGGTGCCTAGCTATCTATGCTTACCACTCTGAAAGGGCTCACAGGAGAGATTGTGGAAAAAGTGGGAGAAAATTGTGAAATGAAACTTAAAAGCGGGGATATATATTGCCTACATCTAATATATGAGGATAGTAAAAAAAGGATTGCTACAAAGTGATGGGGGCCCTTCTTAAACAAAAGCATCAAGAGATATTCTTTCTTGACAAATCCTCCACCATCTCCAAACTTCTGAAAGTGGTATCTAACTTTTCCCTGAAGAATTTTGTGTCCTTCAACTTACATCACGTCACAATTTATGTCATTTGACTTCCTCAAGGAACTCATATTGTGTTCCTTTTCAGTGTTCTTTGAATTTGGGAGACAAAAAGAAGTTTGGAAGGGCAAGAGCAACACTGTAGGGTGGATGGAGTAAGGTTTCACATAGAAATTATCATAGGTAGCCCTTGCAACCCTTGAAGAGTGCTTTGTCATAATGGGGGGAAAATCCTTGGTGTAGTTATCCTGGAATTTTCCTCTCTGCAGTTTTATCCCAGTCTTTTACTCAATGCAGTTTTCCATTTTCTTAATTTTTTTCCCTAATAAACTTCCAGGATTATCTAGTGTCCTTCATGAAAATCTACCAAAATTACCCCTGTTGGACACCAAAACACCATCACCATAATTTTCTGAGCTAACATATGGCTTATAATCACTTCTATGAGGAGGTTGGCTATGAGCAGCCAATCAAAGTGAAAAAGAGTTTCCTTGAATTTCTCTGATCTGACAGTCCCCCTAAGAAGACACTGTTTTGATTTAAACTTAAAAAACAATTTTTTAAAAGATATCCTAAGGAGTCTAGAAAATAATTGATGCATTTGAATTATAGTGTTAGTGGAGAACAAAGAAACTACCATAGACTGCCAGGAAAGCGAGCCATTGTACCTTGAAGGAAATACAGTAGAATGCTGCTTAGAAACGAGGATGCTGAGACTTCACCGGGTGATGCTTTGGACATGTCCCTGGAACTGTCTTCTGACTTAAAAAGACCAATCCTTAGCAAAGAACATCATAGTTGGTAAAGAAGAAGGTCAGTAGGAGAGAGGAACATCTCAATGAGATGGGTTGACGTAGCACCTTCAACAAGGGACTCAGATATAACAATTCTGATGCTGCCCCAGAACAAGCACTTGTTATTTACAAGGTTGCTATGAGTCAGAACCTACTTGATGGTATCTAACAAAAACAAGGAGGCTACATGTATGAATGAGAGGACTTGTCTGTAGTCATTCACCTATGGCAGAGATATGTTTAAGCATATTTTATTTGGAATAAACCTGTGCATGTATAAATTGCAACCAGTAGCAACGTATTTTTTTTAAACTTACCCTTATATATGAATGTCTTGGCAAAGTTATCTGTTTTTTTTGTTTTGTTTTGTTTTGATTTGTTTTTTCTCACTCTGGATCCTGCACTCAGTTCTTCATCATCTGACAACCAGTTTCTGGAACTTGAGTTTGTGGATTGCTATATTGCCTGACAGTCTTGTGATTCACAACCTATGAGCCAGCAGCTTGAGGCTTACCTACTAGTTTTAGGTTTGTCAGCCTGTGGTTATGGTATATGACAAAGGTGAAGAGAATTTTCATGTGCAATTAATCTACCAGATCATTGGCATTTTAGTTCATCAAAAGGATAACATCTAGGTAGGCCTGAGATGATCAGGTGAGCCCTTTAAAAAGTCTAGAGTGTAGAGACAAAATCAGATAGATTATCTTAATGGCCTTGAAAAAGAAAACTGGCATGTTGTAGAGAAGACCCTAAATTTAAGAATAATGGCTGACCTAATATGAGTTTAGAATAGGCCAAACTGACAGCCAGCACGAAAACAGTCCTGAGCAAATACACCTTGGCAAAGAAGAAGGGGATAGTCATCTTGATGCCCACAAACACGGAACTGAAAAGAAGACTTCAAGTCTTAGCTGAAACCATAACACTGCGTGACACCTTAATGGAAGACTTCCAGGGTTTTGAATTTCACTTCTGCTTAAACTTATTTTATCTTGTTTTCCTGCCATTCATTGACCCTTAATTACCTATTTCCTCACCACACATTTTAATTTTGGCTTCTCCATTGACTGTATGGTGAGCATTGATGGTGCAGTAGGCTAAGCATGAAGCTGCTAATTTCCAGGTCAGTAGTTAAGACCTTCTCCTATGGAGAAAGGTAAGTCTGTCTGCTCCCATGAAGATTTACAAACTCAGAAACCCTAAGGAGTAGTTCTACTTTCAAAGTTTTATATATGTCATCTGATTGCTTTCTTACCTGCTTGGTTTCTGCTGAAGGTATTTTGGTGTTTTCGTTTGTCTGTTTTTTATGGTTTGGGTTTTGACAACTTTTATTAGGGTATGTGTCAGTGGTTTCCTCTTTGGGTCTTTCCTGTTTGTGGCTCTTTTGTCCAGTCCCTTCTTGTTCTGATATCTTGATGGATCACACTTAAGTTATTCTTCTTGGACATAATTCTTGGGTTTTGTTCTTTTTCTGATTGCTCCTCTAACAGATTAGTATTGAAAGAGATTTGTCTTGAATACCACCAATTCTGCCTCCCTTGATTCAATTCTATTATTTTATCCTTTCAATTTGTTATCTGTTTTTGAAATCTTTGTATCAGTCTTCTGGAGTTCTATCTGTTTTTCTGTATGACTTAAATTTTCATTCAGTCAATTTGTTCTTGCAGTGTTATCAAGAATTATTCTAAAGTTTTATCTCTGATTGCCTTGATTCACCTGTGTTTCCCTTGATCTTCCTATATCAATCCACTGAAGTTAAGTAAATATTATTCTTTTGAGTTCCCTTTCAGGAATTTACAATGCCATTTATTCCTCAGGACAGATTTCTGGCTCTGTTGTTGTTTTTTAATCGCTTTATTAGGGTCTCATACAACTCTTATCACAATCCATACATACATCAATTGTGTAAAGCACATTTGTACATTCATTGCCCGCATCATTCTCAAAACATCTGATCTCCACTTAAGCCCCTGGCATCAGCTCCTCATTTTCCCCTCCCTCTCCACTCCCTCATGAACCCTTGATAATTTATAAATTATTATTTTGTGATATCTTGCCCTGTCCCACGTCTCCCTTCACCCACTTTTCTGCTGTTCTGGCTCTGTTTTTGGTAACTTGTTTGAGCTACTTTTTCTGTCTCTTTGTGTGAATTGGGGTTGTCTGTTGCTTATTTGATTTAATTGTTGTCTTATTTGTATTTAATTGGTGAATGTATGTTGGTGCATTCTGCCCAGATTTGTGTGTGTGTGTTCTCAAGCTTTATTTTGTTTTGATGCATCCAAGCAAGCAGTGTGTGTGTGTTACTCTGTTTGCTAACTTGGCAGTACTTAGGCTCTCACCACCTGTCTCCTGGTTGGTGTAATAGAGAATATAACTTTATGTACAGTTCTGTGTTGACTATTTGTGTAGAGCATTTGAGGGCAGGTTGGGCTTGTATTGGCTACTGCCTATCATTGATTAGGTTATACAGGAACAGGTGGATGCCGGTCCCCTCACACACACCACCCAGTGGGTAAAGCTGTGAAAGGCGTGGATGTGGCTGGGTAGTGCGGGCATGTCTCTTGTCATGTAGAACTAAAGGTGGGCGAATGGAGTGCAGGGGAAAAAATAGACAACCACAAATTAAACAATAAATAAAAGCAGGAGAAAAGAAACAAACAGCAAGGTAAAAGAAAATAATAAATATGAAAATAAAAAATAAGGGAAAGAAAATGGATAATAGGGAAAAGAAATTGTAAAGAAAAAAATTAAAATTGTAAGGGGAAATTTTTACCTTTCTAGGCAGGAGCAGGACTCAGCAAGGTTTTGTTCTCTTATGCATAGAGTTGCTATAAGTCAGAACCAACTCAATGGTACCTAAAAACAGACAGACACTGGTTGTTACTGGCTTGGGATGCTGATGCATGTCAAGTAATACAGGGCCCACAGATGCTGAAAGAAGGCAAGAACCTTTTACTTACACTGTGAGCCAACAGAAAAAAAGCTATCCTCTAGCGATGCAAATAATATCTTTCTTTGTAATCAAAAGCCAAGAGTCATTTATAGTGTTTGCTAAGAGATTGAGGAGAGACAATGAAACAACACGTTTTTAATTGTTGATGATATGCTATTTAGCCCCATCATGAAGAAAAGCTACAGGAAGCAACTTGTCTAAAGACTTAATAACCCACTAAACTACAGCCTCTTCTAACCTAAGATTCAAAAGATGAAATGATGCTCAGCTACCACTGCCAACTACTTCAATCAAGATCACAATAGAAGTTCTTAAATAATGTAGTATAAAATTCAAAGAACACACACAGACTTACTGGTCTAAAAGCAACTAGAGAAACACCCAAGAGTATTACTCTAAGATAGATTTCTAACTTGAAACGAGAGATATTCCTACAGGCCACTTTTCAGGCAATGACTATACAGAACTAAAAAAGAAACAGTAATACCAGGGTATAATGTGTTCCTTAGAATAATCACACATAGGAGACCATTTGCCCAAAATCAATGATGAGAATGCCGGAAAGTACAAGTAATCCAGATAGATGGAAATTGAGAAGCCAGGGAAGAAAAGAGAAGAGAGTTGATATATTGTGGAGACTGAAACCAATGTCATGGAACAATTTGTGTATGGATTATTGACTGCAAAACTAATTTACTATGCAAACTTTCACCTAAAGCACAACAAAATGTTCAAAAGGGGGTGGGGGTGGGAATAAAGTAAAGCTCCACACTTTCTTTTCCCCTGGTGTGAGATGTAGTGGCAGACTGACTTATCTAAGTGTTCATTTCCACCAAAGGCCTTTAAGATTTGAACTGCCTGATTCAAACCAGTGTTAAGCATATGTGAGTCCAATGGAGGCAATTGTGTCAGACATGAATAGAGAACTGCAATTTGTAGAACAAGGATAGGATCCTTCTATAACTTAAAAAAAATTCCCAATGAAGCTCTTGTCTGTAATTAAGCTTGTTGAAAGATAATATATTGAAAATCTTATTTACTGTGAGTGTCAACAAAGTGCAAGGTGACTTCTTGGTATTCCCTATGGAGTACATGACACATGATCCATAATATTAATGCTTCAGAAGAAAGACAAAGACCAAATGGAATGAGGCCCTAACACACAGGACATGATTGGCCTGAATTTGTTATACCAAGGCCTGATGGAAATAAAGCATCCCTCATTTTTAAACGGAGTAAAGGGAAAAGCTCACCATATGTCAGGTTGTTTTATTATGGTGTTTCTGTGTTATTGTGATCAGGGTCACCTTGGGTGGACAAGTTTTAGAGTAGCTTCTACACTAAGACATCCTAGGAAGAATGAACTGTGGTTTCCTCTTTAAAAAGTCACCTATGAAAAACTTGGATGACAGGGACTTCTGGGGAGATGGTGATTGAGTAACACATACCAGAGGAACTCTGCAGAAATCAGCCCAGGAAGGTTACTAAGAGGGAAAATCAACACTGCTGGATCACAGGAGGAGCATCATAAAGATAAGTAGGCACAGATCCACAAGGTTTTGAGAGGCTGGGGGCTTTGGGCTTACCACAGTGGAGGCCAGCTAGGGCTTAAACTTAGTCCTTCCACAGTCTTTCCCAGAGCCAGGACCATTTGGAGCCAGCACAGGGGCTTTATCTCAACACAGCCACAGCTTGCTGATGCCTCAGGGCAGGGATTAAACCCTTGCAGCCCCACAGGCAGGGATCGGGGCTCAGCTATATTGTTACTTTTGTTTCCCTCTCTTCTCTCTATCCCCCCCACAGTCTCAGCGGGCTTACTCCCCCCTGCCCTCTTTGTTTCTTCACTTTTCTCTCACATGCCACTGCTGACCTCAAGACCACTCCCCTTAGCTTGGACATTTACACCCCCACCCAGTTAGGTGAGCTCCACCCTGTGCAGCATAGCCTGAGACTGCGGAAAGCCCACCTGACCTCCTCCAAGGGATATTCCACCCAACTTCTTCCAGGGGAATCCCTGCCTGTGTGGCTGGGGGAGCTCCTAGTTGTCCTCTATGGGCCCATGTGACTGAGGTAATTTCCTCTAGCCCACCTTAGTGCCTCATAGGGCCTAAGGCACCTTGACCAACACTTGCCAATGTTCCAAGTTTCTGCAGGAACTTCTGCCTGACCTCTGCAGTAATCTACCTGGCCAGGGCAATTCCACCCACCATTAGTGGTTCTCTACACCAAAGCAGGCAACCCACCAGTCTTCTGGGGCACTTCCCTTGAGAGTGAAGCCACAGGAGGATAAAGTGGTAAGCTAAATCCAAAGTGAAATTAGCTGTAGGCAGTTCAAAGAAGCATTCCTTTGAGTATCCCAGAGAGAGCCAGCACTCTTTGACTCCCTGGAAAATGACACCTGGCTCCTCTAAAACAATGCAAGACAAACAGCAATCAGCCCAATGACCTAAACGAAAAAACAGGAGAAACAAAATACAATGGCAGAAGATAGTCTGAACCTAACAATGTGCATAGAAGAAGCAGACATTGATCTGCCACAAAGAAATTTTCAGAATGCTGCTTGGAGTCATACAGGATATGACGGAAACAATACAGGGAAAAGGATGAAATGATAGAGGAGATAAAGTTCATACACCAATGAGAAATACAAGAGCTTAGGGAGGAGATAACAAAAACCAGTAGCAGACTCATGGACCTCAATAATTGATTGGAGGAAGCATAGAACGGCACCAGTGACTTGGAGGACAGTCAAGCAGCCTTTAAAAAATGTGAACAAAAATCTAATAAGAACATCAGAGAAGCTGAAGAAAAGCTAAGAGCTATGCCTGATGCTATGAAGAGGAACAACATCAGAATAATTGGATTACTGGAGGAAGACACAACAAAGAAGTCATCTGCAACAATAGTGAGAGAATTCTTGGAGGAAAACTTCCACAGCTTAATGAATGAAAACCAGACAACCATTCAGGAAGCTGAAAGAACACCAGCTAGATTGAATCCCAAGAAGAAGTCACCAAGGCACGTAATAGTTAAACTACCCAACTTTGAGGAAAAGGAGAAAATCATGAGAGCAGCTAGGGAAAAACAAGCATTCACAAATAAAGGTTCCAAAATGAGAATGTGCTCAGAACTATTGGCAGACATGATGAAGAAGAGGAGAGAGTGGAGTAACATATTCCAAATATCGGAGGAAAAGAATGCAAATCCAAGAATACGCTACCCAGCCAAATCATCGATCAAGATAGAGGGAGAAGTAAGAGTTTTCTCAGACAAGGAAAAACTCAAATAATACGTTAGAAGAAACCGAGCCCTACAAAAGACCCTTGCCAACCCAGTATGGGTAGAAGAACACTCACCAAGCATAAATAAGAGACTGCCACATAGAACAACCTTACCCAGAGGGCAATAGAGAGAAAACAGACCCCAAAATAGCATTGGCTTAAGGATGGAAAGAAGTCAAGAATGATACACACACACACACACACACACACACACACACACACACGCACAACACACTAATAAGAAAGGAAGGTAAGAAAACACCCAACACAGAAGGTATAAGATGACATCACAGAGCCCGCAGATGGCGATAATAACCCTGAATATCAATGGACTGAACTCGGGCATTAAAAGACTGAAGCTAGCAGACTGGCTTAGAAAACACAACCCATCAATCTGCTGCCTACAGGAGACACATCTCAAGACTATAGACAAAAATAGGCTGAGAATCAAAGGCATACCAAGCAAACAGCAATTTAAAAAAAGCAGGGGTTGCTATCCTAATCTCGGATAAAATTGACCTCAAAGTGCAAACCATAAAAAGAGATAAGGAAGAACTCTATATAATGCTCAAGGGAACAGTAGACAAAGAACTACTAAACATTGCAAGCATATATTCCCCGAATGAGAGACACATGAATACGTCAACCAAACACTCCAAAAGATGAAAAAAGAAATCACAGCCTCAACAATTGTAGTAATTGACTTCAATACATCACTGTCTGAGAAAGATAAATCACAGGGAAAGAAATTCAACAAGGAGGCTAGAGATGTAAACACTACAATTAGACAATTTGACGTGATAGATATTTACAGAGCTTTTTATCCAAATATTAAAAAATTCACATTCTTTTCAAGCTCACATGGCACATATTTGAAGATAGACCACATGCTGGGGCATAAAGAGAATCTGCATAAATTTAAGCACTTGATGTCATACAGACCTCTCTCTCTGACCACTGTGCCATAAGGCTGGAAATCAACAAAATGAAGACGAAGAAAACAAGAGCAAACAATTGGGGGATGAATAACTCTCTATTGCAAAATTAGTGTGTACTGGCCTAGATTGGAGATGAAATTAGGAAATTCCCAGAAACCCACAACAATGAGAACACAATGTATCATAACTTATGGCACACAACAAAGGCATTTATCAGAGGAAGTTTCACAGCAATACACACACACCTGAAAAAGGAAGAGAGGCTCATGATTGATATGCTGGCACAAAATTTACAACTAGAGCAGAGTCAGAAGGACAATCCTACTAATACCAAAAGAAAAGAAATAAATATCAGGGCTGACATTCGGGAGAGGGAAAATAAGAAAACTATGGGAAAAATTAATGCTGCTAAAAGTGGTTCTTTGAAAGGATAAACAGAATCAACAGATCACTGGAAAACTTAACCAAAGAAAGGAGGGAACAAATTTCAATAGCAAATATGAAGGATGAAAGAGGGGACATTACAACAGACCCTAATGAAATCAAAAGGATAATTACACAGTACTGTGAAGGATTGTACTCCAATGAATTCAACGACTTGGAAGACACATTGAATGTATGTGTGGATTATGATAAATGTTGTATGAGCTCCCAATAAAATGATTTTAAAAAATTAAGTACATAGCTATGAAAAACAAATCTGAGCTTTTTGGGGGTACCCCCTGGTAGGTAAAGAAAAAGTTCTAACCCTGGAAGTAAAATGTTTTCACAACTGATTTTTGTGTGCATTGTTACAGTAGAGCCAGCTTCCAGAGAAAACCCCAATCACCATGTTTCCTGGTCTTTCACTTTCCCACATTCAATCAGAACTGGCCTATACTGGCCTATAAAACATACTAATCATTATGTGTAAAAGATGACACTGTATTGATTCCAGGCCTAGCTTTTAAGAGGCATAATAGCATCTTCCTGGTATCTCTTGGACCACAGGCTTTTAAGAGCCTTGAATGTGAGAATGCTGAGTAAATTGTCGGAGATGCTATGTGGAGAGAAAAAGCAGATATATGGAGAGAGAGGGAAAAAGAGGGCTGCACAGCATCACAGTCTTCCAGTCTTACCCTGCAAGGATTCAGATATGTGAGTGAATTATTTTGGTCCTCTCCAAATGAACCAATCCCCAGCCATCAGCGGCCCATAAACACCACAAGAAGCAGAAGAGTCAACTAATATAGTGGTGCACTGAATAAAACGGTGGTTGCTCTAAACTACTGGTTTTGAGATGGGTTGCTTTCAGCAATAGATGACTGAAACACTGACCCTGACCAATTCTGACAGAAATGTGCTGACCACATCTGTCCTTTATCCACCAATATCATAAATTAAATTGTTTTACACCTTCCCCCAAATCTTACCTGTTCTCTTTTCCACACAGCATTGGCAACACTGTCCTCAAATTTTCCCAGTTGCCCAATGAATAGGGAGAAGAGACTAGATTGCACGATAACATGAACATTCCATGTCCAGTACTCTACTCAGGCCTGGCCATTTTGCCTGCTTAAGAATTACAACTTGACCCCAATAAAATGATTTTTAAGACTTACATCTTGAATGAATAAATATATCCACAAATTGTTCTGTGCTTTCAGTTTCACATTCTAATCTGCCTCTTTTACCACACAATTGATTAGCTGAACTCTGCATTTCAGATAAAATGAAACGTCACCTTTCACATCCCTTTCCCGTTCTGTCAGTAGAGCACTTTTCTCTATAGCCCCAGAACTGTCATGCATCCAGAGAAATCTCATCACAATAAAATCACATCACGGATAAAGGAGAAACTCCTTTATCTCCTGTGCTACATGGGACAAGACTGGAGAGCCTCTGACATTTCCTTCTAATTACCTCACCAGGTAATGAGCCTTTTTTCCCCCATTGAGGCTCAGCCACAAATGTTATCATGCTGAATAAGGAGAGTAAGCAAGCATGTTTGAATGCTTTGCATTCGGGATGAACTTGAGCATTAAATTCTGGACGAGCTTTGCTTCACAAACTGACTTGTGGGAGTCCATGGTGATATAATGGTCACACGATCTAGACTGCAGGAGAGAGAGAAAGGTTTTCTAAGTTCTTGGAACTCTCCTTACATACCAATATTGGGATTAGATTGTTTGGAGTTTAGATGCCCTTGTTTGACTTGGGGGTGGGAATCTCAGCAGAGTTGCTAGAGGAGTCAGGACTGAGACTAAGCTGATCTATACTACTAGCAAGAATTGGGTGGTAGTAGTAAAGTCAATCTGTGAGGTGGGGTGTAGGTGGGGTAGGGAAGAGGTTCTAGGTTCTGGACTCTGATTGTATTGAGAAACTGGACCTCAAATCAAATCAGCTTCAGGCATGCCAGCAACTAGTGGCTGCACAGCTGTGGGAGGACTCCTGACACACCAGCAGAGCCAAAGGACATCTCCAAGCCATAGAGAGAGCCATTCCTTCAACCAGTGAAGTTAATAGAGAAGACATGAAGGAAAGAAGAATAAGTGTTCCTGTAATATAGATTAATATTAGAGAATAGGAGAGAGAGAGAAAACACAGCCCAGTAAGGAGCTGAACTTGAGATGGGCTGTTTTAAAAATTAAAAGGTTTAGAACAAGCACAGACACATTTAAGGTTTTAAAGATTTTCCTACTGTCAGAGTTACCTGGCCTGAGCACAGTGAGTTGGAACACAGGCTGCTGACTTTGAATGTTGGAGAGCACTGTGTACATTTCACTCCCACTACACACATACAGGTTGGTGGCTTCTGCATGCTTCAGCTTCCTCTTCTTTAAAATGGGCATGATGAAACCTATTCAAATAATGTGATGAGATGAGGTGGTATAATCTTCTAGGAATGATGCCAGGAGGAGTTGGTCCTAAAAATATGAAAATGTTCCTCTTTCCTTCATTTTGACACTACTGAACTCCATCCATGACTTTCTTCCCTGCCTTCTATTCAGGCATCCACTTCATTAGAACACTTCATTAGCTCAAGAATAGGAATATTGTCTTATCCAGTCTTGTATCTTAGCCACTTAGTATAGTGCTGAATTCATGGAAGGTGTTCACATGTGCTGCATAGTGAATTTATCCTGAAAAATGAGGAGACAAATGGTAAGCATTGAGGTCTCTCATAAGGCTGCCCAGTAGCTTGGATGCAGGTTTGGGAACCAACTTTGGCTTCCTGCCACCATTACCCTGTCTCCCTCCCTCCCTAACAGGTTGCAGGTCCTACCAGCTGTGGTTGTAGGATCCCCAACAGACACTATGTGTCAGATGGAGTGGGTGTGTGCCAATAAAGACAGGCCACTATGATTCACAAGGACTGTCAAATGTTAATGATATGGGACGCTAGCCATCTGCCACTGGAACCTGAACAGCTGCCTGGTAGGAGAGGTATGTTGCCTAGCTACTAAGAGCCTGAGGAAAACTTCAGATTTAAGAGATGAGTGAGTAAATGTCAGGCTGGGAACAGTGATGGGAATTTACTCTCCTGATGGCAGTAGCTAATGCTGTAGACAGTTTACTCAATGCTAGGGTGTATGACCAAATACTCAATGTGTTATCGAATCTTCACAACTGTCCCAGAAGTTCTTATTAATCCCAATTCACACTGGAGAAGCTGAAAAGTCACAGATACTTTTAGTAATTGTCCCAGAGACATAAAGTAAAGCTTCCAGCAATGTGCAAGTCATAACAGTACAAGCAAAAAAATCCATGCACAGCAATAATGGCATTGAATGCCAATGAATTCAATACACCAAGAGCCAGTCAGTAGCAGATTTAAAAAGTAAATAAGATCCTTCAATACACTACTGACAGATGACTGGTAGACATGTTCTGAAGAGAGACCAGTCCAATAAAGAATCAAAGGAATAATTTTATCGATCAGAAATATTGAAATAAAAATACAAATTGATGCCTAACTTTTTCTTGCAGTGAGAGAGGTTAGAAGTGAAGGTCTACTCTCAGACATATTTTGCACTGCTCTCAATTACCTACACTTTAGAGTTGGAAAGGTGTTCCCATATAACCAGAAGCACATAGAAAGGTATGCTGTAAATTTACAAGTCAATTTAGACTTAATAAGGACCCAATTTAGAGCTATCTGGGAATTAAGGATTAACTTGAAAAAGTTTCACAATGTAAGTATTGCCATCTATTCTTTCCTCATTAAACAAAGCCACAACCTGGAAGTTGGACCTACGTTCATAAGACTGAAGTCTACAGCCATACTTAAGCCATACTTAAGTCTACAGCCCCTTCTTAAGGGTTATCAAGGATAAATGTAAATGGTCAATTTCTTAAAGGGTTGTGCTAGGGGAAAAAGATAGTTCAAATCCAGTAGCCCCTCTTCAGAAGAAAGATAAGACTTTCTATCCCCTGTAAAGATTTACGGTTTCTAGATACCCCCAGGGGCACTTCTATTCTGTCCTTTGGAGATAAGAGTGTTAGTCCTCAATGGCAGTCTCTTTGTTCTTTGGTTTTATATCAATCCCTGCTCATTATCTCCTTTCTGAAATTGTCATGTTTTCACTTATGCAAGTTAGTAATTTCCCATCAAAATATCTTAAATGCTGAAAAAATCCTCTGAATATTTATTTAAGGTCTGAGTGTTTTTTTACCCTATGCCAATCCAAACCATGTTAAGGAATTATTGTTGGTTATTTTTAGTGTGATAATGTTATTTTGTTATGTTTTAGAAGTTTTTATCTGCTAAAGATATTCAATGAAATGTATACAGATAAAAAGACATAGTATCTAGGATTTGTTGTAAAATATTCTGGGAAATGTGCATATTTGAAAATGTTGTATAATAAGTGATTTCTAAAACCATGTCTCCCCCACCACCATCCATCTATCTAGGAGTCTGTACACTCAGTATTATATAACATAAGACTTTCTTCTTATCAGTTGTGCTTTTTGTTACCCCTTAAGATTGCTGCAGTTTAATCATTACTAACTTCTTTTATTATACTGGAAAAATAAAACACAATTTATTTAGGTATTTTAATATATTTGCTAATATTTTAAAGAGAATATATCAGATTGGAATGCATTCACTTAATATGCAGTTGCTGTGTGTCGACTCCAACATGGAGTGCCCTTACATACAACAGAACAAAGTGCTAGCTGGTGTAAAGACGAACACAATTCAAAATAAGAAGTTTTCATTCTCCCTGCTAAAAATAAGAAAAATGGTTTCCCTCTTCTCTCCCACTCTGTTCTTTCAGAATTAACTGTAAGTAGCTGTGGAGTAGTAAGCCTTAGAAAAATCAAGGTATTAACAAAGCTGGATCGATTGACTTCAGACATATATCAAAAACTCCATTTTGAATTAAATGCAATTAAAATTTAATTTTTTCCTTTTCTAAAGAAACAATTCATTATTTTTGCCAAAGTTTTGAGCTTGAAAAACCAAAAACGGACAAATTTCACTATTTTTAATTTGGATAAAGAAGTGCTTGGTGTCTGTTAAGCATATTTGTACAAATGACCCAAGGAAGTCACCTGGGCAGAACTGAAAACTAAATAAGTAAATGAAATAGAGGCTCTGCTTCACCAAACATGATGTCTTTTGCCAGTGATTTATCTCTCTGATAATATTCCCAGATCAAGCAAGCCTTGTCATCCATGTTTTTCTTTTTAAAAAATATTTATTATTATTATTATTATTTTCAATCATTTTCTTGGGGGCTCATACAACTCTTATCACAATCCATACACACATCAATTTTGTAAAGCACATTTGTACATTCGTTGCCATCATCATTCTCAAAACATTTGCTATCCACATAAGGCCCTGGCATCAGCTCATTTTTCCCCTCTCTCCCCGCTCCCCCTTCCCTCATGAATCCTTGATAATTCATAAATTATTATTTTGTCATATCTTACACTGTCCGACATCTCTCTTCACCCACTTTTCTGTTGCCAGTCCCCTAGGGAGGAGATTATATGTAGATCCTTGTAATCAGTTCCCCCTTTCCAACCCACCCTCGCTCCACCCTCCCAGTATCACCACTCTCAGCACTGGTCCTGAAGGGATCTTCTGTCCTGGATTCCCTGTGTTTCTAGTTCCTATCTGTACCAGTGTACATCCTCTAGTTTAGCCATATTTGTAAGGTAGAATTGGGATCATGATAATGGGGGGCTGGGGAGGGAGCATGTAGGAACTAGAGGAAAGTTGTATGTTTCATCGTTGGTACACTGCACCCTGACTGGTTTGTCTCCTCCCCACGACCCTTCTGTAAGGGGATGTCTAGTTGCCTACAGATGGGACTTGGGTTCCCAATATGCACTCCCCCTCATTTACAATGATTTGATTTTTTGTTTTATGATGCCTGATACCTGATCCCTTCGGCACCTTGTGATCACACAGGTTGGTGTGCTTCTGTCATGTGGGCTTTGTTGCTTCTGAGCTACATGGCAGCTTTTTTACCTTCATGCCTTTAAGACCCGAGACACTATATCTTTTGATAGCTGGGCTCCATCAGCTTTCTTCACCACATTTGCTTATGTAGCCGTTTTGTCTTCAGCAATCCTGTTGGAAAGGTGAGCATCATGTAATACCAGTTTAATAGAACAAAGTACTCTTGCATTGAGGGAGTACTTGAATGGAGGCCCAATGTCCATCTGCTACCTTAATACTAAACCTATAAACATATGCACATAGATCTATTTCCTCATTCTCATATATAAATACATTTACATATGTACATGCCTGTATTTAGACCTCTATAAATGCCCTTTGCCTCCTAGCTCTTTCCTCTACTATTTCCTTTTACTTTTTTCTTGTCCCACTATCATGCTCAGCCATCACTTGGGTTTCACTAATTCTTCTCGGTTACATTACCCTTGATCAAGCTCTACCAGGCCTCCTACACCCTCCTCAACACCGATTTGGATCACTTATTTTTCCCTTGTCCCTGGGTTTGTTAACACCACTTCCTTTCCCCCTCTTCCCTACTCCCATGTCCGCCTGGAACCGTCGGTCACATTGTTTTCTCCTCCAGATTGTTCATCCAGCCTATCTTATTTATACAGACCTGCGGAGATAATAACATGCACAAAAACAAGACAGAGCAAAACCAAGCAACAAAAGAAAACAAAACAACAACAACAAAATGGTAATGACAAAAAAAAAAAAAACCCACAACAACAAAAAAGAAAAGACTTTAGTTAGTTCAAGACTGTTTGTTGGCCTTTAGGAGTGTTTTCTGGTCAAGTCTGATGGGGTGCCAAGCCCTGGCCCCAAAGTCAATTTTTGGTATTCCCTGGGGACTTCATTGCTCTGTTGCCCTTGCTGTTCTGTTGTGTTTTGCCTCGGTGTGGAGGGATCAGATCAGGCGCAATTCCAACACTGTGTCTCCAGTGTTGCCCCCTGTAGGACTATGGGTCAGTGAGGGATGCCGTGTCTCATAATAGGGGTGGCCATATGGTCTTCTCTGTGGATTGCCTTCTCTGAGCAGGGACATCATCTCCAAGGCTTGGTGGGTCAAGATGTGCTCCACTCTCTTCCTCTCCCTTCGTTTGCTCCTGTGTGCTCTGATCAGACATGTCCCTGTCCCTGAGTTGTAGCTTCAGTGCTGTCCTCTGAAGTGAATTCTCCTGGGGGGAGGGGCTGGTGTCCACACAGTTGGGATTGAGGCTGGCCCCTCAGACCTCTCCACTGGTTCCCTGCTTCGCCAGTATGTTGCATTCACATCTTCGAGCATCAGGTTGAAGTCTGGTCCCTCATTCCCTGTGGAGATATAAATAATAGCTTACCCTTGGATGGGTTAGTGCCCTGTTCCCCCACTACCCATTTCTTTTTTTTTCCCTTTACACCCCTCCTTTTTAGTTGGCTACCATCTGCATCCCTGGATTTGGTCTGGCACCTGGTCCTCACCCCAGGACTGTTTGTATACATTTTTTTTAAGCTTACCTCAGTGGACTTCATGTTGTACTTGTCCTTGTGTGCTTGGACTTCACTTAGCATGATTGCCTCCAGTTCTTCCTAAGCAGCGACGTGCTTCACACATTCATCACTGCTTTGTAGTGATGTGTAGTACTTCATTGTATGCATGTACCACAGCTTTCTAAATCTACTTGTCAGTTGATGGAAATTTGGGTTGTTTCCAACTCCTTGCAATTGGGAACTGTGCTGCGATGAACATTGGAACACAGATATCTGGCTATGATTTGTTTCTAGCCTCTTCTGGGTAGATTTAGAAAGCTGTGGTACATGCATACAATGAAGTACTACACATCACTACAAAGCAGTGATGAACGTGTGAAGCACGTCGCTGCTTAGGAAGAACTGGAGGCAATCATGCTAAGTGAAGTCCAAGCACAAAAGGACAAGTACAACATGAAGTCCACTGAGGTAAGCTTAAAAAAAAAATGCCAAAGGGACATAAGGAAAAAACTACTGTATACAAACAGTCCTGGGGTGATTTCTGGGTAGCTATAAAGGCAAAACCTCATCTATCATTTGTCAAGGACTCAAGCATGTGTGGACAGAAACAGAAAGCAAATGAATGGGTTAATTGTAACTTCAAAATGAGCGAGTAAGCATTGCAAGGTACATCTGTTAGTAAAAAGGAAACTATACCAGAATTGATTATAACATTTTGGTTAGCATAATAAGATTAATTATTGAAGAATAATAAAAAGAAACAATATATTGAAGAATTGTCTAAATGAATTATAATGCCCTAAACCTGGGAACATGAGAGTACATTTTAAAATTAATTACTAGTGGAGATTTCCCAGAAGGGATGGGGAAGTGGACAGGTCAACTAGCAGTCAACTTTCCAAGATGGGAATGAGAAACAGGAAAGTCATTGTATTAGTCTGGGTACTTTGGAGAAACAAATCCACAGCAATTCATGTATAAGAGAGAGTTTTATGCAAAGAAAATGTGCATCATGAAAACATCCCAACCCAATACTGCCCAAGCCCATAAGTCCAACATTAACCCATTAACCCAACACCAGTCCACAAAGTCCTCCACCTCACAAAACAGAGGCAATAATGCCGGCTGCAGGAGGAAAGCTGAGTCAGTGAACGTGTAAGCATCTCAGCACTGGCAGGGGTCTCCACACGGCTGCTCCAGCACCCAGGGCTGCATCAGGATAGATCCATGCGGCTTCTCCTTGGGGATGTCTTGTAGGAAATCCATCTTGCAAGCTGAAGCAGGGAACTGCTAAGGCAGCTGCACCCGATGCAACCATCACAAAACAAGAGACCCGAGAACTAGAAAGGCGAGGCTTCACCACCCATTTATCCCTCCGCCTTTCAACCAGCACCACATGTGATTATTGGCCAGGCTGGCACAATTAAATAAATCAGTCATCTAACAGCTAACACAAATAGAGGTTCTTTGGTTAGTTTGCCTCATAAGCATTATTCACAATAGCCAAAATATGTAGAAACAAACATGTCTTAGTTTCTAGTGCTGCAGCACTCAACTTCATGGTGCTATTTCTAATATAAGGCCTTCTCTTTATGTCAGATCTAGAGAAAGATCCTTGTCTCTTTAAGCTGCTCCTGGGAAATCTTCATGTACTTGGTATCAGTCTTTCCCTGGGTCTAAGATGTTCTCAGCACAAGGATGCCTCTAGCTCTTCTTCTTCTTTTTCATAATAGTCAGTAAGATGACATTAGGCCATACCCCAGGGAAAATTCCTTTGCATTTCGTCAGGACTGTGGTCTGACTAAGACTTTTGCATCCCCCTCTAATTGCCTTCCATTTGATTGGCAGATCACATCACATTGGCACATCACATTGTGAGAGTGATTGCATCATTGCATAACTACATAGTCAAGTGGACACATATTTGGGGGGAAATATGGTTCAATATCTCACAAATCTAAATGTCCATTAATTGACAAATGAATGAACAAAATGTGGCATAACTGCATAGTGGAATATTACTCACCTTTGAAAATGAAGATAGTAAAATGCCAAATGTTGATGAAGATATGAAGAAGTTGGACCCCTCCTACATTAATATGTGAAGCAAATAGACGCAGTTTCTATGGAAAACAATTTGGCAGTTCCTCAAAAATTTAATATTATTTGACTCAGCAATTCACTACTAGTTAAATCCCAAACAATTGAAAAGAGGGACTCAAACAGATACTTCTATGCCAAGTTTTAATGCAGCATTAATCACAATTGCCAAGAGGTGGAAAACAACCCACATGTCCATCAGCAGGTGAATGAACAACCAAAATGTAGCCTATCTATAACATGAAAGATTGTGCAGCCATACAGAGAAATGAAGTCTTGACACATGCTACAACATGGATAGACCCTGGGAGTATTATGCTAAGTAAAAGAAGCCAGACACAAAAGACAGATACTGTATGATCCCACTTCTATGAAATATATAGGGGAAACAAATACATCGAAATCAAAGTTTAGTAATGATTATCAGGGACAGGTGGGAGAAGAAAAATGAGTAGATATTGTTTAGTGAGTACACAGCTTCTGTTTGAAATGATGAAAGGATTTAGGAATAACTCCACTGTATTGTTAATATAATTAATGTGCACATAAAATGGTCAATTTGGCCAATGGTTTGTTATATACATGTATATTTTAAATGGATTTAAAGAAAGAAAGGAAAAATATACAAAAGAAAGATAAAGAAAGTATTGATACATGCTGCAGAATAGTTGAGTAATGTGAAAGAAGTCAGTCACCAAAACCCCCACATATTGTTATATTGCATTTTATTTGACATGTCCAGAATAGGCAAGTCTCTGAATGCAGAAATGGATTCATACTTAAGCAGGGAAGGGGAGGTTAAAGGAAAGTGAGGAGTTGCTACTAATAGGTACAAGTGTTCTTGCTTTAGTTTTCACAAAGCGTGATGAAAATATTTTAAATTTATTTTTATATAATTGCACAACTCTATGAATATACTAAAACCACCGGATTTTTAAAGCTGCATTGATTTATGCACTTTAAATAAGAGAATTGTATGACATGTGAATTATATTTCAATAAAGCATCCTTTAAAAAAGAGAAACAGCTACTATTAATATCTTCTAAACATTTTGTCCGTATGTATAAATACTTTTTTTTTGGAGAAAATTTCTGGGAGGTGCTCAACTACTAGGCAAAAGGTGAAACCATTGACAACTTCAATCTTTTCTCTGTTTATCGTAATGTCTAGTGGTTGTTTTTTTTAGATTGAGTTGTAATCCACATGGAAGATGGCAGTCCTTGATCTTCATCAGCAACTACTTCTATTCCTCCTTGCTTTCAGTCGGCAAAGCTTTGTCATCTGATGTATTCTTCCTCATAGAGTTCAGCTTCTCTGATTATTTGCTTAGTATACAGACTGATTAATTATGGTGAAAGAAGATAACCCTAATGCATACTTTTCCTTATTTTAAACTGCACAGTATTTTTTCATGATTTATGGGTATTAAATTGTGCCAGTAAATGCTCTCATCTCTTAAATTCTCTCTGACTAATAATGTTTACATTTACTCTAGCTATAGCCTGGTTCTCTGGCACCATTCCCTTTCAGCAGGTTCTTCCATCCCACCATTCTAAACCTTCAGACTCCAGCTCCTCTCCCTGACCAGGTCAAACTACCTCCAGGTATGGAGAACAGGGTCACTTGCCCAGGTGTACCTCTACAGAGACTAGGTAGGAGGGGAATTGTTCAAGGTCGTCAGGAAGGTGGAGAGGAGGTAGCTATGCCAGCAGGGCACCAAATAGACCCAGGTCTCATGAACTAGATCTTCCCTGTCATCAGAACTCATCTTTTGAAGGGACAGAACAGGGTGCCTGTCTGCAAAGGGAATGAACAAAGGACTCTGTGAAACAAGCTATAAAGAATGCTCTCTGTGAGAACAAACTTAAAGGCATCCTAACTTTCAAGCCAGGCCCTGGTAAGTATCCTGACGTAGGACTGTAGGTGGAGGTAAATGCAAAAACACACTGAGCTGGAGGTGAGCCAAAGATAGAGAAAATTGAAAGGAAACATTCGTAAGATCCAAGGACAGACTGAGTGGTCAATTATAAAGTTGCTTGACCATCTGCAGAGCTTCAATCCCTTCCTCTTAGGAAGTGCCCTTTAAAAACTAGACGCCTTCCCCTAGATAACATCCCTTCTGATCTTTCAAAGTAGGAACTTATATACTTTGCTCCTGAAGTGAAGCACAGCTTATCTATGTTTATGGTGTTCTTCTTATCTCAAAAGAAAGACCACTTTGATTTCTTTTGAAGGGATCCCATGCTTTAATAAAACTTGACTCTTTACCTTAACTCTTAGCTTTCTCTCTCTCTCTCTCTCTCTCTCTCTCTCTCTCAGCTCAACTTATCTCTGGATCCTGTGGAGGACAACACAATGCAAAACCTCACAATATTCATGCTGGTTTTTTTCTTTTATTCTTTAATTATCCATTGCCACCCACTGTGTGCCACACAAGCACTGCTCTAGGGAGTGTATGTTAAATGAAGGCATCAACTAACTGGTTTATTGTCCTCAAAAATAACAAATTAATAACACTATGATAACTAACATTTGGGTATACTCTCTAGATTTAGACTCTGTGTTCAGTGTTGCACATGGATAATTTTTTCATTGTTTTAAGATGGAGAGTCTATTATTAGCCCCACTTTACAGATGAGAAAACAAAGGCCGAGAGAAACTTTATTTACAATCATATTTCCTGTTCCTGTTATCTACTGCTGCCAACAAAATACAGTGTTTTAGAATACTCACTACTCTGCACTGTGTTCACATGCATCAGAGAAAGCTCATTTTCTTCTTTGTGTAGCAAGTAAGGTGGCTTGCCTCATGGTGGGAGGACCATTCTGGGATGAGTCACTCTTAAGGTGACAAGTTGAGGTTGGCAGTGACTGGGAGATCAATTGGGCCTGTGGACCTAAGAATTTTAATTCTTTCTTTATAAGTCTCTTCATGGGCTATCCTTATAGCTTGGTGACTAGGTGCCGAGATGAAGAAA
This sequence comes from Echinops telfairi, assembly GCF_000313985.2. Lineage (NCBI taxonomy): Eukaryota > Metazoa > Chordata > Mammalia > Afrosoricida > Tenrecidae > Echinops > Echinops telfairi. The sequence continues at coordinate 754,906 of NW_022103955.1, forward strand.
GAATTCCTGAGGAATGAGATGTAGAAGTTGCTCATTTTTGTAGGCTTGGATCTGGAAACTGACACCATAAGAGCTCTTGTAATTGTTTTATCAGTCAAGCAATCCAGAGCTCAGGTTCAAGGTCAAGGCATAAAGAACCTTGATGGAAAGAGTACTAAAAAGTTGCCAATATGTTTTAAAATAGCCTGTAAATCCAGGTATATTTGACTGTGGAGTTTAAACTGTAAAAATTTGGCATTATTAACTAAGTAGGAGGGAGTTAAAGATGCTGATTTGTAATAATGGAAATGCAACTTAAAATATTTTTAGTAGGTATCAGGGAAGAGGGAAAGGTGGTTGTGGTTGCTATACTACCCAATGCATAAACAAGGTTACAGTGAAAAACAGAAGTATACTGTTAGTGAAAAATTTCAATGATGTCATTTTAATGCAGAGTTTCTGGAGATGATAGTATGTCATTTATATTAGAAATGAGGTTATACAAAGCATTTTTAAAAGTTATTATTATTTTAAATAATTTTATTAGGGGCTCTTACAGCTCTTTATTCCATATGTCATATTCCATATGTCAGTTGTATCCAGCGTATTTGTACATATGTTGCCATCGTCATTTTGTAAACATTTACTTTCTTTTTGAGCCCTTTGTATCATCTCCTCTTTTTTCCCTCCCTCCCACCCTCTCACCCACCCACCCTCATGACCCCTTGATAAATGACACATAATTATTGTTTTTATATCTTACACCAACTGATGTCTCCCTTCACCCAGGTTTCTGTTGTTTATCCACCTGGCAGCTAGGGGTGGGAGTGGATTATACGTCAATCATTGCAAGCAACACCCCTTTCCTCCCCTCCTCCACCCATCTTCCCCCTACCCTCCTGGTATCGCTACTCCCATTCCTGTTCTTGGATTCCATGTTTCGTGAGGTCTTATCTCATATCTGTTCCTGTGGTTCATGTCCAGTTTACCCTTCAATGAAAGGCAAGACTGGGGTCATGGTAATGGGGGGTGAGGACGCCAAAAGGAACCAGAGGAATATTGTGTTTTTCATTGGTACTATACTGTGCCCTGGTTGACTCATCCCTTCCTTGTGACTCTTTTGTGAGGGGAGGTCCCATTCTCTACAAATGGGTTTGGGTTTCTGCTCTGAACCCCCTCATTCTCAACAATATAGTTTTGTTTGTGATCTTCTGATGCCTGTTACCCCAAAACATTGACACCTCATGATCACACAGGCTGGTGTGCTTCTTCCATGTGGGCTTTGTTGCTTCTCTGCTAAATGGCCACTTGTTTAACTTTAAGTCTTAAGACCCCAGATGCTATGTCTTTTGATAGCCAGGCACCATCAGCTTCACCATATTTCCTTATGCACACATTTTCTCTTCAGTGATTGTGTTGATAGAATGAGAATCACAAAATGTCAGGTTGTTATAACAAAGTGTTCTTGCATTGAGGGAGTACTTATACAAAGGCCCAAAGTCCATCAACTTCCTCAATGCATTGCCATATAAATATATGTACAGAGGCCAATACTTCTATTTTTATGAATTAATACAATTTTATAAGTGCACACCTATGTGTGTGATGATACACAGCGGTGCAGATGGGAGTTGGAAGCGCAGGGAATCTAGGACGGAGGAGCCTCTCGGGACCGGGGGCGACGGTGGCGATACCAGGAGGGAAGGGGGAGGTAGCAAGGGGGAA
>NW_022103955.1:756709-766779 GCF_000313985.2 Echinops telfairi
GGACGGGCACAGCGGGGTGGGTGAGGGGAGGCGCCGGACAGTGTAATGCAAGATACAAGAATAATTTATAAATTATTAGGGGGGCATGGGGGAAAGGGGAGGGGGAAGGGAAGGTGGGGGGGAAGGAAGATGAGGTTTAACTTCATCCATAGCTTTTCTTCCTAAATGATTCCTTTGTTTCCTTTTACCTTTCTCCTTCCCCAACATCACACTCACCACTTCTTTTTCCTCTTAGGAATTCCTCTCAGCTAGACTGCTATTGCTTCAGCACTACTAGAATCTCTATGCCCTCCTCCTTATTGCTCTTAATTCCCTAGTAGTTCCCCTGTCTATGGCATTATTTGCTCACTGCTCCTTTCTCCTGCCTCCTCCTTCCCCAGGTCCCACAGGAACCACTGGTCCCATCGATTTCTCCTTGGGCTTTCTTCCCATGCCTATCTTATATAGGTAGGCAAAACAACAGTAACAGAGAGAAAACAAAAACAAAACAAAGGATTGAATAAAAAGAGAAAAAGCGAAAAAAAGAAACGAAACTAGAAAAAAAATCCCCCAAAAGCATACATAATTCCTGATCTGTCCACTAATGTTTATGACTATCCTCCCACCAGTTTGCCCCATTGTGGGGGTGGTCAGACTGGACTCACTCCCTGTTGTGTGTCCCCAGTACTATCGTCTATCTTGGTATGCTTTAGTGAAGGGACATCATGTCTCAAGCTGCTTTCAGCCCTGCAGTCCTCTCTGTGCTTTAGCAGCTCCATGAAGGGCTGTCATCCTCAGGGCTAGGTATGCCAGTATGGGGTCTAGTCCCTCACTCTCTCTTTTTCCTTCTTGATTTGCCTCTATATGGGTGTGGCAGGCAGACCCCTCTCCCCAACCTGTAGGTTTAGTGTTGCCCTCTGTAGCGCATACATCTAAGCGGTGCAGGGGGTGCATGTCAGTTTGGCTCTGATTGGGGCTGGCCCTTTAGACTTCTTTTCATGAGTTCTTCCATGTGGTTACGTTGCCCTCAGGCTTGTGCTGTAGTGGGGTCTGCACTCACAGTCCTATTTGTTTGGAGACATAAACAAAACCCTCCCCGTGGGTGGATTAGTGCCCTACTCCCAGAGTGCCATCATCGCCCTCTTTTTCTTTTTCTTTTCCTTTTCTCCCTCCCCACCCCTCTTTCCCCTTCTTTGTGTTGGAATGAAATGTCCCCCAGCCCTTACCAACTACCTGTACCTCAGCCTGTAAAGTGTGAGATAAGTGGCTTTTCTTCTGTACCTACTGTGTTGATTATACTTACCTCAGTGGATTCATGATGTACTTGTCTTTTTGTGATTGTCTAACTTCACTTAGCAGAATTTCCTCCAACTCTTCCCATGAGATGATGTGCTTCATATGATAATCAGTGCTTGTCAGTGATGTGTAGTACTCCATTTTGTGTATGTGCCAGACTTTTCTAATCCACTCATCTATCAATGGAAGTGTAGGTTGTTTCCAATTCGTTGTGATTGTGAATTGCACTGCAATAAACATTGGAGCACAGATGACTGATCTTGGTCTTTTTCTTACCTCTTATGGGTATATGCCCAGCAGAGGGATTGCTGGGTCGTACAGTAACTTAATGTTCATTTGCTTTATATATGCCCAGATGGTTTTCCACAGTGGCTGCATGTAGCTGCATGACCACCAGCACTGGAGGAGAGTTCCTATCTTTCCACATCCTCTCCAACATTGATTGCTCTCTGATTTTCTCATTTGGGCTATCCTCAAGGGTATTAGGTGGTATCTCATAGTTGTTTTAATTTATATTTCTCTGATGGCTAATTATCTGGAACTATTTGGGTTTCCTCCATAGTCAAACTTCTGTTCAGGTCTTTTGCCTACTTTCTCAGGGGGTTAACTGCTTTGTTCTTTTTGCAGGCTAGGAGGTAAATCTACTAGATTTACCTCTTGTGTCATTGCTAAATATCCTCTCCCAGTCTGTGGGTTCTCTTGTTACTCTCTTAGTGAAGTCTTTCGACACATATAGGTATACTATCCTTAGTATATCCCGTTTGTTGATTTCAGGTTCAATTGTGGTTTTACCCTTCCCTATTGCAGTTAGACTATGTATTCCCTGAGCCAAGGTTTTTAGGTTTATCCTGGTTCCTTTGTTGATGGCCCTGATAGTCTGTGGTTTTACCTCTAGGTCTGTGATTCACCTTGAGTTTGTACTTGTGCATGGGATGAGGTAAGGGTCTTGTTTTATTTTTCTATAGGTGGATATCCACTGTTTCCAGCACCACTTGTTAAAGAGGGCATCCAGCTACCACTTGATGCTTTTTGGGCTCTTGTCAAAGATCAGTTGATTATATGCTGCTGGTTTTATTTCTGGGTTTTCTATTCTTTTCAATTGGTCTGAATATCTGTCATTATTCTAGTACCATGCTGTTTGACCACTGTGGCTGTATAGTTAGTTGTTAAAGTCAGGAAAGGAGAGCCCTCAAACTTTGTCCTTTTTCTTGAGGAGTTCTCAGCTAATTATGGGCTTCTTCCCTCTCCATATGAAATTGGTGGCCAGTGTTTCCATTCTTTGAAGAAGGTTGTTGGTATTTGAATTGGGATAGCACTAAACTTATATAGTGCCTTGGGTAAGATTCACATCTTTACAACATTGAGTCTTCCAATTAATGAGCATGGGATATTCTTCCATTTGTGGAGGTCGCTTTTGGTTTCCTGTAGTCAGGTTCTGTAATTTTTCTTATATAAGTCTTTTGTATTTTTTGTTAGATATATCCTTAGATATTTCTATTTGTTCTTGGCTATTTTGGAGGTACTGCCTTCTTGATCTCCTCTTTTGGTCTTGTCCAATGTATATAGCAAACCAGTAAACTTCTGTTTGTTGATCTTGTATCCCGCTACTCTTCTGTGTTCCTCTATCACTGCCAGTACTCCTGTTGTGGAGCTTTTGGAGTTTTCAGTGTTTAGAATCTTGTCTCTGCAAATAGTAATAGTTTCATTTCCTCCTCTCCTAGCTGGATACCTTTAATGTCCTACTGCTGCTTGTGTTGTTAGCTAGGGCCTCCAGTGTGATGTTGAAAAGAAGTGGGGACAAGGAGCATCCTTGTCTGGTCCCCTTTTCAGTGAGATTATTTTCATCTTTTCTCCATTGACTATGATGTTGGCTATTGACTTTTCATAAATAGTTTGTATTAACTTGAGGAATTCCTCTTCCATTCCCATCTTCCTGAGTGTCTTAATTAGGAATGGGTGTTAGATGTTGTCAAATGCTTTTTCTGCGTCTATTGGTATTATCATTAATTCTTATCCTTTTTCTTATCAATGTGGCAAATGATATTGATGGACTTTTGGATTTTAAACCATTCCTGTGTTCCTGGAATGAATCCCACCTGATCTTGATGGATGATATATTTTATATACTTTTGTATTCTGTTGATCAATATTTTGTTAAGGATTTTTGCATCTATGTTCATTAAGGATATTGATCTGTAGCTCTCTATTCCTGTGGGATCCTTGCTCTGTTTGGGTATCAAAGTTATACTGGCTTTGAAGAATGAGTTTGGGAGTTTCTCATAGTTTTCTATGCTCTGGAATAATTTGTGGAGGATCGCTATCAACTCTTCCCTGAATTCTTGTTAGAATTCTCCTGTGAGGCCTAGGGGAGGAGATGAGCCAGTCACGGTGCGATGTAACAATGATGAGAAATACAACCTTCCTCTAGTTCCTAAAGGTTTCCTCCCCGCTCCCACTACCATGACTCGAATTCTATCTTGCAAGACTGGCTAGACCAGAGGAGGTACATTGGTACAGATAGGAACTGAAAATACAGGGAATCCAGGACGGATGAGCCCTATAGGACCAGTGGTGTGAATGGCAAAACAGGGAGGGTAAGGGGAGAATGGGTAGGGAAGAGGGAACTGATTACATGGAACTGTGTGTGACCTCCTCCCTGGGGGACAGACAACCAAAAAGTGGATGAAGGGAGACGTCGGACAGGGCAAGATATGACAAAATACCCATTTATAAACTATCAAGGGCTCATGCGGGAGCGGGGAGTGGGGAGCGGGGAGGGAGGGGAAAAATGAGGACCTAATGTCGGGGGTTTAAATGGAGAGAAAATGTTTTGAGAAACGATGTACAAATGCGCTTTACACAATTGATGTGTGTATGGATTGGGATAACAGTTGTATGAGCCCCTAATAAAATGTTAAAAAAAAAAAAAAAAAGAATTCTCCTGTGAGGCAGGCTTGCCCACGAGCTTTTTTTCATTGTTAGTTTCTTGATAACCATATCTACTTCATCTTGTACTATGGGTCTTTTGAGGTTCTTGACTTCTATCTGGGATAATCTAGAGAGGGAATGCTTTTCCAGATATTTTCCCATGTCTTCCACGTTTTCTAATTCATTAGAATACAGACTTTCATAGTCCTTTGTGATTATCTTTTCATCTTGTTGGAGTTCGCTGTGATTTCCCTGGTTCCATCCCTCACCCTGCTATTGATGTTTGCTACTTCTTTTCCTTGATTAGGTTTGCCAGAGGTCTGTCAATTCTGTTGATCCTTTCAAAGAACCAGCTTTTTGCTGTATTGATTTTTTACATTTTTTCATTGTTCTCTTGTTTTCTCACTTGTTTAACACTGCCCTGATTTTATTATTTCTTTTCTTTTCCTGTTGCAGGGGTTGTTCTGTTGACTCTGTTCTTGTTGCTGGAGGTTTTGTGATAGCCTATCAGTCATAAGTCTCTCTTTCTTTTTCATATATGCATTAATTGCTATCAAATTTCCTCTGAAAACTCCTTTTGCTGTATCCCATAGGTTTTGGTGCATTGTATTCTTATTCTCATTAGTTTCTAGAAACTTCCTAATTTCCTCTCCAATCTAGGCCAATACCCATTCATGTTGCAGAAGATCGTTATTCATCCTCCAGTTGACAAAATTTTTTTTTAAGTTAGTAGTCAGACTCATGTTCTTTTTAGCCACCAATTGGTTATTACTATCCAGGAAAAGAAACCCTGGTGTGGTTATTACTATTCATGAAAAGGAACCCTGGTAATGTAATGGATTAAGTTTTAAGCTGCTGGCTATAAGCAACCACAAGATTGGTTGTTTAAACTCACTAGCTATTCCTAGGGTGGAAGATGAGGTTTTCTGCTCCTATAAAGATTTACTATTTTAGAAACCCTATACCAATTTGTTATGAGTTGGAATTGACTTGATGCCAATGAGTGACATTGAACAGACAGAACTCTTTCTATGCTCTCACTAAGAACACAGGCAGCATTTAGTTAGGTTTGCCTAACTAAAAACTTTATTTCTCAGGCTATAAGTGGGTCATTCAAAGCCCATTATCATACCTGAGAGAAAGGGCCTGTGCCAGAATGATTAAAACTTGGAAACTCACCAAAATGGACAATCAAGGATTTATTAGCTGTTCACCAATAGTTAGTTACAGCTCATATAGGGGAGAAATCCAATCATTACTCTCATTGGCCTTAGGAGCTGGGTTCTAATAAATCACTAGGAATGATGATCTGCATGATAACCAGCTAATAAAAGATGGGCTTGTGTGACAAAGACATGGTGAATAAGTTTTCACTACTTAGGTATGATGAGGTGCTCAGAGCACTGCTTACCTTGTGCTGGGGACTCAAAACTGCAAGATGTGCTGAGTAGTCAAGGGGTATGTCATCTCCCTGTGCTGCACAGTAAAATGAGAAAACAGTCCTTATTGCTCATCACAGAGATCATCTTCTGGAATAATACATCCCTACTGGGGTTCCCAAGAGCCAGGATCCTGTAAACAAGTCAGGCACTGACATCACACCCACTAACGGGTATTGTGGGGGCTCGGTTTTATGTGTCTACGTGGGAAAGTTGTGGTGTTCAGGTGTTTGGACGTGTACTCGCTTAAGTGTTACTGTAAAGATATTTTGTACATGTGATTAATTCCTAATCACTTGACTCTAAAGGAAATTATCCTATGTAATATGTGTGTGTCTCATACAATCAGTTGAAAGCCTTAGAGCAGAAATAGTTTGGGGTGGGGTTTTTTTGTTTTAAAGAAAAAATTCTGTCTCAAGACTAACACAAAAGAGCTTCCTGAATTTTAGCCTTCTGCCTACCTACTGGAATTCAGATTTGTCTCCCCCTACAAGTCCTTAAAATAAATCTCTGTCTACATCTACCTACCTACTCTATCTATCTAACTATCTACCTATCTATCATCCATCATCAACTATCTAATGCTTATCTATCTATCCTCTAATACTTATCTATCTAGGATCTATATTAGGGGGATTTATGGGAGAAATGTGAGGCTTTCTACTCCTGTAGAAAGTTACTGTTCCAGAAACTCACAAGGGAAGTTCTATTCTCTCCTATAGGGTTGCTTTGACTCCGAATGGACTCAATGGCAGTGAGTGTTGGTGGTTTAAAAAGTTTGGGGCAAGATGGAATAGAAGATAATGTTTTTAGTCATATCCTCCATCTAGGGCTATACATTTTTGTAGGTGTACTTCCATTTCTCTAACCCTTCTCTGGAGTTCTACACTTTTCTATTTGAATCATTTAAAATGGAAGGTTTGGCATCCTTGGGGGGCTCAAATTGTGTTCATTTTAAATGCTCATTGAATTGGGGGAAAAGTATTATGGGGCAAGATCAGGACTGTATAGTGGATGAGGTAAGCTTTCCTTACAAAATTCTCATAAGAAAGTCCTTGCCGAAATGACAAAATACCCATTTATAAACTATCAAGGGTTCATGTGGGAGGGGGGAGCGGGGAGGGAGGGGAAAAATGAGGACCTAATGTCGGGGGTTTTAATGGTGAGAAAATGTTTTGAGAAACGATGTACAAATGCGCTTTACACAATTGATGTGTGTATGGATTGGGATAACAGTTGTATGACCCCCAAAAAAAAGGTAAAAAAAAAAAAAAAGAAAGTCCTTGCCACCCTCAAAGAATAAGCAGGTGCATTGTCATGATGGAAAAAATTCTTCTGTGCAACTTTCCTTTTTTTCATTACTGCAGTTTTCTATTTTCTTAAGAGAGTGTACCTATTAAGTCCTATGATCATCACATGTCCTTTGATAAAAACTATCAAAATTACAAACTGACAAACTAGTAGTGGAATCCCCACAAATAGTCACTGTGGAATCCTCACAAATAGTCACTGTAACAAAGAGTCACCTGATCTCTTTATTTTGAATCTAACTGGCTCAGCAGAGCCCCTTGGAAGTCATTGTTTTTGTAGGACTTTTTATTGAAAGCACCCCAGTGAGACTAAGACAAGTCAGTCTGAAAGAACTTGTCTGTAACCACCCAGTGGTTGCAGAAACATTTTTAAACACATTTTGTTTATAATATATGTATGAACTAGAACCTTAGTAGTAATACTTTTCACTAACCCTCATATGTGTATGCATATATAATCCAAACCTGAATATATACTTCATAATTCTGACTCATAACAAATGCATGTTTCACAAGAAGACTGAATTCCATAGGGTTTTGAATGGCTATGACCTTATGGAAGTAGATCAGGCCTTTCTTTCACGATCGCTGTTTTTAGGTTTGAACTGACAAGTTTTTGATTAGTAATTGAGTGCAACCATTTGTACTATATATATATAATAATCATATATAATCATATATATATAATCATATATACAGTCTACTCAGGCCGCCTCCATGTCTCAGTCCTCTAAGTTTGATCAAGCTTCTTTATGGAAGCTGGCATAAAATGTATCAAAGTAATTCATAGGAATCGCCTGTAGTCTTTAGAGAAGGATGCATACTTGAACAGTATACTTAAACAGTTCTACTAAAGAATGGGCACAAAACCCATTTCATTGAGGGAAGTTTTTGCATAAGGTTGTCTCCTAAGGGCTAGGATAAAGGTCAGAGTACAGAAAGGTCAGTCTTATGCCCTGCCCTATACCTTCAGAAGACTACCAAGTCACCTTCTAAAGCTCTACTTGGAAAGATTGATATGTTCTTTGCTGTGGAGAGGCCAGGCTGAGATCCTTCCCCCACTAATAGACCAAAGGCCATTAGCATCATTGATTGCAGACAGAGTACTATGTAGAAGTTGTAGAAGTTGGGAAACCTGGGGCTTGGGGAGCGTGAGGTTGACCTCCACCTTCCCAGGAAGGACTCCAGGCTGCAGTTAGACCCCTCTAAGCCTTAAGCCAGTTAAAGAAACCTCAGCTGTTGAAGAATAAACAAAGCAGAGAAGAGATAGGGCTGACAAAGGCAGTTTGGGGATAAGGGAGAAGTTTGCTGAAATAAAGAAGTTGGAAGTGTATATTTTTATCCTAGCAGTTAATCTCTGGAGAAGTTGGGGTGAGGATTAAGAATTTAAAGTCCCTTGTCAGAGTTGTCTTATAGCTGTGGGCTCTGCTTTCCCACTTTTCAAGGATGAGGGTGCCTGTCATCTTTGAGTCCGTTCTGCCTACTATACCTGTATGATCTGACTGAAGGAGAGAACATTCTGGCAACAGGCTCAGTCCCACCACTCACTCACTTCCATAGAGTTTATGCTGACTCATAGGGTAGAACTGCCACTGTGGGTTTCTGAGACTGTAACTTTGTACAAGAATACAAAGTCTCCTCTTTTCTCCCATGGGATGGCTCATGGTCAAACGGCTGACCTTGTGGTTAGCAGTCCAATGTGACAACTACTACTACCAGGAATCTTTAGCCCTATCACAAGGAGTTAGAATTAGTCACCTGCCTGAATGCCTGGGGCCTCATCTCTTTTTGAAACTCCTGACTGCAATCATGGGCCTGCTGGAACAGTGAAGCAGGGCCCATGAGTTTGACTTTCTTGCTTATCTTCAGCTTCATAATACTTCAAGATCTCTGACTCTTACCCTGCTGCCATCGCCTATCTATCTTCCTCTCTGGCTTCAATTCTCTTCTGTAGGCCAAGTGACTAACCAGAGGTGGTGCTGGTCTGAATCCTCCAGCATATGGAAAAATCACCCAATGCTAATGGTTTCCTGATATGATTACCACTGTAATGGTTATGGCTTATGTGTCAATTTGGCTGGGCCATGATCCTCAGTGCTTTGGCAGTTATATACAGTTGTTTTCTAGTAGTAAAGACAACCATAAGGATATGGGTGGAGTAAAGTCTGTGGGAGTAAAGTCTTTGAGACCTTTATTTGCTGATGGGGCATGACTCAAAATGAGAAGTAACACTTGCAAACATCAATTAATAATTGGGGCTAGGAATATTAAGAAATATGAGTTTAGTCATTAAAAACAAATGCCTAAAGATGAATATTCTAGTCATTAGTGAGCTGAAAAGAACTGGTCTTAGTCATTTGAATCAGAAAATTCTATGGTTTACTATGCTTGGAATAACACAATTAAAAGGAATGGTGCTACATTCATTGTCAAGTAAGACATTTCGAGATCAATCTTGAAGTACAATGTGTGATAAGACAATGTCTGTTTCCATACAAAGAAATACAATTACTTATTAAAATTTATGCACCTACCACTAAAGCTAATAATGCAGAAACCAAAGAGCTCTACCACTAAGTATGAAATTGTTCAAACATAAATCAAGATACATTTATAATTATTGGAATGCAAAAGTTGGAAACAAAAAGGAAGGAACAGTAGTTGGGAAATATGGTCTTGGAAGCTAAAGATTTCATGTTAGAGTTTTGCAAAACCAATGACTTGTTCATAGCAAATAGCTATTTTCAACAACACAAATGGACCATACACATTTAAACACATGGCCTTTTCCAGATGGAATACACAGAAATCAAATTGACTACCTCTGTGGGAAGAGATGAAGAAGCTCAATGTCAGCAGCTAATACCAGGCTCATCGAACAGATAATCAACTGCTTATATGTAAGTTCAGGTTAAAGTTGAAGAAAACTCAAATAAGTCCACAAGAATGAAAATGTGGGTCTCTCATTCGGGGAATATATGTTTACAATGCTTAGTGGTTCTTTATCTATCATTCCGTTGAGCATTATATATTGTCCCTCCTTATCTCTTTTTATGGTTTGCACTTTGAGGTCAATTTTATCCGAGATTAGGATTGCAACCCCTGCTTTTTTTGAACT
>NW_022103955.1:770315-772912 GCF_000313985.2 Echinops telfairi
AAAAAAAAAAAATTTTTAAAGAATGAAAATGTGACCTTGAGTATATCCCACTTGGATTTTGTGAATATTTTAAGAGCAGATTTGATGCACTAAACCTTAATAAAAGAAGACTTGATGAGCAGTGGGATGACATGAAGAATGCAAAAAGTCACTAAAAAGTCAAGAAACAAAGAAAAGATCAAAGTGGACATCAGAAGAAACTCTGAAACTTGTTTTTCATCAGAGAGCAGCTAAGGCAGATGTAAGAAATGATGCAGTGAAAGAACCCAGCAGAACATTTCACAGGGAGGCTCCAGAAGACAAAGTAAATATGACAATGAAATATGTGCACTCCTAGAGTGAGCAAACCAAAAACGGAAGAAAACACTCAGCATAGCTTAAACTGAAAGAACTTGTAACAATAATTTCTCTCATAAGAATTAACACCAAACCAGTTCCAAGAAATTGGAGATTGAAAAATTCTGCTTAATTTCCCCCCACTCTCCCTTTGTGTGTATGTACATGGTCCCTCACATCTCTGAGTTCTGTCAATCCTTGCAGTCTCCCACAGAACTCAAAAGAGTTTAAGGAAATATCTCACACAGTGGGTGGAGTTCTGTCCAAAATCTGAAGGTCAGGCAGAGGTTAGCCAGATGCTGGGACCGGAGGACACATTCTCATTCTAGTCCTGGCTCCTGCCTGTGAAGCTCACACTCTCTGCTTCTCAGTGGAATCATTTTATAAGGAGCAAGAAGGCAGAGAATCGTGTTCACAAACACTCAGAGATAAATCCTATCAGTATCTTCCCCCACCTTCTTACCAGCCCCATGCAGGGAGAAGTCGTTAGATGAGAGTTACATGGTATAATAAAATTTTACCCAAACACAATAATCTCTTCTCCACCCCTGGACTCTATCTTATTTATGCATGCATGACTGGGACCTCTGGCAAGATGTTTCCAGTAGGCATTGGCCTACTACTAATCTTAATCAGCCAGACTTTTCCTCAGGCTACTCCAGAAACAAGCAACCATCTAGGTGAGAAGCAACAAAGCCCACATGGAAGAAGCACACCAGCCTGTGTGATCACGAGGTGCCAATAGGATCAGGTATCAGGCATTAAATAACAAAAAATCATATTGTTGTGAATGAGGGGGAATGAATAGTGGAGACCCAAAGCCCATCTGTAAGCAACTGGACATCTCTTTACAAAGGGTCACGCCGAGGAGATGAGTCAGTCAGGGTGCAGTATAGCACGGATGAAGCATACAACTTTCGTCTATTTTTTAAATGCTTCTTCCCCCGCACTAACATGATCCCAATTCTACTTTACAAATTCGGCTAAACCAGAAGATGCACACTGGTACAAATAAGAAACACAGGAAATCCAGGACAGCTAAACCCCTCAGGACCAATAACGAGAGTACAGATACTAGGAGCATAAGGGTAAGGTGGGGGAGAAAGGGAGAACCGATCACAATGATCTATATATATCCCCCTCCCTAGGTGACAGACAACAGAAAAGTGGGTGAAGGGAGACATTGGTTAGTGTAAGACATGGAAAAACTTTATAAATTATCAAGAGTTCATGGGGGAGGGATGGTGGGAGAGGGAGGGGAAAAAGAATTAGGAGCTCAAGTAGAAAGAAATGTTTTGAGAATGATGATGGCAACAAATGTACAAATGTGCTTGACACAATGGATGCATGTATGGATTGTGATAAGGGTTGTACAAGCCCCCCCCAAAATGATTTCTTTAAAAAAAAGAATGAAATCATGAGGCACACTTTTTTAAAATTTTAAACCACACAGTATACCCTTGTTCTATTCACATAACTTCCTATTAATCCATGTACAAGTTCTGCCTGAACACAGTGAAGTGTTCTGGAATCCCTGTTTTTTTGTTTGTTTGCTTTTTAAAAAAATGTTAGTCACAGTCGAATGCTTTCACATAGTCCATAAAACACAAGTAAACAGGTTTATGGTATTCTGTTGTTTTTTGCATGTTGAATCATTTTGCATCCCTGGTATGAATTGTACTTGGTCACAATTAATTCTTTTTTTTTATATGTTGTTGGATTCTATTGGCCAGAATTTTGGTGAGAATTTTTCCATCTATGTTCATGAGGGATATTCGCCTATTGTTTTCTGTATTGTGGGTTCTTTGCCGGGTTTTGTTATCAGAGTTATGCTTACTTCCTAGAAAGGGTTTAGGAGTTTGCTGTGACTTTCTATATTCTGTAAGTCTGTGTTAGTCTGGATTGACTAGAGAAAAAAATCCAGAGACACTCACATGTGTGTAAAAGAGAGCTTTATATCAAAGAGTAATTGTATATTAAGAAAACATCCCAGCCCAGTGCAGATCAAGTCCATACGTCAAATATTAGTCCATATGTCTGAAACCAGTCTATAAATTCAACTCCAGGCTCCTGCAACACATGCAATGATGCCAAATGCAGGAAGATCACAGGCCTGTGGGTGGAAAGTCTTTTGGATCCAGGGGTGGTAGAAACATCTCCAGGGCTCTGGCTGTCATCAGCATGGCTCCATGTGGCTTGTCAATAGGAATGTGAAGCAGGGAGAGAGAGAGTGTGTGTCCTGCCTCTAGGGAGTGCCGCGG
>NW_022103955.1:773412-785829 GCF_000313985.2 Echinops telfairi
GGCTTCCACTGTTCTCTTGTTTCCATTATGCACCATCTACACAATCCACTCTGTAATAACATTTTTGTACACCTTATTTTGTCTTCAATAGATCTAACGCACCAAACTGGGCCACCCCTTTTTATTCTTTTCCATAAAGATAAGGTTAAAAATTATACACACTTCCCATTTACCTCAATAATATGTTCTCCATTGTCGTCATGAATGCCAGTGTAATCCAAAGGAGGGAGAGTAGTCTTAGGGGTTTTTTCATTACTGTCCCCTTTACTATAAGCAAATTTATTAAGGGGTTTTACTGAGTGAATTAAGGGTTGTTTCTTATCTTTGGCACTCTTTCCCAGAAAGGCAGTCATAGGGAATTTCTCGGGAGTTACTGTAGTCAGTTGGGGTTGTTGCAATTCTAACTTTTGCATTTTTCCATAAATATACCAAAATCCTCATTCCCTTGTATGGCTTTGATAATTAACTCAGTCATTCTATCATTTGCATCCCTTCTCTTTATGGGTACTGTGATTCCCCCTGAATTATTCATCGTGGTCTCATTATTGCTCATAGTGGCAATAATGGTTTCATTTTTACATGGTCCGGGAAAAACATAAACATACTCCAGAATATCATAGCGGCAACAACAAAACAATTTGTGAGTGGATTCCGGCAACCAATTCCTACAATCCAACTTCTTTGAAGTCGGGCCATCTGTCGCTGGACTTTGTCCTCAACGTCAGCCGGTAGGAGTGGTCCCATCAGGGGAGAAAGAGGAAGTTCCCAGAATTCTCATGAGAAGGCCACACCCACATGGAGGGATCAATCAGTCTGTGACCTGATTGACTGCCTAGACCCCACCCCTTCATTCTTTTATCAAGTTGGCATAAAATTGTGTAACTACCACATAGTCTGTGACAAATTGGTGATAGTTCTTTACTAAATACATGATTGAATCCTCCTGTGACACTGTCTAGTCCTGGACTTTTCTTGGTTGGAAATTTCTTAACGACCTTCTCTATTTCTTCTTTGGTTATGGTTCTGTTCAGCAGCTCCAAGGGAGAAAAACAGCACTTTCTACTTCTGTAAAGAGTTAGTCTCAGTCTTAAATGCTTGAAGTTAAACAAGCGGCCACCTAGCAGAGAAACAACAAGCCCACATGGAAGAAACACACCAGCCTATGCGATCATCAGAACTGGGTAACAGGTGCAAACAAACCACAAATAAACAAACAAAATATATTGTTAAGAATGAGGGGGTCAGAGCAGAGACCCAACGCCCATCTATAGACAATGGGTCATCCCCCTCACAGAAGAATCACAAGGAAGGGATGAGTCAACCAGGGTGCAGTAAAGCACCGATGAAACACAGAGTATTCCTCTGGTTCCTTGAGGCTTCCTCACCCCCCACTATCATGACCCCAGTCCTGCCTTTCACTGAGGCATAGACCAAAGCAAGTGCACAGGTACAGATAAGAGCTCATGACACACAGAATCCAGGAACAGGAATGGGAGTAGCAATACCAAAAAGGTAGAGAAAAGGTGGGGAGGAGAGGGGAGGATGGGGGAACCGACACATAAGCACACCCCACACTTCCAGGGGGATGAACAACAGAAACCATGAGGGAAGGAAAAGAGCAGTCAGGGTAAAATATGAAAATCATAATAATTTATCATTTATCAAGGGGTCACGAGGGTGGGGTGGGGGGGAGAAAAAAGAGGAGTTGTACTAAGGGCTCAATAGAAAGTAAAATTCTAGAAAATAATACAACATATGTACAAATATGCTTGATACAATTGATGTATGGATTGTTATAAGAGCTGTAAGAGGCCCCAATAAAATAATCTTTTAATTTAAAATTTTTTTTTTAAAGAATTAGTCTCAGAAACCCACAGGGGAAGTTCTACCCTGTCCTATAGGGTCACCATGAGTCAGAATTGACTAGATGACAGAGAATCAATATTGCTAATTATGCCTTTTTGTGGTTACCATTGACTTGGTAGGTTTTTTGTCATCCTTTGATTTTTAGTCTATATTTGTCTTTGAATTTAAGATGTATCTTTTATAGGCCACATATAGATGAGTCTTATTTTTATCCCGTCTGTTCTTGTGTGTCTTTTTATTGATGAATTTAATTCATTGACATTCAGTGTCATTATTGATATATGTGGGTTTTTTGCTGTCATTTTGCTCTGTTTGTGTTTGATTTCTCCACCCACACCCCACCCTTGCTTTTGTGTGCAATCTTTGTTCCTCCTCTATTTCTATGTTGTTTTCAGTGCTGTTTTCATTGGTTTCTGAGTGGTGTTGCCTGTCGGATGCTCTCTTGTTTATCTGCTGCTGTTGATGCTCTGTTTATAGTGAAAAGGTGTTCTTTTTCCTCTACATGCCTTCAGAAGTCTATCCTTTTCTTGACATTGGAGAGTTTGATCACAATATATTGTGATTTGGGGGTGGTGGTCTACCTTATTTTAGGTTTTCTCAGCTTCTTGAATAAATTTTTTACCCCTCCTTGGTGATGTTGGGGAAATTGTCATCCATGGTTTTTAGTACTATTTTCTACGTAGATTTTTTTTTCCTTGTTGTTCCAGGATCTCAATGAGATGTAATTTGTTTCTCTTGAGAGGGTCTCCCCCATAATTCTTAGGTTTTCTTCCGATTCTTTTGCTTTTTTTGATGACTATTTCTTTCATCAATTGTAGTCAGAGTGATTGTCTTTGAGCTCACTGACTCATTTTTTTTCTTCCATTCTATTTCTCAGGGCTTATATTATTTTGCTTAAACTGTGATCTCATATATTTTCTGGGATTTTTCTTGTTTAAGAATTTTAGTTTTCAACTTCTTTCGTTCTCATAACTGTTCCCCACATCTTATTACAGGACCTAATAATCATCATTATTTTAAATTGTAGTTCTCATAGTTCCAGAGCTTCTTATTCAGAGTACTCTATTTGGTTTGTGTGATTTTCTGTGATTTGTGTTTATTTTTATTGATTTTTAAAAATTTACAGTGGTTGACTGCTGTATCCTCAACATCGTGGTACATCTATTGGTGGTGTGTGAGCTGCTGAACTGTGCAGAGGAAGCTGGGTCTGTCTAGTGACATGAGAAAGGTATGGAAGGATCCAGAAAACATATGGTGGTGAAATAGAGAAAAAAAGGAAGAGATATGGGTAGGTGGAGAAAGTGGGTGGTGGTGGAGATAGACAATAATATAAAATTAATGATAATAACAAGCAGCCAAGGGGTTTATAAAAATAATGGAAAATGTATTTTAAGAGGAATAGTCAGAATTCTATTATATATATTACATAATGGTAAGAAAAAATAACAATAACTAAAAATAAAAAAAGAGAAAGAAAGTATAAACAAAGATAAAAAAGGAAGGCGGAAAAGAAAAGAGAATAGTCAAGAAAACACTGAGACTAAAGAAAAAGAAGGAATGGAAGAAACGAGAACCAGAAGGAAACAGGGAAAAATGAAAGCAAAAGAGAAAGGGAATAAATAAGGGGAGGTAAAGAAAAATAAAACACAAACAAATGAAGAAATGGGAGAAGGGCCCAGAGAGGAGAAAACTGTGGGGCAGTATTCCCAGACTGAATCGGTGTTTGCTACCATACAAAGAAATTTAAGGAGGGCAGAAGGGCAGGATATCCTGCATGGTTGATGAAGTAAGTTCATGAACCTCTAAAGGCAGGGTTGTGTGAACCTGGTACCTGACACTGTATTAGGTGTCTCTGATCTAAAGTGGAGCAGGGGTGAATATCACTGGCCATTAGGTAGGTGAAAATGTGGCTGGTCACCAGGTGGGTATGGGGACCAAGGAGAGGATCTCACCTGTTTTGTTGCCGGTCACCAGTGTAGTAATTTGTGCTGTCCTAGGTGAGTAGAGCAGATTATCAGATTGAATCCTGCTTGAAAAAGTTTTTTGTCAGGCCAGCTAGCAATTTACTTGTCTCCCCTGTCACTACTTTTATTCAGCTTCTTCTCTTAGTTGATTTTCAATCCACTTCTCTATCTTTTCCTCTGATCTCAAACCTTAGGTTTTCAGGATTATTACCTGTATCTGTTTCACTTGGTCTCTCATGTCTTTGTTGGAGAAGGCCTAGCTAGTGTGTATGCCTAGTCCAGGGGTAGGGAGTGGCCTGAGAAAGAATCAAACCCAGCTAATATCACACATATCACAGAAGATAAACAGTTCCAGTCATCAAATTACAGGTGAGTTAATGAAGTGTTTGACCAAATAAGGCAGGGTAATTTTTAAGTTGATAATGCTGTATGGTCCAAGCATGATGTTATAAATACCCAAATGGCCCTTAGCAGAAAAAATTTCCACACTCATAACCTACCCCTCCATCTTGCCCAAGTCCTCCAAGGACCATCTTTCTTTTGGCTTTTTATTGTAATCTGAGTATATATTTACAGTGCAAATTGATTTTCCATTCATCAATTCATAAATATTTTGGTTCGTAATGTTGATTAAAATGTCCACAATGTGAAAACTCTCCCCAATTCCTCTCTGTTTTCTATTTCCATTCATCCTTGTTAATTATTTCTTTCTGACTTCTGAGTTTTATCCTGGGAAAATGCAGCTCTTTTGATCTAAGGAGTGAGTATTACTTTGGTGTTATTGTGCACCTTATGAGCCTGTCTATTGGACCCCTGGTGGCATAGTGGTTATGAGTTGGGCTGCAGTCCACATGATTAGTAGTTCAAAACCACCAGTCATTTTTTTGGGAGAAAGGTGGGGCTCTACTTCCATTAACAGTTACAGTCTCAGAAACTCACAGGGGCAATTTATCCTGATCTGTAGGGTCTCTACGAGTCATTATTGACTTGATAGCAGTGCATATTTTTTATTGTTTAGCTGAAAGTTGAGCCACTGAGGTGAGCTAAGTTCTAGGCTTAAAGAGTATGAATAGCTGTAGTCTCATATAGAACACTCTTATACATCCAACAAAATGAAGTGTGTTGTCCTGAGCTTGTCGATTGCCTTGCATATGGCAAGAAATGTGGAAGGCAGCTACCTGGCAAACTGACTGGAAGAAATCCATATTTGTACCTATTAAAAAAATAGACTATAAAAATTCACATTTGTGGCACTTACATAATCTCATGTCAACTTGAGTGAAGGGATGGAGTCTAGCCCGTCAATCAGGTCACAAGGTAACACCCACCAGGAGTACTCTGGGAAGGTGGGACATACTCTCTCTGTCCCACTTTCCTGTTGACAAGCCACATGGAGTTACGCTGATGGTGCTGAAAGAGCCACATGGAGCACTGAGATGCTTCCACTGGCATTGGATCCACAAGACTTTTCACCCACTGGTTTGTGATCTTCCTGCATTTGGCACCGTTGCATATGTTGTTTGAGTCTGAAGAGGAATTTATAGACTGGTATCAGATATATTGGCTAATATCGGGCTTATCGACTTGATCTGGACTGGGCTGGAATGTTTTATTGATGCATAATTACTTTTGATATAAAGTTCTCTCTTACATATACATGAGTATGTCTGGATTTATTTCTCTAGTCAACCCAGACTAACACAACATTCAACAGAATATGAAAATTATTGAACAATATATTTAGTATCACAGATGAGTCAAATTTTGCTGGAAAGAATTTTAAAAAACCAGTTACAATCATACAATAAAACTTGTTTTACTGACATTCAATTGTTTGGATCAGAACATGTTTATGGATACTGCTACAAAGAATAAGAATTTCAGAGTACTTAATTATGCTCATATAGAACATGTACATAGACCAAGAATCAGTTATTCTAACAAGACAAGGAGATAGTGCATAGTTTAATTTTGGGAAAGAAGTACATTAGGGTTGCTTCCTTTCACCATAATTATTCAATATATATTCTGAATAAATATGGGCATGCTTCAAATAGTTCATGGGGAAATGGGACTTAAAGCACAATGGAAATTTTCTATGAATTTTTCGAAGCTCCTTTGTAATCTGGTAAACTGGACTAGATGAAAGAGAATGTGGTATCAGGATTATGGGAAGATGCATTAATAACCTGTAATATGAATATAGCATAACCTTGTTTGTTGTAAGTGAAGAGAACCATCACTTTCAGTATGGATTACACCAATATAAATAAAAGAAAAATCCTCACAAATGGCCCACTAAGAAACACCATGATAAATTAATAAAAGATTGAAGCTGTCAAAAATTTGAATTTACTTAGATCTGCAGTCAATAGCCACGGAAGCAACAGTTAAGCAAGCACAAGTGATGTATTGCATTGGGAGAATGTATTGGAAAAAAAACCTCTTTAAATTGTTAAAAAGCAAAAATGTCACTTTGAGTACAAAGATGTGCCTGACCCAAATTATGGTATTTTTAATTGCTTCATATACATGCAAATCTGGATAATAATTAAGGAAGGCCGAAGAACTGTATCTAAAGTATTTCTAATGAGTGTTGAACATGCCAGGAACTTCCAGAAAAGATGAACTAATCTGTCTTGGAAGAAACGCAGCCGGCTACTCCTCAGAAAGAGGCTGCTCAGACTTCATCCTGCACAGTATGAAGCTACCAGTCCCGGAGCTACTGCTGGGTCAGTATTGCATTAGGTTGCTAACTGCATTGTCAGTGGTTCAAATCCACCACTCACACTGTGGGAGAAAAATGATCCCATAAACATTTATGGACTTGGAAACCCTATATAGCAATATCTCCCAAAGTGGTCCTGCTCTGAGAGGGGGTGGACTGAAATATCCAGGGGGCCTGCGAAAGCAGATGTATTGTGGGCTATAGGACAAACGTTTCTAATTGCCTGAGGGGTGGATGGAGATCACTGAGTAGTTTTTTGTTTTTGTTTTTCTTAAAAGGAGGCATTAGGCCAAATAAGTTTGGAGGCCTGCGCTATAGGATTGCTATGAGTTGGAGCTGAGTCAATGGTTTGGTTTTGGACCAATTCCTGGTGGAGGATATTACCCTTAGTGAAGTATATGATGTGTGAAAATAGGCGGGTTAACACAATAACTACCACAGTGGACTCAAACATAGCAATGGTTGTGTAAGACGAGGCTGTCTCATGCTGTGGCGCATGGGGTCATTGTGAGTCATAACTGGATGCAAAGCACCTAACAGCAGCAACAACAACACATGTGATTAAAAACCTTTAAAATAAAAGATCTTTGTTTTTCTTCAACATTTTATTTACCTCAGGTGTATTCACTAGCTAACAGTTAATTCAGCTTCTTACAAAGATTTTTGGTCCTGCACCCAGCAAATGAATGTTCCCCTAACTGACCACCATTTTGAGACCCTGGTCACTCTGCGGCTAGGTCCTGTCGTTCGCTGTCGTGGGGTTGGTTGGTTCCAATTCACAGTGATCTCAGGCACAAAAGAATAAAGGCGTGTTCAGTTCTGTTCCATCTTGACCATAGATAAGCTGGAATGCAGTGTGGTAGGCACTGTGTATTTTGAATGTCTTCTAACCAAAGGGACTCATTTTCCAGCACTATATCAGGCAATGCTCTGTTGTGGTCACAGGATTTTCATTAGTGAAAACTTGGAAGTAGATTGTCTGAGTCTGTCTGATTTTTGAAGCTCTGCTAGAATCTGCCGACCTTGGATGATCCTGCTTGCATTTTAACTTCCAATGGCATAGCTACCAACATCACAGGGACATAAAAGTCAGCATAGTACAATACAATGACAGAAGAATGATGGAGTTAGCTCCCAGGGGAAGATTTTCCCATAATCCTCTCTCCACCAGTTTACAATTGGACACCCAACTCCGGCCAGTCCAACTCAAACATACCAGATATTTTCCACCCTGAGAGATGTACATTTTCCCACAAATGTGAAGAGACTAACATACTATCACACATAATATGGCCAATTGTCCAACTTGGTGTTCGTGGGGAAAGTAAATAACATGACCAATTGGAACAGAGGCTCTTGCTTCCAATGACTCTAGCAGAAGAGTGCCACAACACCTAGTGCATTTCCCCACTCTGCTCTTTCGAAGGTTTCCAGATAGATGTTATGAGCTGAACAAAGAGACCTTTATAATGAGCATCTCCCCACCCCAGCCTCTGTGTTAGGTCTTTTGCATCCATGATGGCTGCTGTTCACAGCCTGCAGACTATGTATAAAGTCTACGGTTTGTACACAGTGGAGACAGACTCAGAATGCAGGCAGATTACTTACAGGTGTACAGTGATGGGCAAGCTTCAGTTTTTCGCACTCCACCACATAATTTCCCCCATAGAATTTTGAAGTTGGTAAAGCCACAATTCATTACAGGACCCTTTTACCCTCCCTTTATTCCTGTGCTCTTGCATGGAGTCCTAAATTGTAGTTTATCCCTAATTTCTCCCTATCTTCAAACAAGTTTTCATAGATCCCATACTGCCCGGCTGGGTATTGGGCTGGGTAATTCATAAGGCACAATGTCTAAAATGCTAATAGGAGTATGTCTTTTTTTATTAAACTGTTTGCACCTTAACGAAACTCAGAAGGCCATGGTAGGCATCTGAGGCATGTGGCAGCCCTGGCATGAAAATGTTTCTTGAATAGACCTTATCAATATAGTGAAACTCACAAGGGTCAATGCATATGTAGATCTGCCACATCGACCTCTGCTCCCCTACACCCTTCCCTTAGTGGGAAGGGTAGCACTATTGTTCTTCAGTCAGTGCTCTAACCAGAGGGAGGACTTTATCATTGGTGCTCTAAGCATTTTTATGGAACATACAAAATCAGAGATGATGGCATCACCTTCTGAAGGCAGAAAGAATAAGTTACGCTGGGCTGAGGAGCAGCGGGGAACCAGACCACTGGACTTAAGTACAAGATCTTATGTCATTGTCCTCTTGGGGCCCAAGTCTCCTCGCGTGGGAGAGAAGATGGCCATAGCTACCCCACATGTACATCAGGACCCCATCAGTGCCCAACATGCTCTCGAAGAGCACTCACAAAAAACGATGTCTCAGTGAAGGCAACTGTCACAATGTCAACTCCCTACCTACAGGGTCTCCTTTGCCTTTTAGCTCGAGGTAACAATTCTAGGAGAAACAGGCCTAGGCACCCTCCTTAGGGACTGTGAGTGAGGTATTTGTCCCATCTGGGCAGCACTCTTATGAAGGAACCAAGGATGATTCCCACGGGCAATGGACGAGTTGATGGAAGGGTGGGATGAGTCCTCTGCAGCTGCTATAATTGATGCAACAGTCTTGGCCCCAAGGGGGCTACGCAGGTGGTGCCAAGACCACAGCCTGAGTGTATGTACCTCCAACCTGGCATCTGTTGTTTAGCCTGGCTGAGCCAAGAGCACTGGTAGCAGCAATCACCTGACAGCAGAAGGACAGGTGGTGGCAGGAAGGCACTCACAGGACTCCAGTCACACAGGCCTCCTTTGCCAACAATGAAATGAACAGGCAGGGGCTCCCTTCAAACTCAACAGATGTCCTGCTACTATTTGCAAAGGAGAAAAATATTTTACAAAGAAAAACTTCAAGTTTCGACTTCATCTGACAGGTGAAGGTTTCCCAGAACCTCGAGCCTACATAGCAGGTCTTATAATGAGGGCCACTAGGGAAAAAAAAGAGTGAATGGCCCAGAAGCATTCACATCACTGGGAGCTTGGTGCAAAAGCAGAATCTCAGGCTTTCCAGTCCTAGTGAATCAAAAATCTTCTTTTAAACAAGATCCCCAGGCAGTTCTGTATTTACACAGAATTTAAGAGCTCGAGTCTAAAAGATCATGGAATAGTGATCCTATGTGATCCAGAGGTCCTCCTGATTCAGTCCTTGGTTCCCTGGTATCCTGAGCAACTGGATTTATGTAGTTCTGAATCTTTATGCTGTCAGTTGACATGACTAGGAGAGCAGTTAATTTCGGGAGGCCTGCTGAAAAGCAAAGTAAATCTCAGAGGAGTTAAAGCCCACAGCAGAACAGCTTCCATTCTGCCCTCTTTCACCTTGGCCTTTCATAATGAAGGCTCTTGTGGGTAGTAATGGTAGAATCAATACGCTTGTACTATAGCGAGTGAAATCACAACAGTTTCTTTTTGAATAATTTATCATTTTCCTGCATTAGACATTGAAGGCTTGCCAACTATTGAGTTCTTTAAAAGGTTGTGGACCCATTCTTCCCTTTCTTGATTGCTACCTTAATTCCTTATACTTTGCTAGACTGTCCCAAAGTAATTAAGTTAAAAATAAAGACATCAACAAAGTCAACAGAGAACCAAAATTACTGGTTTGAATTCTATGGGATGTGAGCTCTCCTACTTTGGGTCTCTCTCTTTTATTTAATTTTTTTTCAGAACCATAATCTTGACTTTCAATGATGAAGAAACTGCAAGCAAAGAAAACGTAATCCTATTCCAGTCCAAGATTAACTTCCTGCTAATCTTACACAACCTTCTTGCTGAGGGCTGAACACATGACACACAGAATACAGCAGTGTGGGGGAAAGGCCTGGCACTCTACTTCTGGAAACGTGGCTATTGAAAGCCTTGTGGAGCGGAGTACCACTCCGAACACACATGAATGGGAATTGATTCAACAGTAACTGGTTGGCAATTAGGCATCAAAATGAATTCTCGACTGGGACTTTGTATATAAAATCTTCTTCACTAGCATTGAAGAGAAAAAACCACTCCATTCCTTTAAAAAAAGGTTTAAAGGGGATTTATTTAGAAAAGAAACTATTCAAATGAGGAAATGACTAGTTTTCTCAAATATGAACAAGTGAGTCCCAGAAAAAGTCTTTGATGAGATGGATATAGGGCCAGAGCAAGAAATTAGCAAAACCATTGGTTAGCTAGTCATCAACTAAGGTCTCAAAGGGGATGGTGAAAGAAAGTGTCCCCACTTGGCTACAATTGGAGGTGGAATACGGATATTGGTTATAGGATTTAAATTATAGGAGTTCATGTAGGCACAGACATTTATAATCCTACTCACAAAATGTTGAAATTGTATATCTTCATAACAGAACGTAAAAGCATCTAGTTTGATATAAAATATTTCTTGGGGATGCTTATTACCCAGACTGATGATAATAGTTGTTGCCAAGTTCCTTTCCTGAGAAACCATTTGGTCAAGAGAACCCGTTCTAGTTGCCTCGGAAGGTTAGGTAATGAGTGGTTGCTCAAGTTCTTGTTACTGAAATTTATCATTAAATTTCCCATCGTTATCATTAGAGGAGCCCTTGGAATTTACAAGTTGGGCTTCCGATGGAAAGGTTAGCAGTTCACACCCACTAGCTGCTCCTTAGGAGAAAGTCGAGGCTGTTAACTTAAAGATTTACAGCAGTGGTTCTCACCCTTCCCAGTGCCGTGACCCTTTAATACAGTTCTTCATATTGTGGTGACCTGCCCCCACCATAAAATTATTTTCATTACTACTTCATAACTGTAATTTTGCTACTGTTATGAATTTAGCAACCCCTGTGAAAGGGTCATTCAACCCCCAAAGGGGTGGCGACCACAGGTTGCGAATCACTGATTTACAGCTCAGGAGCCCACAGAGCCAGTTCTCCTGTGCCCCACAGGGTCACCATGAGGTGGAACAAACTCAATGACAGTGGGTTTGAGCGTTTGAGTTGATTATTAAAGGACTATCTCGTAAGGTCAGGCTACACAGATGCATTTGTGTCGAGATCCCCTCAGTTTGTATTCCTTCTACATTTCGATTTGTCTGCAGAGAAAATATCTCCCTGACTAACCATGGTTCCCAGCCAGAAAAAAATCTAAAGGGAA
Organism: Echinops telfairi; assembly: GCF_000313985.2. Taxonomy (NCBI): domain Eukaryota; kingdom Metazoa; phylum Chordata; class Mammalia; order Afrosoricida; family Tenrecidae; genus Echinops; species Echinops telfairi. The sequence continues at coordinate 785,138 of NW_022103955.1, forward strand.
GTCGTTGTAAACTTTGTATTCCATTCTGATGACTACAGCAGAAAATAAAAAATGGGTTTCATTCAGACATTTTACTTTGGTCAAAGGTTCAGGAAATTTTCTCTTTTACTCTATTTTATTTTAAAATAAAAGCTCCTTTCTTAAATAGAGGAGTGACTTCCAGCAATATGATGCTATTTGTACCTGGCTTCTAGCGATATAGTCCTGACTTTAGTGTGTTGACTACAAGCCTCCTGCTTCTGGACCTATTTCTGAGTTGTGGGAACTTCGAATTTCAAGAATTTCTGACCGGATGCACATTGTTCACTACCTAGGCCTACCACGAGGGGGCAGGTGTGGGCCTCTGCCCTTTGGTCTGTGTGTCCAAGTGGAGTGCAACCAGGGTCTGCTGTTAAAGTAGGGACACACCCCACCCCTAGCCATATACTTTAAAGGAGATTGTTATAAGGGGTTGAGACAGTTTATTGTGCCAGCCTGGCTGATAAACGCAGGTGGGATTGACTGAGGGGTGGAGAGATGGATGGCTTGGTGAGCCTTGCCTTTCTTGTCTCTCGCTCTGTGATCATTGGACCAGTGTGCGGCTGCCTTGCTTGTTCTGTGCTTTAATTTAAAGGCTACAGAGCCTGTGGGACGCCTAGCCTGTGGATGAGGCATTCTGTAAGTCCACGAATTGTAGTTTTGGTAGAAGCATC
>NW_022103955.1:786568-805674 GCF_000313985.2 Echinops telfairi
TTGTGAGGTGGAGGACTTTGTGGACTGGTGTTGGGTTAATGGGTTAATGTTGGACTTGTGGGCTTGGGCAGCATTGGGTTGGGATGTTTTCGTGATGCACCTTTTCTTTACATAAAACTCTCTCTTATACGTGAGTCGCCATGGATTTGTTTCTCCAAAGTACCCAGACTAATACAGGGGTTAAGTATAAAAGCATAACTACAAACACCTTTATTAAACAAAAATGTCAAAATGTGAAACTGTTGTTTGTTGCCATAACCTCCATTCAGGTCTGTACACTTAAGGAGAGTTTTCATCTCTCCAACCTTTTCTCTAAGAATTCTGGACTCCAATTTACACGATAGTCAAAAGATCAGTTTTGGCATCTTTAATGGTTGAAAGCATGCTCCTTTTAAATATTCTGTTTGAACCAAACAGAAACCTGAATGGGCAAGATCAGGGCTGTAGGCTGGAAAGATAATATTTCTTAACATAATTCTCATAGGACAGCCCTTGCTACCATCTAAAAAGAAGCAGGTGTATTATCTGGATGGAAAACAATGTCTAGATTTAACTTTGCTCATCTTTTGCTCACCAATGGAGTTTTCTATTTCTTAAAACCTTTTCATAATAAGTTCCCATCATTGCCCTGTGGCCTTGGAGAACGTCTATCAAGATTGCCCCTTTCGAATTCCAACAACAACAACAACAGAACAGTTGCCAGAACCTTCTGAGCTAACCTCCCTGCCTTGGAATTAATGGATCCAGGAGATTGCTTCAGACCACATTATTTTGTTTTTTTCTTTTTTTTAACAACATTTAACATTTTTTTATTGGGAGGTAATACATATATCATACCATTCCATAGTTCAATTACATCAAGTATCGTACAATTGCTAAGACAATCAGTTTCCAAACATTCTTTTCCTTCCTGGACTCCTTGACATTGGCTTCCATTACCACCCACCTCATTCCCTCCTCCCCCCACTGAACCCCTCCAGAAACCCTGTTCTACTTGCTGTCGTTACAGGTTCTTCAATTCTGGGTTTCATATTCTGAAAAACAGAAAAACATATAACACAAATTCAAGAGGGCGACATAACACATCTGAGATAAACCCCAATATGAGCGAACAAAACAAAAAAAAATGTTGAAAACCAGATCAGGTTGAATATGCATCAGAGAAAGGATCAACTAACAAGGGTTTAACCATTCCAGTCAGGTTTATCCTTTTAATCTTCTTTAGTCATCCCTCCAATGCACTCTATTTAGTCACTATTTTCCTCCCCTTCCGTAGACGGCAGTAGTTTGATTGGAGGTTCTTTTTGAAGGTGCCCTAATAAGACAAAGATTGCACTATTAAGAGAACTGATCCGTAGCTGTCCATCTGCTGATAGCAGAGACAGAGACATGTTTAAACACATTTTGTTTGTAATAAACCCATGTATGTATGAACTGGTATCCTAGTAGCAAATATTTTTTACTTTTTTCCTGCATTGAGTTAGAAGACTAAAACCCACTGACCAAGAGAATGGGCCCTCTTGGTTCCTCTTGGTCTTCTTAGAGGCAATTAATTAAGTTGAAACTGATTGAGCTGGAACAGAAGGCTGTGGGGAAAGTCACTGGTCTCTATCATCAAGGCCAGAGGAAGAGTTTCTCAAGGGACCTTGATTGGGAGAGCATTGTGTGCTGAGACAACTGAAAATAAATGCAAGAAAAATTGAAGGATGGGAATGTAGGATACCTCCTACAGCAAGTTGAGTCTTTTCACTGTACAGCTGTCTCCAGGCTCAGAATTAGGCACCTGTTTTTCATGCTGAGGGAGTTAGAAAAGTATATGTAGAACAGAGATGTTGTTATGTACTGTTGACTTGGTTCCCACTCATAGCACAGCAAATATTGTACAACAAAAGGAAACACTACCTGGTCTTGCACCGTCCTTAGAATTATTTTTATTTTTGAGCACATTATTGCAGTCACAGTGTCAATTCATAACCTTGACAATCTTCCTGTTTCACTGACCTTCTATTTTAGCAAGCACGATGTCTATGATTGTTAGATTTTATGTCACTTGGCTGCCACTGAAAGAATCTATGAGTGGAGCACAACTCTCACACAAGTCACAGTCTGATGATGGCTCTTTGGGTTATGGCCTATTTGATATCTATCTATAAAGAGACAATATGGAGAACATACTTCCTCTCATTTTCTTCTTACTAGCCTGATTCTGGCTTCCTGAGACTTGGGCTAGTGGTCATCATGTGGCCTGTGAACCATGGGAAATTGTGGGAGTTGCCCTGTGGGGTTCCCTGCCTTGGATCCCTTTTACTCTGTCTCAACCAGTTTGCAGTCACTTTCCTGCATCCTGGCAATCGGGTGAGTCAGATAGGGCTGCCAACTTAGAGCCACAGACTTGCGATAAACTAGTCCTGCAAAGCTTGCTTGCTCTGCAGCTATGTTTTAAATTTCTTTCATATATATATTTGCTACTCTAGGAAACCCAGCCTGACATAATGTCTTTTTCTAAGGATATGTATACAACATGTGAAATAAAGTGTCAACAACCTCATTTCAAAGGAGCATTCTCGCTGTACTTCTTCCAAGACAGATTATTTGTTCTTCTGGCAATCCGCGGCATTTTCAACATCTTTTGCCAACATCATAATTCAAATGCATCAATTCTTCTGTTGGTTCCTTTTTCATTGTCTAGCTTTCCTATGCATGTAAGGTGATTGAAAATATCATGACTTGGTCAGGTGCACCTTAGTCCTCAAAGTGATATACTTGCTCCTAGGAAATATGTTTTTTGATTTCTTGACAGCTGCTTCCATTAGCATTAATTGTGGATCCAAGCAAGATGAAACCCTTGACAGTGTGAGTTTTTTCTCTGTTTATCATGATGCTGTCTGTTGATCCAGTGTTAGGATTGGGGTTTTCTTTCTATTGAGTTGTATCCTAGTGGTTACAAGTTGGGCTGCTAACTGCAAGGTAAGCCGTTCAAAAGAACCATTGGTCTGTGGGAGAAAGAGTTAGTCTCAGAAACTCACAGGGACTGTTCTACCTGGTCCTATTGGAAGACTATGAGTCAGAAGAGCCGTGATGCAGTGAGTTGGCAGTCTTTGATCTTCATCAGTAAGTGCTTCAAGTCCTCATGTTCAACAAGCAAACTTGTGTCGTCTGTATGTCACAAGGAGCCTTCCTCCAGTCCTGATGCCATGTTCTTCTTCATACAGTCCAGCTACTCTGATTACAATATACATATGGTAGAGGTATGGTAAAAAGATACAACCCTGACATACACCAGTCCTGATTTTAACTCATGTAGCATACCCCTGATCTGTTTGCACAACTGCCTCTTGGTCCATATACAGGTTCCATATGAGCTTAATGAACTGTTCTGGAATTTCTATTCTTCTCCATAATGTTATCCATAATGTGCTATGATCCACATAGGCAAAACCTTTGCTTATTTAATACACTACAATTGAACATATTTTTATTTATTTGTTTGTTTGTTTATTTGTTTGTTTGGTATCCTTTGCTCTCAGATACAAGTAGATATAATGAATCCTGAGTGAAACAGAAACTCATTTCATTTCGCTATGTCGAATATATTATTAGAAAAAGTTGTGCACTTTAAAAAGAGAGACTAAGAATGGTCTGTACTATTCATTGAAGGAGAGCTTAATAAAGACATAGGGACCGTAATCTTTTATCTCAACCAGACACATGAGAAGATTCAGGAACAAGGTCATGACTCTTCTTGACTACAAATCTGACATCAGGCAACACTGAATTTCTGAGTGTTCCAAATAAGTTCTGGATTTAAGGAGCAATGATCTTTAAGGCTAAGTATAGACACTTTAGTGCTGATAACTGGGTACTCCCTTGATTGTGCAAACATTTTTTTTTTAATTAAAAAGCCAATAGTTCAAATCCACCAGTCATGCTGAGGGAGAAAGTTGAGGCTGTCAGCTCATAAAGGTTGGCATCCCCGACACCTTAGGGCATGGTTCTCAACCTTCGTAATGCCGTGATTCTTTAATACAGTCCCTCATGTTGGGGTGGCCCTCCCCCAACCACAAAATTATTTTCGTTGCTACTTCATCACTGTAATTTTGCTATTGTTATGAATTGGGCGACCCCTGTGAAAGGGTTGTTCAACCCCCAAAGGGGTCACGACCCACAGGATGAGAACTGCTGCCTTCGGGTTTCGTTCTACTGTCCTATAGGGTAGTTGAGTCAGAATTCACTGGGTGGCAGTGGGTAACAACACCTGACACATGGCTTCCCCAGGTGGTGCAAACAGCAAAGTGCTCAATGACTCCGGTTCTGTGGGAACCCACCCAGGCATGCCAGGAAGACTGGCCTGGCATTCTGCTTCCCAGAGGCCCCAGCCTTGAAAATCCTACTATCTTCAGGGCAAAGGTTTTATTATTTGTCCTTTTCCCTCTGTCTAGCTTGGGAGGGGCCCTGGTAGCATAGTGGTTACGCATTGGACTGCTGACCACAAGGTCAGCAGTTTGAAACCACCAGTCAGTCGCTCCACGGGAGAAATGATGAGAAAGACAGGTCTTTCTACTCCTGTAAATTGTTAGTCTCAGAAGCTCATAGGGGCAATTCTACCCTGCCCTCAAGGGTCGCTATGAGACCACATCGACCCCGTGACAGTGAGACCTGGCTTGGTAAGCGCTGGGTTGCTAACTACAAAGGTTTGAACTCAGTAGCTGTTCTGAAGAAGGCAGATGAGGCCTAGGTTTCGGTCAAGGCCATCAGTCTCAGAAGCCCTATGGGGCAGCCTAAGGGGCGTCCTAAGGCTGAATCAACTCAACATCTGTGGGGTTTGGGGTTTGACCTGCCGCTGCCACAGGGCTGTTTCCCAAGCAGGTGACACGGGTCAAGAGAGGAACAGAACGACGTCCTCACACACTCCTTCAAAAAGCCCTGCACCTCTCGCTCCGGCTGCTCGACCCCAAGCCCGAGGCCCAGGCGCCAGCCGCTCCGGGGGCCGCCTGGAGGCGGGTGGCCAGGCCAGCGGGGGCTGGAGGGCCGCCCACCGCAGGTTCCGAGGGGGCCTCCGCGGCTGGCCGCACCTGGGGTCATGGTCTGCGGCCCCGCAGGCCAGTCCCGTGGAGTCGCGCCGGCCGCCCCACGATCCAGAGCGGACATTTGGCCGCGCGCCACCCCCAGCAAACATTTAACATGCTCAGCTGCTAATGGAAATTGTGGAGGTTCAATTCCACACGAGATGCTATAGAGGACTTGAAAATCTGCCACTGAGAACTTCGGAGCACTGCTGCACTGTGACGCACATCTAAGCAACACGGGTTGGAATCACCAGACGGCAACTGGACCTGGGTCAAAAGAAGTCCAAGTGATGGTGCTGAAGCAGCAGACTCAACACAAGTGGGTTGGGAGGACACATTTGTGTATGTACTTGCTCCTCCTTTTACAAACTGGATCTTGTGGGCAAATCATTTCATCTATTTGCATCTTGTTTTCACATTTCATTATGGTATATGGATAAAAATGACACCTATTCTATAACTTTTTGTGAAGACCATTGATCGTATTCTGAAGTTGGATAATGACAAGTTCCAGTCCTGTCGAAGCACTTATCTAACCCAAGAGGTTCTATGTATCAGGAAGCAAACAGGTTACAATCTCACTGAAAGAGTAGCATAGGAGCATTGAAGAAGATATAAATGGATTTACTTTATTGTGATTGTATTCTCAGAAGAGGTATTCTTTTTCCACAAGCCAGTCCACTGTCTTCAGAGTACTAATAAAATCAAGACTTTTGCTCATTCGGGTAGCAATGTCCTCCCTGGAATGTCCAGAAGCCTGGCCCTGTCCTTTAGACGTGAAAACATCCCTCATTGCAGTTCTGCCTTGCAAGCTCATTTAAAAAGGCTTTTATGGTCCTTGTTTGTGTTCAAACTAGATTCCTTGTTCTTTCCTCCAGGAAAGAGAGAAAAGTGATTAAAAGTATATTTAATTATGTCGTATTTAGAGACAATTTCAAGAATCTTACAGATTTCCTGGGATTACATATAGAATACAACATATGCCTCCAGTGTCAACAAAAGAAAACAAATCCAAAATAAATCACTCAAGATATTCTCAGTTACATTGCCCTTACCAGGCCTCTCACACCCTCCTTGCCACTAATTTTGGATCACTTGTTGCTCCCTTGTCCCTGGGTCGGTCAACACCACCTCCTTACCCCCGCCTCCCCCTCTCCCATTTCCCCCAGAACCATCAGTCCCGTTGTTTTCTCCTCCAGATGGTTCATCCAGCCTATGTTATCTAGATAAATCTGCAGAGATAATAATATACCCCCAAAAAACAAGGCATAGTAATTACTGAAACCCAAATGAAGGCTGAGCATGATAGTGGGACCAGAGGAAAGTAAAAGGAAATAGAGGAAAGAACTAGGAGACAAAGGTTATTTATGGAGGTCTAAATACAGGCATGTACACATGTAAATATATTTATATAGGATGGTGGGGAATAGATCTAGGTGCATATATTTATAGGTTTAGAATTAAGGCAGCAGATGGACATTGGACCTTCACTTAAGTACTTATTCAATGCAAGAACACTTTGTTCTATTAAATTGGAATTTCATGATGCACACCTTCCCAATATGATCGCTGAAGACAAATGTGCACATAAGCAAATGTGTTGGAAAAAGCTGATGGTGCCCAGCTATCAAAAGATATAGCATCTAGGGTCTTAAAGACTTGCAGTTAAACAAGCAACCATCTAGCTCAGAAGCAACAAATCCCACATGGAAGAAGCACACCAGCCTGTGTGACCACAAGGTGTAGAAGGGACCAGGTATCAGACATCAAAGAACAAAAAACCATATCAGTGGGTACCCACCTTCCCAATATGATAACTGAGGACAAATGTGTGCATAAACAATTGTGGGGAAGAAAGCTGATGGAGCCCGGATATCAAAAGATATAGCATCTGGGGTCTTAAAGGCTTAAAGATAAACAAGTGGCCATCTAGCTCAGAAGCAACAAAGCCCTCATGGAAGAAGCACACCAGCCTGTGTGACCACGAGGTGTAGAAGGGATCAGGTATCAGGCATCAAAGAACAAAAAAATCATATCATTGTCAAGTGAGGGTGAGTGCAGAGTGGAGACCCAAAGCCTATCTGTAGGCAACTGGACACCCCCTTACTGAAGGGTTGTGGGGAGGAGATGAGCCAATCAGGGTGCAATGTAGCAACAATGAAACATACAACTTTCCTCTAGCTCTTAAATGCTTCCTCCCCCCACTATCATGATCCTGATTCTACCTTACTAATCTGGCTAGACTAGAGGATGTACATTGGTACAGATAGGAACTGGAAACACAGGCAATCCAGGACAGATGACCCCTTCAGGACCAGTGGTGAGAGTGGTGATACCTGGAGGGTGGAGGGAAGGTGGAGTAGAAAGGGGGAACCCATTACAAGGATCTACATATAATCTCCTCCCTGGGGGGTAGACAACAGAAAAGTTGGTAAATGGAGACATCGGACAGTGTAAGATATAACAAAATAATAATAATTTATAAATTATCAAGGGTTTGTGAGGGAGGGGGAGGGAGTGGGGAATGAGAAGCTGATATTAAGGGCTCAAGTAGAAACCAAATGTTTTGAGAATGATGTTGGCAACAAATATACAAATATGCTTGACACCATGGAGGTATGTATGGATTGTGATAGGAATTGTACGAGCCCCCAATAAAATGATTTTTTTTTAAAAAGATTATATTCTTTTGGGCATTCTAAATAATGCAATTCAAAGAGGAATAGGATTTACCTAGAGAGATGATTGTCCCCATTCATATAGTCACATCTCTGTTTGTGAATGACCCACCTAGTTTCCTCTTTCTCTTTGTGTGTATTTGCCCACTCAGTAAGCACTGTGCCTGTGAGGGGATAGCAGAAAAAGGAGAGATTATTTTCTCACAGAGCTGACCCTGCCCATTCCTAAACTCTGCAATCCATTCTTTTCCTAGAAGACAGTTAAAGTGCTCTGCTAGCTGCTTCTTGATCCACCTACCTTCCAACTTTAGATGATTAGATTTTTTTGCAGCTGTTTTTTCTCATTTTGAGTTGTGCTCATGAGATGATGATCCCAAAGGCTTTACTCCCGAACACGGCACTCCATTCCCCTCATTATGGATGACTTCACTTTGAGAAGGCAGCTCTTTCTCAGTTATATTTTGCCTCCTGACCTGAGGTGCTCACCTTCCGGCACTATCTCTGACAATGTTCTGCTTCTATTCATTAGACTTTCAGTATCTGACGATATTTCAATGCTATGCATAAGGTTTTCAGCTGCTAATTCCTCTGAACAGCCTATTCTTTCTTTGTCACCCTGGTGACTCAGCGGTTGGTTACATGTCGCATTGCTAACAGCAAGGTCAGTAGGTGGAAACATCGCCCCCCTCCACAGGACAAAAGAGTACTTCTGGAAGGGGTTAGCCCCTTGGGAACCCAAAGAGGCGGTTCTCCCAGCTTGGTGGGAGAAGGTGAGAGTTTCTATTTCTCTGAAGAGTCGCAGTCTCAGACACCCACTGGGCAGTTCTGCCCTGTCCTGTAGGGTCGCTGTGACTCAGCATCGACTTGATGGCAATGAATCCGTCCACAGTCTGCAAGCCCTGATGATACCCGATCACTTTGGGTGACCCTGCTGGCATGTAACATACATAGCTTTCAGCCACACACAAGTCACCACAGTATGAAAAGCTGAAGCTCAGTGTTGGTGTGTACACGGGTCAAGATGCCCTTGAACTTCCAGATGGAGAAAGGAAATAGTTAAAGAGATAATGGCTACATGTCTTCATTTCTTAAAGCTGCCACAATGCAAATACCACAAGTAACTCGCTTTATTTATTTTTTTTTTTTTTAGTAACTCGCTTTAAAACATAGAAAATTATTTTCTCATACTTCTGGAGAGTGAAAGTATAAGTCAGCATGCAAATCATGTCAATACCACCCTTGTCCATAGCGCTAGGTGTTCCTTGGTTCTTGGAATCCTCCTACAAGCCTGTCACCCAGTGATTAATGAGAAAGCTTATTTATGATTTTTTTAAACCACTCACTTTTTAGGATACACTTTGTATTATTATGTCCCAATTTGCATTAATTTTATATTAATACAAAAAAACACAATTTCCAATTATGTTTACATTCATAGGAATATGGGTTAGGATTCCCACACATATTGATGGGGCACAATTGAACCCATAACATTTTATCCTTTGCCTTTTCCCCAATCTAGTCCTTTCTATGTGGAAATACATTCACCCTCTCATTTCACCACCATTCCCCCTGCACCCGGGGTCTAAACTCATTAAGCATCAACCCTGTAAATTAAAGATTGCAACTTCTGGATTGTCAAATCAGGTGTGGGTTAGACTGTGTCCTATCCTCGGGAAAAATGTCTTTTCATGACTGCATCTGTGAAACCTAGAATACAGCTTTTAAAATGCAATGGTGGAATAAATAGATATTTCCATTCCAAATAGAAGAATTTGAAGGAAAAGGAGAAATTATGAATACCAAGCAAGTCTAAAACTCAGCAAAGAAAAGTTAATCAGCTCTTAAGGGCTGAAATGATGTGCTGTTCTCCAGACACCTTTAAGCAATAGCGACATCCTCCTACCTCTGAACATTGGTCATGTTCTCTATATTATCCAAATTCAAGGTTAAAGGGCGGCTTCTAGGAAAGCTGATGTGAATATTAATCAAGATATCAGAGCGCTTTAACTGTCTTCTAGAAAAAGAATGGATTGCAGAGTTTAGGAATGGGCAGTAAGAATTGTGGTTCTTCAGGGTCAGCTCTGTGAGAAAATAAGTTCTCCTTTTTCTGCTGTCCCACCACAGCACAGTGCTTACTGAGTGGGTAACTAAATACATACAGGAAGAGGAAACTAGGTGGGTCATTCACAAGCAGAGATGTGACAAGATGAATGATGGGACTTGTCTCGCCTGATAATAGATATCAGTGTGTGAGACGAAGTCTTGCCATCCTTGTCTCTAAGGAACACCCTGGCCTTACTTCTCTGAGACAGATCAGTTTGGCCACTTAAAAGTCCCTGGTACTTTCAATATTCTTCTCCAGCACCACAATTCAAATGTATTGATTCCTCTTTAGTCTTCCTTATTCAATGTCCTACTTTCACATGCAGGTGAGGCAATGGACAATACTATGTCTTGGGCTAGGGCCTAACCGTTAGGTGCATCTTAGTCCTCAAAGTAGCATCCTTGCTTTTCAACACTCTAAAGAGCACTTGTGCAACAGATTTCCTTGATGCAATTCATCTTTTGTTCTCTTGCCTGTGGCTTCCATGAGCACTGATTGTGGTTCCAAGCAAGACAAAATCCTTGACAACATCAACCTTTTCTACATTTATCATGATGTTACCTATTGGTTCGGCTGTTAGGAGTTTGGTCTGCTTTTTTACATTCAGTTGTAATCTCTACTTGTCCAGATGTTTGGAACATTAGTGCTCTGACCCTGATCATTGTAGAAACTGGCAATGCATTTCCCTAACACTGCCAGTAGCAACCAGTGACATGACTCCCAGTTTAAGCAAGCTTTGTTTGCCACTGTGAGTGCGTGTGCCTGTGTTCTCAAACTCCACCACAAGAAATCCCATTAAGACTTGGTACCCTAGGATATTAGCCTCTGAATATCTAGCTCCCCCTATCGAAAATTGAGAGATGGAAGGAAGTTGGTCACCAAACAAAGAGCTTGGGGGAGAGGAGTGTAGAAGATCCAAGGCGACCTGATCTGCTTTCCAAAATTTTCTGTGTTTTTGGTTTGTATTGTTTGTTCACATGAGGGTGTATCTCAGAGGTATTACGTCATTGGAGGTCACCTTCTTGAAGCTGTGTTATATGCTTCTCCATTTTTGGTATATGAAACCCAGAAATGATAGACCTATAGGGACAACAAGTAGAATAAAGGTTTCGTGGGGAGGGGAGTACAGTGGTGGTGGGCTACATGGGAGGTGATGTCAAGGAGTCCAGGTAGAAAAAGAATGTTTGGAAACTGATGTGGTAGCAATTGTGCAATTCTACTTGACATGATTGAACTATGGAATGACATATGTATTAAATCCCAATTAATAATAAAAATATTAAAAATTGGTACCATAGCAAATGTATCCCTGGGCAGTTTTTCAGTGTGAAGTTGTTTCAGGTACCAGTGGAACAGTTCCAGTTCATAGCAACTACATGTACAACTACAAAGAAGAAAATACTGTCGGGCCTTGTACCATCCTCACAATCACTGCCAGGCTGGAGCTCGCTGTTGCAGCTTCTGTGATGATACATCTGGTATGGGCCTCCCTCAAAACCAAAGGAAGGCTTTTTAGACATTACCAGCCGTGATGTTCTTCTCCAGGGTCTTGCACTTTCTGATAGCATGTCCAATGTACATGAGATGAATCCTTCCCTTTAAGGAACATTATGGCTGTACTTATTCCAAGACATGTTTGTTCATTCTTCTGTCAGTTCATAATATATTTAGTATTGTGTGGTAGTGACATGATTTCTTGTCAACTTGATAAGGGGTGGAGTGTAACCTGCCAGTCAGGTCACAGACGGATGATGCATCCTTGTAGGTGAGGCCTTCTCATGAGGATTCTGGGAACTTCCTCTCTTTCTACCTGAAGGCACTCTCTGCTTCATTTTCCTGCTGTTGAGACACTCAGAGAGCTGGAGGAGCTACGTGGAGACCCATGCAGGCGCTGAGATGCTTCCACTGCCGCTAGATCCATAAGACTTTTCAGCCTCTGGCCTGTGCTCTTCCTTCATTTGGCATCATTGCATGAACTGCATGAGTCTAAAGAGGTTTCTATAAACTAATATCGGACATATGGGCTAATATTGGATTTATGGTCTTGATCTGGACTGGGCTGGAATATTTTCTCAATATACAATTACTCTTCCATATAAAGCTCTTTCCTATACATAAGTGAGTATCTCAATGACTTTGTTTCTCTATTCAACCTGGATTAACACAATTGGCCGTCATTATAATTCAAACGCATTAATCCTTAAGTCTTCCTTATTCATTGTCCCAACGGTCATAGATTTGGGAAAACATGGCTAGCTACCCAATATAGGAAATTGGTCTTTTCTAACTCTTGTCACATGGCCAGCCTCACAGAGCACTATGTATTTAGTGGAGGTTAAATGTTTGCTGCATGATTGAATGAGAGGCACCACTGAAGAGGCAAACTGGGATGGGATTTGTCCTCAAATGCTAATGGAGGCGGCCTGTCTCTAATGTCTCTGGTATGAACCCTAACCCCTCTGCCACCAGGGCTGCTAGTTTTGAGGTTTAATCCATCTTATGTGAAGACGACAGCAGAGGGCTGCATATCTCCTCTGTTCTGAAATGTCACTCCTGAGCCACACAACAGAACAGCCCTCCTTCCTCCTGCACTCCCCACCATTGGACACATTGCTCTGTATCCCACATGCACCTGGAGGGAAGAAACCAGGTTTATTTGCCACTGTATCCAGAGTCTGGCCGAGTGTCAGGAAGAGCAATGCTTAGCAGGCATTTGCTGATTACACGAGCAGAGGATACAAAATCCCACCTCTGCACTTCACCACAGACCTCCATGTGGCAGACATGAGCAGGAAAACACGAGTAATTATTGGTGTTACTGTAGCTACTAAATAATGCTACTAGGGGAAAAGAACATAGCCTGTAGAACCTTCAGGCTTTGAGCAAGGGCTCTTAATCAAATAACCCAAGATCTAAACCCTTCTTCTCATGAATGACTGCAAATTATTTAGCCTTCCTGAGATTGCAGGTGCCTAGACTTGTTACATTCAATGAGATCATACTTCCTCAATGATTGTTACCTGTTTGCTCTTAATTAACAGTCCTGGACAATATTAGGCTCAGCCAGCTCTCCGGAGTGCCAGGTGAGGGAGGAGCAGAGGCAAAGGTGGTATTTTGAGGCCCTCACTATGCCTGTCCCCTCTCTCACTAGCAAGGCAACTGTTTCAGTCTGCTGCAGCGACCTTGAGGATGAACTAGTGGCTTGGGAAGAGAGGAGAGAAAGATGTTGACAGAGCTGAAAAGACTGACTCGGGAGAAGAGGGCGCTATAGTTCAGTTCCTAAATTCTAAATATATCAAATAAATTATCAGAGCAGTAGCACTCTGTGAAACAGGAATAGCAATATTATGATGTGCTTGTTACGGTGACTTACTCTCTAGACAAGGGTCTTCCGGGTCACTTGGGACAAACACACACGCAGAGACAGACAGACACAGACACACACACATACACAAACCACATGTCCTCCAACAAAATTCTGACCGTGGGAGCCTTGGAGGAGTCAGGGGCTATCTGTCAGGGGACTACTAATCCGTGCTGGATATAAAGAGGCTCAGCATTCGGAGCTCACACTCAGGTCTACACGGGGTCGCATAGCTTCGCTGTCTGCTGTGGAAGAGCCGGAAGAGGCTTCATGAAGATGGAACGACTAGCCGGCGCTCCTGGCCACTCCGCACCAGCCTGCATGGCTGGCTCTCTCCCACCCTCCTTCCGCTTCACAGGGGCTGCGTTACTCCCTGCTACTTCCCAGGGAAGTGGGGGGGGGGGATGAGGCCATTTCAAACCGAGGAAGACTTGGGGCACCCCCTCCGGCACTACCGCTGCATTTCTGGCCCACCAGCAGCTGTGATTTAAAGCCCCCGTGGGTTTGATTGGGATGCTAACGTAATCTGCTAGTGATACCCAGGTCGTTGATCCCAGTGACGTCTGTGCTCGGGTTGCTAGGCAACGAGACGGGCAGTAGCGTCACTGGTTCTCTAACGTAGCAGGGACGCGGGTACAGGCTTTGCCCTTGCGTAGACTAAATCGATTTGTAGCCATCCGGTGTCACTGAACCTGGCTACGGACTGCTTTGTGGGGCATTTATTTATTGAACGCAGTGCTCCAAACTCCATTACGTCGGTTCCGCTGGGCTCTGCACCTCCGCTAAGTGGGTCAGGGTAAAATTAGACAAGATCTTCAGGGACTAGGAAAATTCCTTTCAATTTGGTCTTCATGTTTAAGGACAGTGTTCCCGGGGGAAGATGTGCCTGCCTTGTTATTTCGAGCTTGAGGTGTAACCAGTCTGACCTCCTTCAGCCTGGCGGTGGGGGTCACAAAAGACAAGGCGAATTGCAGCTCTTCTCATTGCCACCCCTCTGCTTTCTCTGGGGGGACATAGCCCTCCTACATTCCACAAGATCAACGAGGAAATGCTGCCTCGGTGAAGCTGTGTCTGCCTGGACGCTCTTTTGTAGGAACCATTGGGAACTTCATTCCAATCCGATGGGAGAAAGGAACCAAACAGAAATTATAGTTTCATGCCACTTGACATAAACAGTGAAAGCTCAATTGTTCATCTCTAAATTGGTGGAAGGAAGGTGGCCCAACCTGGTGCTACCTGTCTACTGGCAGGTTGCTTCAGACATTGCCCACACAGGGCTGACCTAGGTGTTGTACGCCCCATACTTCCTTGCTGATAAACACATTTTTGCATGAACAGAGTAAGCTTGTGGTCCTAGCTACAGATTGTGAGTGCCTATCTAGTCCTATGAGTCTATATTTTTTTCCACAAAATATTAGACTTCAAGCCTGTAAATTCACCTTGGGGAAATCCTCCTTTTCTCTCTGTATCCATTCAGCAAATGTACCACAGTGAAGTGGGTAGAAGCATGTGAGACAGGAATGAGGCAGGAATCATGTGGGAGCTTAATGTGCCAGGATCTGTTTAGCAAGAGTAAACAGTAATTTATAATCATTGCCTTTTTAGAACACACTGAGAAATGGATTCCAGTCAAATAGGCCACTTCAAGCTATTTTCCAGCCTTGAAAAGAGATGAAATGGAGTCAGTGAAATTCAAAACATGATTTTGTCTATTGCACTCCAGGAGCAAAGACAGGTGAAATGAGATGGATCTAGAATCACATTGTCTGGCCCAAATGTTTCACATAACAGGGCCAATTTACCCACATTAGACCTAGGTCTCCTTCTCTTCCTTGGGTGCAGAGATAGTGGATAGAGTCTGGTAAATAAAATTTCGGTGTGAATCCCCGCTTTGCCAATTATGATTGTATAATCACAGCTCTGTGGGTGGTGAAGATGATTAAATGCTCAGCTGTTACTCAAAATGTTGGAGGTTCAAGTCCAAGTGCTCCCAAAGGGCCCTCAGAAGAACGGTGTGGTAATCTACTTCTGAAAATTGTGTCATTATAAACCCTGTGGAGCACAGGGTACTTTGACATGCATGGGGTTACTGTCAGTGTCAACTTGAAAGAAATTGGTTTAATCTGAAACAGCCAATCTTTCAGGTTCACAACTTCTTTCACTATAAGATTATAATAATAGCCTTGATTTGCAGGTTTATAAGAAAATGAAATGTGACAAGAATAACTAAATTTGCAGGGCTTGTGCTAACTTAATATCTCACTACAACCCTGCTACTGTTGTTTTTGTTAGGTGCCATCAAATTGTTCCAACTCATAGTGAGCCTGTGTACAACAGAAGGAAACCCCATTCAGTCCTTAGCCTTCCTTATAATTGTTCTTTTGATACTATTATTTCCCTATGTTACAAAGGAGAAAACTCAACTTCAGAGAGTAAAGAACATGCTTAAAACCACACCATTTGTGGCAGAGTCAAGAATTGTACACATGTCGAATTACCATGGAGCCCTGGTGGAATCGGGGTTACATCTTAGGACTGCTAACTGCAAGGGTGACCATTTGAAACCACCAGTGAAACTCAGCTGGAGGAAGCCCACGGGGCAGTTTTATCCTACTTTCTACACTCACCGTGAACTGGAATCCACTTGGTGGCAGTGAGTTTGGTTTTTCAGAGTTTGAATCACCATGGTTCTCAATGTTGCTGCAAAATAGAATCATTTGGGGAGTATTGATATATTGCTATGCTCACACCTCACCCAAACCAATGACAGTAGAATTCTGGGGGTCAGGAGGGAGGCAGCAGTGGTTGTTCCTCTGTGATTCCAGAGTATAATAAAGAGTCACCACTACCAACACAACAAACAAACTTACTGCCATCTAGTTGATTCTACGCATAGCGACCCTAGAGGAGAGGGTAGAGCTGCCCCTTTGGGGTTCTGAGACTGTAATTCTTTACAAGAGTGGAAAATTTCATTTTTCTCCCTAGGAGAGGCAGGTGATTTTGAATTGTTAGCCTTATTCAGCAGCCAGGCTTGTAACCACGAGGCAACCAGGGCTCTGACAGCTAAGATTGTTGTTGTTACTGTTAAGTGTTATCGGGTTGGTTCTGACACATACGTAGCAAACCTATGTACAACCCAACTGAACACTGTCCAGCCTCAAACACAAATGAAGACTGCCTGGTCCTGGGCCAACCGCACAATCGTTCCTGTGCGCGTGCCCATTGCTGCAGCCATGGTGTTAATTCACCTCCTTGAGGACTTTCCCTTTTCATTGCCCTCCACTTTTACACTCACGCTGTCCTTCAGGGGCTGTTCCTCCTGACATCTGTCCAAAGGATATCTAGCCATCTTTGCTTCTAAGGAGCACTTGGCTGTACTTCTTCCAAGACAGATTTTGTTTGTTCTTTTGGCAGCCCATGGTACTGTCAATATTCTTCACAAGCACCACAATTCAAATGTATCAATTCTTCTTTGGTCTTTCTTACTCGATGTCCAACTTTCACATGCATATGAAGCAATTGAAAATGTTTTGATGTTATCCATAAGGTTTTAAGTGGCTAATTCCTCAGAAGTGGACAGCCTATTCCTTCTTATGCTATCCTGAGTCTTCTGGAAGCTCTGCCGAAACCAGTTCCCTTTGATAGTATTTTAAGTACCAGTGACATAGCTTCCAATATCACAGCAACACACAAGCCACCACAGTATGACAGACAGACAGACAAGTGGTGAACCGCAAAGCCTGGAAACCACTGAAATAGGACATTTCGTTATTGTTGTTTGGTGCCATAGATTTGTCCGACACTCTGCACAATATTTTTTCTACAGCACCTTATTCAACGTCTAAATTTGATAGGTAACTGAAAATACCATGGCTGGGATTAAGTGTACCTTAATCCACAGATAACCTCCCTGCTTTTCAACACTCTAAAGAGATCTTGTGTATCAGATGTGCCCATTGCAATGAATCATTTGATCTATTCCATGAGCATTGATTTGCAGATCCAAGCAAGATGATATACTTGACAACTTCAATCTTTTCTTCATTTAACAGAACATTACCTATTGGTCCAGTTGTGAGGATTTTTGTTCTCTTTACATTGTTTGAGTCATAATCCACAATGAAGGCTGCAATTCTTGATCTTCATTAGCAAGTGCTTCAAGGCCTCCTCACATTCAGCAAGCAAAGTTGTTTCATCTGCATATCGCATGTTGTTAATAAGCCGTCTTCCAATCCCGTTGTCACATTTCTCCTTCATATAATCTAGCTTATTTGCTTCCTGGATCATTCAATATTTTTGCCATAGAATCTTTCAATATTGCATCTCAAGTTCTGAGTTTTTTCTTGAGTTCTTTCAGTCAAAGATATGCTAATCGTGTTCTTACTTTTTGGTTTTCTTTTTTCTTTTTAATCGTTTTATTAGGGGTTCATACAACTCTTATCACAATCCATACATATATCAATTGTGTAAAGCACATTTGTACATTCGTTGCCCTCATCATTCTCAAAACATTTGCTCTCCACGTAAGCCCCGGCATCAGCTCCTCACTTTCCCTCTCCCTCCCCGCTCTCCCCTCCCTCATGAACCCTGGATAATTCATAAATTATTTTGTCATATCTTACACTGTCCGAAGTCTCCCTTCACCCACTTTTCTGTTTCCATCCCCCAGGGAGGAGGTTATATGTAGATCCCTGTAATCGGTTTCCCCTTTCCGCCTTTTTAATTTTCTATTGGCTGCATGTGAATCACCATGGAAACAGTTAAAAACTTAACAATGGCCAGGTCTAACCCCAAATGATTCTGATGTATTTTGTCTGTGGTAGGATTTTACGACTCTCTGGGTGATTTTAAGATGCAGCCAGGTGGAGGCCAAGTACTCTAGCAAGCTCTATGAAGCGCTCAGAAAATTGTGTCATGATTCAAATTATGAGTACAATGAAAGCTTGGTAAGGATTCTCATAAGGTCCCTTCCAACTCACATTTGTAATTCCCTAGAGAAATTACCATTCGTGTATTGTCTTCCTTTTTTGGCTCAAGGGAGAAATTTTTTTAAATCATTTTATTGGGGGCTCGTACAACTCATCACAATCCATACATACATTCATTGTGTCAAGCACACTTGTACATTTGTTGTCATCATCATTCTCAAAACATTTTCTGTCTACTTGAGCCCTTGGTATCAGCTCCTCATTTTCCCCCTTCCCTCTCTGTGGCCCCTCCCTCTTGAATCCTTGATAATTTATAAATTATTATTATTTTGTCATGCCTTGCACTCTCTGATGTCTCCCTTCACCCACTTTTTTGTTGTCCATCCCCCAGGGAGGAGGTCACATGGAGATCCTTGTCATCAGTTCCCCCTTTCTACCCCACCTTCCCTCTACCCTCCAGGTATCACCACTCTCACCACTGGTCCTGAAGGGATCATCTGTCCTGGATTGCCTGTGTTTCTAGTTCCTATCTGTACCAATGTACAACCTCTGGTCTAACCAGATTTGTAAGGTAGAATTGGGATCAGGATAGGGCAGGGAGGAAGAATTTAGGAACTAGACGACAGTTGTATGTTTCATTGTTGATACCCTGCAGCCTGAATGGCTCATCTCCTCCCCACAACCCTTCTGCAAAGGGGTGTCCAGTTCCCTACAGATGGGCTCTGGGTCTCCATTCTGCACTCACCCTCATTTACAATAATACGATTTTTTGTTCTTTGATGCCTGATACCTGATCCCTTCTACACATCGTGGTCACACAAGCTGGTGTGCTTCTTTCATGTGGGCTTCGCTGCTTCTGAGCTAGATGGCTGCTTGTTTATCTTCAAGCCTTTAAGCTCCCATACGCTATATCTTTTGATAGCTGGGCACCATCAGCTTCCTTCATCACATTTGCTTATGCAC
>NW_022103955.1:806417-817112 GCF_000313985.2 Echinops telfairi
GCTGATACCAAGGGCTCAAGTAGACAGAAAATGTTTTGAGAATGATGATGGCAACAAATGTACAAATGTGCTTGACACAATGGATGGATGTATGGGCTGTGATAAGAATTGTACTAGCCCCAATAAAATGATTAAGAAAAAAAAGATCACTGTCAATCAGAAGCACCTCAGTTACTAAGTTTTTTAAGTTAAAATGTAGACATGTTAAATAATCTAAGAAAGTTAAAATTTAAATAAGTATATAAATAATTTTAAGACCTTCAAAGTGATTTGCTTATATTATAATTGAGTTAATAGATATTTGTTGTAATTAATTCACATTTCTTTGAAAAGATATCCATTAAAAAGTTAAGAGATATTTAAGAACAATGCCTGACGAACTCATTGTTTGATTTAACAAAAGCTTTCCCCATAGGGCTAAGAGTTTAATTAACAGGACTAACAAAAAAATAGGTTTCTTGACATTAGAGCAATGGTTCTCAACCTTCCTAATGCCTCGACCCTTTGATACAGTTCCTCATGTTGTGGTGACTACTAACCATAAAATTATTTTCATTGCTACTTCATAAATGTAATTTTGCTACTGTTATGAATCATAATGTAAATATCTGATGTGCAGGATGTATTTTCATTGTTACAAATTGAGCATAATTAAAGCATAGTGATTAATTATAAAAACAATATGTAATTATTATTGTGAAATATTTATTTCTAATTACAAAAAGATGAAATTTTGTCTGGAAGCATGGTGTAGCATGCATAACAGTCTTCATGCCGGGTACTGGTATGTGGGCATATCTGCATGTGGGCGGACCAACCTGGAGACAGATAGAGGAGCGGTGTCTCAGTTCCTAAGATCATCAGAAATATGTGTTTTCTGATGGTCTTAGGTGACCCCTGTGGAAAGGTTGTTCAACCCCCAAAGGGGTCGCGATCCACAAGTTGAGAACTGCTGCGTTAGAGGAAAAACGTTTTTCTTTTTAATTACTAGTTTAAAAGGAAATTTTCTGTTTTGAATAATCTGGCTTCCATGTGAAGGGTAGATTAGAGTTACCAAACTACATGGTCTCAAAAAAGGCTGATGCTCTCACATTTTGGCAATAATTCCTAACAAGGCAAAATTTTCATGGGAAGTCATGTAACCTAAACTTATCTCCTATTTTGTAGCTAACCAAACTGCATGCCATGTTTGCTTTGTCCCTCACTTCAGCATTTATGGATTTGTTTTTCATGATTTTTAATATTGTTGTAGCAATACTTTTTATATAGCTGTAGCAATGAGCATGGTGTCTGCATAATAGGGTTATTAAGACATCCAAGAAAAATTGTTGTCTGATTATTGTGGTAAATATTTCCAACAATTTCTCAGTTATACAACTAAGAAACAAAATGATGGGTTTAGTAACCTAATGTTTAATATTATATTTGAAACTTTTAAGCACTGTATTAAAAGATTTCCTTTGGGTCTAATATTGTTTTCTGATTTTTAATTTATCTTGTTTGACAGGAAAAGATGGTTTTTCTTCTCCTGTACCAATTTGGTCTCAGACAAATAAATGCACATGGAAGAAACACACCAGCCTGTGTAATCATGAGGTATCCACTGGATCAGAGATCAGGTATCAAAAGATCCAAAACAAACAATTATATCGATGTGAATAAGGAGGGGTTAGAATGGAGACCCCAAACCCATCTTTAGACAATTGGACATCCCCCCACAGAAGAGTTACAAGGAAGTATAGCAGTATAGCACCTACAAAACACATCATCCCTCCTCTAGTTCCTGAATGCTCGCTCCCCGCTAACTTCCACCCACTACCATGACCCAGTTCTACCTTACAAATCCAGCTAAACCAGAGCACACATTGGTACAGACAAGAGCTCTTGACACTTGGAATTCAGGACAAATAAAAACCTTGGGAACAGTAGTGGGAGTGGTGAAACCATAAGGGTAGGGAGTGGGATGGGGGTGGGGGTGAGGGGGAGAAAGGGAACCTATCATAAGGTTGGATATATAGCTCACATCCCAGGGGGACGAATAACAGATGTGTGGGTGAAGGGAGACAACAGACAGAGTAAGACATGGAATAGCACCAATAATATATTGTCAAGGATTCACGAGGGTGGGAAGGTGGAGGACATAGGGGAAAAAAAGAGGAGCTGATACCAAGGGCTCAAGTAGAAAGAAAATATTTTGGAAATGTTGATGTGCAAGTATGCTTAGTCCAAGTAAATGATGGATTGTCATAAGACTTGTAAAAGCCTCCTAGTAAAATGATTAATAAATCAATAAATAGATAAAAAATATCTATTTTTAAATGAGTCCGTCTCAGAAGCCCAGAGGGGCAGTTCTACCCAGTCCTACAGGGTCCCTAGGAGTTGGCATCCACTTGATAGCAGGGACTTTGGTTTGGGGGTTATTTATTTATTTGTTGGGCTTTGGATTGCTTTGAGATATTTTCAATTTAGTCTTAAAAAACAAAACAAAAACCCAATTCCTACTGGTTCACTAAGGCCATATCAACTTTTGCAATCTACAAATAAGCTTTTGGTTAGCTGAATTGCTGAAACATTTGACCAAAAATTTCCAATAAAAAATGGACTGTATTGGATTTATTACAAAGGACTAATATCCCGAGTTAAAGCCCACCAGTGTAAATCAAGATTTCTAGGATCCTAGAAGGTGACAAGGTTCATGAATTACAGATGATGCAAAATTTTTCAAGGTTAGAAATTAGCCACTAAATAGAATAAATGTTCCTGTAAGTCCTATATGTGAAAATATTCTGGGCATTTAAAATGTATCCTAGGTTATAAAATAGAATAAAAGTAAGATTTTGTGATTAGTTCCTAGTTCATATAAGTGATGTTTCTATAGAATGTAGCTGCTAGGGGTATAATTTAGATACAGACAAGTACTTTGTGATACTTATGGTTCTGTCATATACATTATTTTCTAATATTTGGTCTAATATTGTTTATATTTCTGTTTTGTCTCTTGATTTCTGAGAAGTTGGGATAACCCACATGTGTACCATCTGCTCTTAGATTCTCTTTTACTTAAACCATGGGTCTTAAAAATGCACACACACACACACACACACACACACACACACACACAAAATTGGTGCCTGAAAGCCATTTTGAATGTAAATAATGGTCCAGAGAAAACATTTTGCTCTGAGCATTATACCCTATTGAAGAAATCAGGATGTTTAAAGAAACAGACTCCAAACAAGAAAATCAGACTATTCATTTAATTTTAGACCAAGTCATGTAATCCTTTAATCTGGTCTTCCAAGCAATGTTATGTTGTGTCTGTCTAGTGCTTACAATTCATTTATCACATCCTTATTTGTACTTACAACCAATTCTTAAGAGAAGGCCTTACCTCATTCAAAATCAGGTTTTTAATTTGAGGAAGAGTGAGAAAGAGCAATATAGTTCCTGCTATCTTGTATTGTCCCACAATCACCCTAATTTAATAGACAGTTCTACAATGATATTCAGTGAATTCTTATGGAAATTCATAACTAGAGAAGGGGGAAGTTAAGTCCATCTCTGAGCAGGTGATTTCTCTTCTTGGTGGGTAAATGAGAGAAGGGCTACCTGCCTTTGTTGAAAATCTTAACATCACTACTATGAACCCCCAATTAAAAATGTCTTGTATAATGTTACTAACCATGCATTTCTGACTGGTTCCTGCTTTTTAGTAATCTAGGTCTTGTACAACCTGGATTTTATATTTTTTCCTTTTTGAGGTGTACAGCTCTCTTCACAAGTCCCATCAGAAGGATTCATTTTGGAAACCTCACTAAGTGAACTGGGCTTTACCTTAAACACACCTGTTGCAGATTAAAGGACTCTTTAATACCCTTTTGGACTTTAAACTGAAGCACTTCAGTGTGAAAAGAAGCAGACGACTGCTATCCCACGATGTGGACTTGGAAGTCATTGGACTTTAGTTAAAATCTCTATTGCTTTGAGATTATCCAATAATCGACAACTTGAGACTACCATATATTTACCTTTTTAAAAACTTTCTGTGACATGCCTTATTTCTGCAGACACAGAGTTTTGCCTTAATGCCATGTATCAAACACTATTGTTTTCTTAAACAGTTTTTTATCACTTACATTTTTTTACTGTGTAAAGGAAAGTTCCATGTGTTTTATCATAAAAAGACGTTCATGTGTACATAGCTTTTTACTATAATTTTAAATCATATATCATTAGTTGTTGCTATTGTTGTTAGGTACCATGAAGTCAGTTGCAACTCTATGTACAATAGAATGAAACACTGCTTGTGTTAGTCTGAGTACATTAGAGAAACAAATCCACAGAAAATCACATGTATATGAGAGAGTTTATATAAAGGTTAACTGTACATGAAGAAAGCATCCCAACCCAGTCCAGTCCAAGTCCATAAGTCCAACATTAGCACATATGCCCAACACTGATTTACAAAGTCCTTTTCAATCTCACAAAACACACACAATGACACCAACTGCAGGAGGAAAGCTGAATCAATGGGCCTTTAAGCATCTCAGTGCTGGCAGGGGTCTCCACAAGGCTGCTCCAACACCAGGGCTGCATTGGGATAGGTCCATGTGGCTTCTCCTCAGGGATATCTTGCAGGAAGTGAACCTTGCCAGCTGAAGGTGGGAACTGGCTAAGGCAGCTGCACCCTGGTCCGACCATCAGAAAACAAGAGACCGGAGAACTAGAAAGATGAAGCTTACCAAGCCATTTATCTCTCCACTCTTCAATCAATCCCATATGTGTTTATTGGCCAGTTTGGCACAATAAACCTTAACTAGCTCACTACCCCATTCTCACAATTGTTCTTATATTTGAGCCCATTGTTGCAGCCATGGTGCCAATCCGTCTCATCAAGGGGCTTTCTCTTTTCACTTCTATTTTACTAAGTATGTTGTCTTCTTCCAGGCACTGGTCTCTCCTGACAACATGTCCAAAGTAAGTGAGATGAAGTCTTGCCAACCTTGCCTCTAAGGAGTATTCTGACTTGATTTCTTCCAAGAAAGATTTGTTTGTTCTTTTGTCCATAGTATTTTCAATATTCTTGGACAGCACCATAATTCTAATGTATCAATTCTTCATTGGTCTTCTTTACTCAATGTCCAACTTGCATATGAATACAAAGCAATTGAAAATATCATGACTTGGTGCAGGCACATCTTAGTCCTCAAAGTAACAGCTTTGCTTTTCAACACTTTAAAGAGGTATTGTGCAGCAGATTTAACCAATGTAATGTGTCCTTTGACCTCTTGACTGCTGCTTCTATGAGCAATGATTGTCGATCCAAGATAAAATCCTGGACAACTTCAATCTTTTCTCTACGTATCATTAAGATCCTTATTGGTCCAACTCACTGCCATTGGTCGATGCTAACTCATAGCAGCCCTACAGGACAGGGTAGAACTGCCCCTCTGAGTTTTGGATAATGTAACTCTTTAGAGTAGAAAGTCCCATTTTTCTCCCGTGGAACTGGCTGGTACTTTCAACTGATGACTTAATGGATAGCAGCCCAAACGCATAACCACTACACTGCCAGGGCTCCTTGTTACGGAGTCGCGCCCAACAAAAGACCACTGACCCACAAGCAGCTGCAAAGTAACAAGGCAAAAGTTTATTAGAGAAGAGCAAAGGTTTACTAGAGAAAAGGAGACAAAAAGCAAATCCGGATTTGGGCTACAGCATGGCCACACAGGGTCCAAACTGAAGCAAACGGTAAGAATCTCTTTGTCCTTTTATACACTTAAAACCAGTGAGGAGAGGGGTGTGTGTGTAAGGAATGGGGAAGGGTGTCTGCACAAGATAACAGGATGGGGGCAGTTTAGCCTGCCCAGCTTATCTTGGTCCAGGTGCGCTTGTAAAACTTTTTGGCTGACATTTACGAGCGGCAGTTTGTAAGGTCACAGTGGCTTACTTTTACGATTTGTTTTTCATCTGCTAGAGATAACATAGTTTTACTTATTTTTCTAAAAACAACATTCTCTTCTTGGGGGGGGGAGGGGGGTGATGATGACCTTTAGACTCTTCAAAATGGGGTAGCTTAAGTCAAGCTCTTTGATTCTATTGAGCCTTAACACTCCTTCCCAGTTCTGAGGATTTTTGTTTTCTTTACATTGAATTTTAATCCGTATTGGGATTGCTGGGAAAATGGCTGCCTAGTTAAGACACCCGCCCGAGCTCCTGCCACTAGATCAGAAAATTGGGAGGTAAGGTGAAGGAAACGGAAGTGGAGTCCTGAAATTAGAACTCGGGTACTGAACTCCTTTTTTGTGTGTGATTTCCATTCACAAAGTGAACCAAGAACGCATTAAATTGTTCTAGGTTCAGCGAGCTGGGCACATGGGCTCCAGCTGAAGGTCTACTCCCGCTCTTTCGCAGCGAGCAGTGATTTCTCCAGGCAGATGCCTGAAAGGAGACATGATCCCAGACATGAGGAGAACCCCACATCAGAGCTCTCCGAGCTGGTAGCTGCCTTGAGCTCATAGCCTGGGGAGTGGGGGTGGTGGGTACACATAATTTGGAGTAGAAGAAAAAGCAGAAATTTACTTGAGGCAGATGGGTGTGGGAGAAAACAGGCAAATTCAGTTCCAGTTGGCTGAGAAGGAAACAACCCGCTTGATAAACTGGATCTCCCCCTCTGGGGGTCAGCATGACAGCCCCAAATCAGGGCACCTCACAAGCATAATAGAAAAAAGAGAATACAGGTATATATTCTTGGTAAAAACTGCAAATCCCAGGCTCATTGCTCAACTCCAAGTAAGCACATAGAAGGGGGTCCCTTAACATAAATCAGCATAAGAAGGAGCCCAAGGTCAGGAATGCCAGAATTTAGCTACAGGGCCTGGAGGCTTTCTGCATAACAAAGACCCACTGAAGCAAGTCTAAGCTTCTAACAGAGCACAGAGCTAGAGCCCAGAGCCAGGGAGACAATTTAATTTGATTCTATTTTAGCTGGCCAGAGGCGGGGTGGGGGGGGGGGAGTGGGGTAGGGGTGGGGTGGGGAGGGATTGTAATCCATATTGAAGGTTGTAATTCATGACCTGTATTAGCAAGTTCTTCAACTCTGCTTCACTTTCAGCAAGCAAGATTGTGTCTTCTGCTATTGCAGGTTGTTAATTAACCTACTTCCAATCCTGATGCCCCATTCTCCTTCATATCAGCCATCTTTTCTGATTATTTGCTCAATATATAGATTGAACAAGAATGGTGAGCGCATACAACCCTGAAGCACACCTTTCCTGACTTTAAATCATGCAGTATTTCTGTTTACACAACTGCCTCTGGATTCATGTACAAGTTCCAAATGAGCACAATGAAATGTTCTGGAATTCTTGTTCTTCTCAAGGATAGCCATAGTTTGGTATGACCCACACAGTCAAATTCCTCTGTAGTCAATAAAACACAAGTAAGCATTTTTCTGTTATTCTCTGCTTTCAGCTAAGATCCAACTAACATAAGCAATAATTTCCCATGTGCCACATCCTCTTCTGAATCTGGCCTGAGCCTCTGGCAGCTCCCTGTCCATGTACTGTTGCAATGCTTGTTGGATAATCTTCAGCAAAATTTTACTTACTTGTAATATCAATATCATTCTATGGTTTGAGCATTCTGTTGAGTCACCTTTCTTTGGAATGGCTACAAATATGGATCTCTTCCAGTCAGTTGGCTAAGCAGCTGTCTTTCAAATTTACTGGCAAAAATGAGTGTTTCTAGTGCTTCATCAGCTTGTAGAAAAATTTCAATTGGTATTCCATTAATTCCTGAGCCTTCTTCTTGGTTAATGCTTTCAGTGTAGTTTGTACTTTTTCCTTCAGGACTACTGGTGCTTGCTCATATGCTACCTCTTGAAATTGTGGCATGTTGATTAGTTCTTTTTGGTATGGTGACTCTGTGTAGTATTTTCATCTTCTTTTTTATCATTTTATTGGGGGCTCATACAACTATTATCACAATCCATCCATCCATCCATTGTGTCAAGCACATTTGTACATTTGTTGCAACCATCATTCTCAAAACATTTGCTTTCTACTTGAGCCCTTGGTATTAGCTCATTTTCCCCTCCCTCCCCGCTCTCCCTACCCTCATGAAACGTTGATCATTTATAAATTATTATTATTTTGTCATATCTTACGCTGTCCGACATCTCCCTTCACCCACTTTTCTGTTGTCCATCCTCCAGGGAGGACAACAGGGAGGAGGTTATATGTAGTTCCCTGTAATTGGTTCCCCCTTTCTACCCCACCTTCCCTCCACCCTCCTGGTATCACCACTCACCACTGATCCTGAAGGGATCATCTCTCCTGGATTCCTTGTGTTCCCAGTTCCTATCTGCACCAGTGTACATCCTCTGGTCTAGCCAGATTCATAAGGTAGAATTGGGATCAGGATGGGTGGGAGCGGGGGAGGGAAGGAAGCATTTAGGAACTAGAGGAACATTGTATGTTTTATCATTGCTACACTGCACCCTGACTGGCTTGTCTCCTCCCTGCGACCCTTTAAGGGGATGTCTAGTTGCCCACAGATTGGTCTTGGGTCCACACTTTGCTCTCCCCCTCATTCACAATGATTTGATTTTTTGTTCTTTGATGCCTGATACCTGATCCTTTCGACACCTCTGATCACACAGGCTTGTGTTCTTCTTCCCTGTGGGCTTTGTTGCTCTGAGCTAGATGGCCGCTTGTTTACCTTCAAGCCTTTAAGACTCCAGATGCTGTATCTTTTGATAGCCAGGCATCATCAGCTTTTTCCCCATATTTACTTATGCACCCATTTTTTTCCAGCGATTGTATTGGGAAGGTGAGCACACAATGATACGATATTTTTGTTTTTTGATGCCTGATACCTGGTGTCCCTTTGACACCTTGTTATCACACAGACTGGTGTGCTTCTTTCTTTTAATGTTTCCTGCATCATTCAATATTTTGCCTACATAATCTTTCATTATAACAACTCAAGGTTTGAATTTTTTCTTGAATTCTTTCAGTTTAAGATATGCTAATCATGTTCTTTTTGGTGTTCTAACTGTAGATCTTTGCATTTTGCATTATAACATTTAGCTTTGTCTTCTTGAGCTACTTCTTGAAATATTTTATTCAGCTCTTTGACCTCATCCTTTCTTCCATGTGCCTTAGCTATTCTAGTGATTAAGAGCAAGTTTCAGAGTCTCTTCTGACATTCATGCTGACCTTTTCTTTCTTTCCTGGCTTTTAAGTTACCTTTTGCTTTCTTCATGAATTATGCCCTTGATGTCATCCCACAACTCATCAGGTCTTCTGTAATTAGTGTTCACTGTATTACATCCATTCCTTTTATTTAAAAAAAAAATTTTTTTTTTAATTAAAACATTGAAGTTCTTGAAATTCCTTTTTAAATCGAAGTTCTCAAAATTCGGGTGCAATATATTCAAGGTTGTATTTTGGTTCCCAGGGGTTTGCTCTGATTTTCTTCACTTTCAACCTAAACTTACATATGGAAAATTGATGGTGTGCCCCTGTAGCCAGCCCTTGGCCTGAGTTTACCTGTTTATATTAAGTTTCTCCATCATCCTTTCCCATAGATGTAATTGATTTGATTTCCCTGTATCCCATCTGGAGAAGTCCATGTTTATAGTCTTTCATCAACATCTGAGTTGTTGAGAAAGGTATTTGTTATGAGCAAATCATTGGTCTTGAACAATTCTACCATGTGATCTCCAGGTACATTTCTGTCATCATGACTACACTTTTGAATTACTGCTCCTTCCTCTTTGTTTTCAAGTTTTGCATTCCAATCGTCAGTAATCATCAATACAGCTTGATTTCATGTTTCATCCATTTCAGACTGAAGACTTTGGCAGAATCCTTCAATTTCTGCATCACTAGTTTTAGTGGCCGTAGGGTAAATTTGAATAGTAGTTGTATTGATTGGATTTCACAGACAGCATTGTACTTCAAGATTGATCTTGAAATGTTTTTTTCCCCCCAAGACCATTTTGTTGGGAGCTAATAAAGATATCATATCATTTCATAGTTCCATCACCTCTAGCAGTATTGTACAATTGCTACCACAATCAGTTTCAAAATAGTTTCTTCCTTCTTGAACTCTCCTTTACCTCCCTCCCCTACTGCCCCCCACCCGAAACCCTTATTCTACTTGTTCTCTATAGGTTCATCAATCCTGGGTTTCATATACCAAAAATCAGAAAATATAACAAAAATTCAAGAGGCCTGCTCACAATTACAAAATACATTGGAGATAAACCCCAATATGAAAACACACACACACACACACACACACAAATGTTGAAAACCAGATCAGGTTCGATCTGTATCAAATGGGGGACCAAGTGACAAGGTTTAAGCTGTTCAAGTCAGCATTATCATTTTGATCTCCTACAGTCACCTTTCTAATACTCTCTTTGTGGGAACTAATTTATTCCCATCCCTCCATTATGGATAGAAGGAAATCACCAGTGGCTTAATTCTTATGTAGATCTCACAAATGTATCTTGGGCTTCCACTGTCTTCCATAGCCTTCTGCAAACCAGAATCTGGCAATTTAGGTTCTGATATTACTGATATTGATGTGCTTCTTCCATGTGGACTTAGTTGACATCTCAACTAGATGGCTGCTTGTTTAGAAACAAGCCTGTAAGACCCAGATGCTATTTCTTTTTTTTTT
>NW_022103955.1:818630-820727 GCF_000313985.2 Echinops telfairi
TGCGGTCGGCTGCTGTGATTGCTGCTACCGCTGCTTAGAGCACCCGGTGCGGTGTGCTCGGTGCCGTCGCCACTTGCGCCGCTGCCCTCTGCTAGTAACGGCGCCGCACCCGCGAGACTCCCAGCACCACTGCCCCAGATGCTATTTCATCTGATAACTGAGCATCATCTAATGTCCTCACCACACTTTACTATGGCACCCATATCTACTGTGTTCCCTTCATGAGGGTGAGTATCAAGCAATGCCATGATGTGAGAACTAATAGTGACTAAATTGGATCCAGAATTGAGAGCAAGTCCCAATTCCATTTCTGGATCTGTTTTTTATCTACCTGCGGGTCTCCTTAGAGACCTCGTTGTTAATTTAGGGTAGAGAGTCTTAGTGGTCATCTCCCTGGAGCATAAAGATCTTGCATTAATATTGTCATTGATTAGACCCTGGAATTAATTTTTAAAACACTGTTGAGAGAGGGATATTGGACCTACCCGAATTATTCACTTGTACAGAAATAATCCTTATGTGGCTGGACACCGTTTACACAAACAGTGGGAGTTGGTTGTCAGGCAAAATTTACAATAATATTCACTGACAATGTCAATCACATTTCTGCCGGCATCATATATATCTTAATAGAACAAATAAGGCATTGGTGTACTAAGTCAATGTTTGTCCACTGACCAACAGTTCAATACTCTTAGTATAGCAGGTGTGTGCTTTTTTAAACACTATGAATTTTCAGTCTTCAGTCCTCAGTTTACAGGTGTGTTTGAGGTAGAGTCCAGTGAACCTACTGGAGTTTCCTCAGGATTTAAAGCCCAATGTTCTACGGCACTTGGCCTAGGTCCCTAGGGTGTGCCTAGAAACTTGAGCCAATGTGGCTTATTAGGTGCATATTACCAGGGATACTTCCCTTGGAGGTCAGTCCTCCATCTTTTTCTACAACAGACATGCATTTGTCTTCTCCCAGATGTGTCTGCTCCCTTTCCCCTCTCCTGACTTGACTTTCCCTCA
Source organism: Echinops telfairi (assembly GCF_000313985.2). NCBI lineage: Eukaryota > Metazoa > Chordata > Mammalia > Afrosoricida > Tenrecidae > Echinops > Echinops telfairi. The sequence continues at coordinate 819,642 of NW_022103955.1, forward strand.
TCCCTCAGATAGGGATGTCTACCTGTCTGGAGGGTAGGGGTGGGGCTCCTCATAATTGTGCAAGGCAACCACTAAATGGTCAGTATTCCCTCTCTTTCCCTTGACAATTCGATCCCAGCTGATATTAAGAGCCCTCTGCCTAAGTGACTTTCAAGATACAAACCTAGAGAAGGCGGAGCATGGTTCATTGGCACCAGTCTTTCTGACCATCCTAGTCAGCAGACGAAATGTCCTTTTTGATGATGAAGGCAAAGCTATTCCTCTTGAATCTGTTATTCTGATTCAGAATGGTTAATACTAGTCATTTCAGCTCACTAACCCCTAGAATATAGAACTTTGTGAATTCCATTTCATATTTGTCCACTTTTAATTTTCCTAGATTCATCCTTTATACATCCCAAGTTCTGATTATTGATGTTGGCAGGTGATGACTCGAGTGAGTTGCCACTGAATGAACTGTGTCTATGAGTTTTTATTGGATGTGGGGTACTTGGCCTGTCTGTATCTCCAGTTCTGAAAGTACCCAATCAGGGTCTAGTCACACCTCTCCGGTCAAATCATGAGCCTGGTCATGCTCTATCCACAGCTCGGTTTCTACAGGCATGGACAAGGAAGCAAGCAGGCAATGAGTCAGTAGAAAGAGTCATGGATTTGCTGACTTTGGAGTTTAAAATCAGCTTAAAGGTATGGTGCCTTCTGGCTTATGATTTAAAATTATCCTATGCTGTAGAAATCACCCCTTCAGGCATCCTGCTCCTCTCAGGGGTCCCTGCTTAGCCTCTTTTCCTCAGTCTGCCTGGGTTCTTTACCACCTATCTCATACCAGAATTGATTTTGAGAGGCCTTTTGAAGGGCATTAGTTCACTACAAAATTAGAAAAGGTTCTATCTTTAAAACAGAACAAGTTCTTTCAATGCAATAGATAGAACGAGACCCAGAAACAATAAAAAGTAAGCACACTTTGTATTCTTCTTTCATTCTCTTATATTAAGTGGTGCAACTGCCTATAATTGGCTTCCCAAGCCCCTCCACCACCTTCAACTGCACCGGAGCCATGATTTGTCTCACTATGAACATTATATATAT
>NW_022103955.1:820871-829245 GCF_000313985.2 Echinops telfairi
AGATAATAGCTGAGAAATGCCAAATTACTTATGGAGAAGGATCACAGAGATTGGGGTAAAAATGGGAGGAATTAAGCAAAGGGAATGGGGCAAAGAGGGGCTTCTAGGCCAAAGTTGCTAACAAGATAGTAGGTTGGGCCCATGAGGCAGCACAAGAATAAATAAGCCTTCTTTAGATTTTATCTGAACAATTAGAGTAGATTCTGGAACTCCTAAAGACTGTGGGGTTTAATAGAAGGTACTGAGAATCTTCAACAGTGAATCCTAAAACTCAGTTCCTGATGAGCAAATTATGACATGCAATTTTGATAATAGCAACAGAAACATTGTCCAAACCAACATCAAGCATCCCGGGGTTAACAGCTGGCTTTTTATCTGAAGTCTTGCTTCCAAAATGCTCACAATGTCTTTTACATATGAAAATCAGGTAACTTCCTTGCTTAATATCTGTGTTAGGCCAGGTTGACTTGAGAAACAAATCCAATAATATATATATGGAAGAGCATTATATCAAGAAGTAATTCTATATCAGTAAAGCATTCAAGCCTAATCTAACTGAAATCCATAAGTCCAATACTAGTCCATAGTCCCTTTTCAGAATCATGCAGCCACATGCAATGATGCAGAATTCAGGAAAATCACAGACCCATGGATACAGAGTTGTGTGGATCCAAGGTCAGAGGAAACGGCAGGGCTCCTGCAGCTCGCAGGGTCAGTGCCAACTCCCAGCCTGCAGGAAGGCAAAGTGGCAAAGAAAGAAAATTTCCAGAGTCCTTCTTATGAAAAGGCCACACCCCCAAGGAAGCACCATTAAGTTATGACCCAATTAACAAGTTCCACTTCTACACTTTCATAAAATCTTCTAACTACCACAATATCTTTCAATGTCTTGAATAAAAATCACCTAGAGAAAAAAAAAATCCAAGCCCTTTGTCATGGAGTACTAGGCCCTCCATGTTTTCCCTCCTGCCCTTCTCCTCCTGGTTCTCCTTGCTTTTGCCACAACATCTGTGTTAGACCAGGTTGACTAGAGAAACACATTTATTGACACATATGTAAGAGAGAACTTTATATTAAGAAGTAATTATGCATCAATAAAACATCCCAGCCCAGTCCAGGTCAAATCCATAAATTTAATCTTAGCCCATAAGTCCAATATTGGCCCATGAGTTCCTCTTCAGACTCATGCAACACATACAATGATGTCTAATGCAGGAAGGTCACAGGCTGGTAGGTGGAACATCCTGTGGATTCAATGGCAGTGAATGTAACTCCAGGGCTCTAGCTGCCATCAGCATGGCTCCATGTGACTTGTCAACAGGAATGTGTAGCAGCGAGAGAGAGTTCCCAGAATCCTCATGAGAAGACCACACCCACAAGAAGGGATCATCAGGCTGTGACCTGATTGACAGGCTAGACTCCACCCCTTCATTCTTTTATCAAGTTGATATGAAATTATCTAACTACCACAATATCCTTTTGCTTCTGGGAATCTACTCATTCTCCCTCCCTAACCCAGCTTTATACCAATTATTCCCTCTGCTTGGCTCACACTTTCTTGTTATTCAGGCCTCAGATCAAATAGTATCTTCCCAGAGAATTCTTCCAGTTACTGTGGTAGTTACATAATCTGGTGTCAATTTGAGAGGATTATGAATGAAGGGGTGGAGTCTGGCTTGTCAATCAAGATATAACCAATGAGGCCTCTGTGTGGACATGACCTCCTGGGAATTCTGGGAAATCCTGTATTTTCTCCTTGGAGGTGAGAGACACCTCTTTCTCTCTGCTCACTCCCCGGGAGACATTGCAGCTGACAAGACGCATGGAACTATGCTAGTGCCCTGAGTTGGAGAAGCCACATGGATCTACCTGACGCAACCAGGCCTCTGAAGCCAGAGAAGTCACATAGAGTCCCTGCCAGTGCTGAGATGCTTACAACGCCACTGGAGCCAAAGACTTTCTACCCACTGGCCTGTGTTTGTCCTGCATTTGGCATCATTGCATGTGTTTTGTGAATTTGAAGAGGACTTTATAGATTGGTATTGGACATATGGGCTAATATTAGACTTATGGGCTTGGACTGGACTGGGTTGGGATACTTTCTGAATGTACAATTACTCTTTATATAAGCCTCTTTGTGTGTTTATGAATGTTTCTCTAGTCTACCCAGACTAACACAGTTACCCTCTATTACATTTACCCCTGCTTATCTGGTGTTCCCATCACTAGAATATGAGCTCCACAAAAGCAGAGAACTTGTTTTTGCTCTCCATCTCCAGGGTTTACAAATCCTAGTACAATATTGTGCACATGGTTGGTACCCAATGCACGTAGATCCTTATAGCAATCCTAGTGTTGATATTTTTGAGTGAGAGATGCTCTCGAAGTTCCACCCTTAAATAGAAATTAAACTCAAATATTTTACTCTCAGTTCTCTACTGTTTCTAACAATCCAGAGAAGGTCTCAAAGACTCAGTGTCCTCGAAGTTACTCAGGTAGCCTACTTGTTTGTGATTCATTGCTGTGTGTGTGTGTGTGTGTGTGTGTGTGTGTGTGTGTGTGTACTGGATTCTAATGCATACTGCATTTCATAGGCTAATGATGAAACGACTAAATGAAAATCAAAGAAAACCATGGAAAATATTATATTACTTGGCATCCTCTTGGAATCACTGTGTTTAAGAGTTAAAGAAAGATACAAACTGGCTCAATCATGTAAACTGGTTGTTAAGTGTTCTAATTATTCATTGTGAATTACTTCCTTCTGGAAAATGTACAAACTGCTAAAGTAAACAAAAGCATTTTCTTTTGTTTTCAAAGTAGGCATATACCATCCACAGATAAAAACATAAACAAAATGTTGTATGAAGTTACTGATATGTGCTACAACACGGGTGAAAGAGGCCAGACACAAATGGTGACATATTATATGATTTCCAGTATACAAAATATCTTGACATGATAAATGCAGTGAGACCAAAAACAGAAGAGCAGTCAAAGCAGTGGGAAAAGGGAATGTCAAGGAATGGAGACTCACTGCTTATTTCTTATGGACTGTCTTTTGAGGGTGATGAAAACTTCCTGGTACCAGACAGTGGTGATGGTTGGTCAACATTGTGAATGTACTAAAAGTTGAACACTTTAAAATGGTAAATTTTGTTATATATACTTACCACAATTTTTATAAATCAACGGGTTAGAAAATATATTTGTGTATTTATCAGTTATTTTCTTGAACAAAATAAACATTGCTATCTCTGGCAAACATAATTTTTAAAATACACAAATATACTGAATTAGAAGTAGAATTATGATATACACAGATATTACAATATTGAAAATCTTAATATGTTACTTTCTCATAAGGAGAACAAAGGAAAGGGTAGAATGGAACATCTAGCAGGAATGAATAACCCCCTGCTGAGAATTTCCATTTCCACCCCAGATATACTGAATCAGGATCTGCAAGATATCCCTGTGATTCTCATAGATCTTATATATGTATGAGAATAAGCATGGGATGTTCGGGGGCGGGAGTGTCTGGTTAAAATGTAGATTCTGATTCCGTTTATCTGAGGTAGAAAGGAAACTTCTCAGCAGGAGATGCAACTAGAATAAATGGGTTGGAAGCTCTGAGTGGAATACAGTTGCTATTGTTTGATTGCTAATGAACAAGAAATGTCTGAGGGCTGCTGGTGCTCCTCAGAACCCAGTGAATAGAGCATGGCAGTGTGGAAGCTGCTGGCTGTGTTGAAGCAGTGTGCCCGTCTTTCTTAAGGATCTGAATACCAATGCACATTAGCGATGACTGTGGACACACACAGACACTTCCCGTGGGCTACTTCTTTTTCGCAGCTGCTCTCCTCTCACAGATGAGCATTAGGTACTTTGCTGCCGCAGCTTTCATTTAGATCAGTGGAGAAAATGATTTCATTCTACTACCTTGCCTTTTGCAAGGTTGGAGGGGTTCCACAATAAATAGACTTGATAATATGTATGCTTAAATATTAGTAAATTGGATGGTTGGATCGGTTCCAAACCAGCTTTCAAGGCATAGATCTGCTTGATTTGGCTCTACTCACTCATCTGAGCATAGATGTTCTGCTTCTGGCCCAATGACTACATCTCTGTACTCTTTTACATGCATGACGGTCTTCTTACCTCTGTACTTCTACTGCTCCTCCCACCTAACAGCCTTTCTTCTCCTTTCAATTTCAATCTGATCTTCCATTGAGGTCCAATCCTACTTGAAATCTATACCACTTCATTTTTAACATCTGTTTTATGCCCGGGGATTTATCTCCTTTAGCCTAATCTGAGGAACTCTTCCTGGTAATTTGGCCTACAATAGTATACAACTTTAACTGTCTTCTGGCACCCTTTTTCCTTGAACAGCACCCTGATTTTTCTTTTCTGGACCAATATGTCACAGTGATTGGTTGAGGGTGACTGAGTCCAAAGCAAGAAAAATCAATGGTCCTGGGATTTTTGCTGGAGCTCTTGGGTAAGAGCCTGTTTCTCTAGTGCCGCTGAACTAATAGGAGGTGCTGCTGACTATGGGTTTCAATTCCTGGGGTGCTTGTCTGAAAACGAAGCCAGAGAGAGAAGAGCTAAGAGACAGACAGAGAATCGTGATGGCTTGGTTTGGACTCTGGATTCACAGTGCTTGTCAGCAGCAGCATCTTTGACCTTTTCCTTTATGAAAACCAATGGTTATCCTTCTTGATGCTGATTGGGCTGCTGCCAACTGAAAGGATGCTAATGGGACAGGGCAAGGGAGTAAACATGGAGATTTGGATGGAACATGCATGGAGCCCCCGGCAGCATCTTCGACTACATTTTCCAGAACCCCGTGCTAAAGAGCAAAGGTAGAGATTTTGGCAGAGCATGTGCAGAGGCCACAGCAATATCTTGGGCTACATTTTCCAGAATTCTTTGCTGCATAAAGGAAATTTTAGGAAGTAAGAAACATCAAGACTGGCCATGCTGGCTGGTTAAGATTTCTTCCTCCTCAGAGATTATAACTAAAATTTTCATGTGATGTCCTATGTTCCAAAAGTAAAATTTTAGTAAGACCAGAACCCGAATTCTGGTCACATATCTGGTAAGCCAGCCAGGAGAAAGTGGGGGTGTTGGATCATTCTTTAACATGATGGGATTAAACCAGAATCTTTTTTTAAAAAATCATGTTATTGGGGCTCGCACAGCTCTGATCACAATCCATCCATCCATCCATTGTGTCAAGCATATTTGTACATGTATTGCCCTCATCAATTCTCAAAACATTTGCTTTCTACTTGAGCCCTTGATATCACCTCCTCATCCCCCCCCCCACTTCCACCGCCCTCCCTTCTTCATGAACCCTTTATAATTTATCTTTTTATTCATGTCTTGCATTGGCCAATGTCTCCCTTGACCCACTTTTCTTAACTTACCCAAGAAGACAAGTCACTGAAAGAATCCCTGGCACTGCAGCCTCCATGCTAAGAGGCCGGCCAGATCCCAGAAATGAGAGACCCTCACTAGAGAATTTGCTTATCCCTTCAGAGCCCCGGTGGCACAGCAGTTACATGTTCAACTGTGATCGCAAAGTCAGCAGTTTGAAACCACCAGCCACGCACTTCATGGGAGAAAGATGGGGCTTTCTACTCCTGTAAACAGTTAGTTTTGAAACCCACTGGGTCCATTCTACCCTGCCCTATAAGGGTCACTATGAGTCGACATTGACTTGATGGCAGTAAGTTTGGTTTGGGAGTTTCTTTTGACTTGAGGTATGTTTATCTGTCTATTGACTATTGTGGCAATTACATAATCTCCTGTCAACTTGCGAAGGGGTGGAGTCTAGTCTGTCAATCAGGTTGCAGCTTGATGACCTCATTTGGGAGGTGCAAATGGAGATAAAAGCTCACTGGAGGTCAGATACAGGCTCACTCTCTGGGAGACACTCCTGTTGACAAGCCACATGGCGCTACACTGATAGAGACAGAACCCTGGAGCTGCAGGAGCCATGTGGAGACTCATGCCAGTGCTGAGCTGCTTCTACCACCACTGGATACACAAGACTTTCTACCCACTGGCCTGTGATCTTCCTGCATTCAGGGTCATTGCATGGCTGTGTGAGTCTAAAGAGAAATGTATGGGGTAATATCGGACTTATGAACTTGATCTGGATTGGGCTGGGATATTTTCTTAATGTACAATTGCTCTTTCATATAAAGTTCTCTCTTATATACATATCAGTGTCTATGAATTTGTTTCCCTAGTAAACCCAGACTAACACAACTAGGATTTGAAATATTCTCCTGTAAAATCTGGTTAGGATGGTACCCTTTTCTTTGCATATGTGTGACTGATTTTCTTCAGTTTGTCTCTGTCTTGATTTGGGAAACTAGGTTGTTGTTTTCTTGAGCTTGTTCTGAAGTCTAAAGGTCTTCCAATTCTCTTGTTCTGTATTGAGAATGTTGTGAATCTGAATTGAGAACACTCAAATAGATTTAGTTAACTGTATCTTTGGGTGTAGAAAACGTGGGTGGTGTGCTTGATACTCACCTTCATTAAGAGATCAATGAAGATAAGGGTGCTACAAAGAGAGCAAATAGTGCCTGTCTATCAATTGGAATAGTGTCTGGGGTCTTAAAGGCTTGTATACAAACAAGAAGGCATCTAACAAGGGGTCAGCTAAGTCCACATGGAAGAAACACACTAGCCGGTGTGATCCAAATATAATGATAACAAAATCCAAATATGATGAAGGTAAAAGTATCAGAGCTTAACTTGTGAATTTGTAGAAGGCTTTGGAGGACAGTAGGAGCACAAAATCCATCTGCAGAATATAAAGTCAGATTAAGCTTCTGGCAGATCCCCTCTAGCCACAGGGGAGGGACATTGTTCCACAACAGAAATTTCTTCACTGGATTTTTAAATAGTGTTGGTACTTTCTTTCTTACTCTTTAATTTTAGCTTTATATTATTATTTTTCTTCTTTTCATTAAAAATTATTTCTGTTGTGTTTTCCAGTTTGTGAAAGGAGTGGATGCATAGAGACAATAACTGATGCAATGGTTTATCGGGTTTGTGGGAGTGGGGCTGGGGAGCTTGAGGGGATTGGGGGAGCAAACAATGAATGCATGAGTGGGGAGGGAGCTCACAATCAATTCTAACTGATTGTGATGATGTATACACAACTCTTTTTTAGAGCAATTAACTATAGAAGGGTATGAATACTATATATACACATATACATATATATATATCTACTAAAAAGAAAGAATCCAAGCTTTACTAATGGTTACCATAGGTGAAGGAGGAAGAGGCTTTGCTTAGGGAGCACTGAGTTTATGCTAATGGTGCTGGAATAATTTAGAAAAGGATATCAATAATGGGTGTACAACACAAAGAGTATAAACAATGGCACCAGATTTTACATATAGAACTTGCTGAACTGGAAGATGTTTTGCCACAATTTTTTTTTGCCACAATTTAAAAATAATGACATGAATAATGAGTACAAGGAAGAAAAAATGTTCTAGAATTGATTGTGGTGATGATTGGACAACTCTTTTTGCTATGACTGAATTACTGAAATATATGACATGTAGATGGAATGCCAATAAAACCGTTAAAAAGAAAAGAACAATCAGGTGGTGAGTGTCTTCTGCTTAATTTCTGAAAACTGTGGGCCCATGCTGTTTTCCCTAAGATTGCCCGGCAGGATGCTGCACGTGGGTCTGCCTTACAGGATGGTGCCCAGCAGAATGCCACATGCACTCCCTTCACAGAGTCAGTATATTTCCATTTGGAAAATTCCTCCTCACTTTACAAACATTTTCCAAGGTCTTCCTCTGCTAACAAATGGCTTTATATGTTTTAGTAGGATAATCCTTCTAAATAGTGCATTATTCATTTTAACAGGTAAACAAGGCCTTCTAAAACAAAATGTTAGTAAAAATAAAAGTTGTATTTGGGATGATAATTTGATGAATCAAGTATATATGGATAAGTCTCCCATAAGAGCTCAGCTTTGATTTTATAACATGCACATGCTTATGAATCAAACTGTTTTAATATTATAAGGAACAAATATAGTTATATACCTTTAAGGAAAAGATGTATCTCTGTTTAGGTCTGTTAAATTGTATGCTTTTTTCATTATTTTAAGGGGTTATTTATTTAAATAATTTTATTTGGGGCTCGTACAACTGTTATCACAATCTATACATACATTCATTGTGTCAAGCACATTTGTACATTTGTTGCCCTCATCATCCTCAAAACATTTGCTTTCTACTTGAGCCCTTAATATCAGCTCCTCATTTTCCCCATTCCCTCCCCCCACCCCTCCCTCATGAACCCTTGATAATCTATAAATTATTAT